>NC_060120.1:256650965-257252632 GCF_021461395.2 Schistocerca americana
TTGACGTACAAGAATTTACTGTTCACAGAACTGCGACAATATTATTTTTTCTATCTTTCATCAGTCATCTGATTCATCATGAATAGAGTGCCTGTGGATATTCTTCTACAAAAATCAGTTTGTTCCCCGATTAATAAACTCACCGCCGTTATCCTTAACTTGCTGCTCAGGATACTATGGTAAACTAGCTTGTCTATAATTCTGGCAATTACTTCTATCTCTTTCTTTAAGCTTTCGCTTGCTTCTATTCTCGTGCTATGACTCTTCCAATACACGCTGAATTGATGAAACAGTCTCAAATGGATAGAAATTCTTCCATTGATAGACTTGCATAGCTGATTCTGCCTAGCTCCATAGCATTCCTATTTTCAAGGCCGTCAGCCTCTGTCAACTCATCTACACCTAAATCGTTCATACCTCATTAATAAACACATAGAAATTAAACAGAATATCCACTTATCATTTATCGATTTAGGAAAAAAAGATAATACAGTGAACAGGAAAAGACTGTGGAGCATAATAAAGGAATCAGGATACGGACTTCATTTTATAAACGCTACAAGTAGTCTATAAGAAAACATAAGACTCACGTTATATACATAACATGAATGAGGTACAATATTTCAGACTTTTTCATTGCTAATATGAGGTGAGACAAAGTTGTAACATTTCATCAACGCTTTTTAACATACATCACGTGTATCCCTTATGAGTTGTCAGGAGCATTTTGTCTGATGTTTTGCAGATAATTGCAATCTTACTTCTTGCAGTATGTAGCTCAAGTCAGCCCTGTTCATCGAGTGTTTGCACAATGACCAGTGTCCACGGAGAACACCGGTTTCTTTCTGTAGCGCTGTCCGAGTTCTGACACACATTAAGTTAGGGAGTTTTCAGATAAATAACCGACGACACGTTAATGGTTTCCACAAAGGGAATACCTGGGAGGTGATTTCCAGTTCTGGTACTTGTCATGAAACCAGGGGATATGTCTCGAAAATCTTGGTCGGAACGGAGACACTGGCACTGTTTTTGATATAATAACTAAGCGACTTCTCTGGCGACAGTCCTCATAACAACTGACTTATAATGGTGGGTAATGGGGAGGGAGCGCCAAGGGGTAGCATGTGAAGCATTACAGGTGAATGAGTAGAGTAATTAGACTACAGCCTATCTTAACACACATACCACTTACTATATGGAAGACTAATACTAAAACAATATAAAATGTCCGATATTAATTACCAGCCCGCAGAGTTGGCTGATTTTTGAAACTGTAGACACATTTAATTTTTTTTTTCTGATATAATGAAGGGGTAACAAAGTACCCGGGTAATGACGGGTGATCAGCTAGAGCGGCTATAAATAACGGCCACTATGTGGCTCCGTAGCCGCGGTGGGTAACACATGCCTTCGCGGTGGTGCCCGACTTGGAAGTAAGCTGGTTCGAATCCTGGTGGTGGATGAAATTTTCCTGCCAGTATATGGCCGGAAGGGGGAGGAGAGGTAGAGGCGTTAGGTTCCTGGTCACCAGTCAAAGCTCTGTATTAAATGCCAGACCTTTCCGAAGTGTCTCATGATGTGTGACATAGTGGTTGGCGATCCGTCCGTCCGATGTGGATCAACTTCGTGCTTTTCGAGAGGAGTAGGCTATCTGGCAGCATCGCGTTTCAGCCTCTCCCTCCTATCATCATCATACAACATAAACACACCTCTACGCTATATACGCATCCATCACACTCACGTACACACCACAAATACACATACAAGACACCTCTCGCGCATCTGCAAGGAACGGGGTCTATGTGCGCGAAGGAAGAGCACCGTTTCCGACTGGCGGCCGGACCTACCCCGTGGGACATTGCAGCCAACAATGCCGTAAATTTACTTTTTTTTTTTTACAATCATTTAGCATGTGGCCCCAACAACACCCACGTCATCGAACTTGAGGACGTTTTTTGTCGGGAACTTTCGTTACTGTACCAGCATTCTTCAGTGAAAGATAATCCATGCAGTGTACAAAGACGCCCACCTGGAGATGATCTGGAAGAGGACTATTGCCAACCACTGCAGAAGAATGCTGGGTTGCTTTCTCAGAGATGCGTCGTTCGGTTAGAGGAGCTGCATGGGCGGCCGATTGCGAAACGCGCGTCCGGCAAGGCCTGGCATTGTGCGCCGTGACTATAAATACGCAGAGCCCCAGGTGTGGCCGCGAGGCACAGCACAGGACAGAAACTTCTCGTCCGCGGCCCGATATACACCCAGCGGCAGGGGTCCGTTGTCCGCTGCCGGGATCTCAGAATGCGGAAAACGCCGACCGCTGATTGTCAGGCGCTTCATAAGGGCTCCTTGTACTGTCAACAATTTGCGCTACGACTAATTCACTAAGCTGCACTGCGTTTTACACTCTCCCTTCCGTTCATCCATGACAACACCCACATAGTAGAGCACTGTTCAAGCACAAATCACTCTCGTCAAGGCAGAGGCGTGTACCTGTGTCGTGTGGATAGGAGATGGGAGGAAGTCAACCGCAAACCACTTTCGTTAGGGCCTTGCCCAGGACGGCAATAGCGAATTCTTGCGTCTGCTCCCAACATTCACTGCGTGAGCCTGAGACTGATTTGTGCTGACACACACTGCTGCGGCCATCGTGTCGTCACTGTAGTGCGCAATGAGGGACAACTAAACCTATGTACAGGACGAGGTTGCTACCAAAGAGCAATGTTTGACCAAAAGAGTTACACCTACAAACACTTGTGCAACCTATCCGTGGTGCCATTCCAGTTACGAGAGACGTTTGAGACGCCAGAATGGCCAGGGACACCTCAATACGAGGACAGGCAGCTATGCGCATGCGTAAAAGGCGAATCTGCAGACGGGCTTCCGGAACATGGTGGAGCTTTAACCGGCCTGGCATTCGTTTCTTCTTGAAATACTGTAATTATTAGAACAGAAAATACATACTGATGCTTGCGTTTCACACCTTTTTACTCTACACGACTTACGTTTCCTGTTACGAGACCATTTTCTGGTGTTAGTGTTCCACAGCTGTTACTCATATATTTTTGTGTACTCTGAAGCAAAGAATGTACAACCAGCAGACAATTTCAAGAACGACAAAACAGAGTTTTTTGCATACACAGAATGAGATGCGCGATAAGATCAATTACGTATAGCTATAGCTATTCTGACAGCTTCCGGCTGTGGTCAGAAAAAAAAAAAATCCATTGCAGTTCAACGCGGTTCTCTTGCAATGGAATGATCAGAAACATTTACCTTTCTAACCACCTCTGTAAGAGTATAAAGGATGCACAATTTTGGATTAAAAAAACTAGGGGTGTGTTATTTTACTCCCAAGGATAGAAGAATTCCTTAACTTCGTCTACCTCCTCGCCCCCTAATTTCCATGTTAAGTTTATCGCTAATCTCATTTCTACTAGTCCTCTTTCCTTTCGTCTTTCTTCGGTTTACTGTCAATCCATATTCTGTACTCATTAGACTATTTATTGCGTTCGACACGTCCTGAAATTCTTCTTCACATGCACTAAGGACAGGAATGTCATTAGCGAATATGTCATTAGCGAACCTGGTTACTGATATCCTTCCACCCTAAATGTAATCCCACTCTTGAACCTTTCATTTATTGCAGTCATTGCCTCTTCGAAGTACAAACTGAACACGGGACGAACGACTATATCCCTATCTTAACCCCTTTCTAATTCGACCACTTGGTTCTTGGTCTTCCACTCTTATTTTTCGCTCTTGGTTTCTGTACATATTGTTTATTATCCGTCTTTCCTTATAGCTTACTCCCATTTTTCTGAGATTTTCTAACATCTTGTACCATTTTATATGTCGAACGGTTTTGATAAGATGACAAGTCGTATGAAGGTGTCTTTGATTTTTCTGAAGTCCTGCTTTAATTATCAATGACAACGTCAGAATTGCCTCTCTGGTGCTATTACATTTCCAAAAGCCAAACTGATCATCCAACGGATCTTCAATTTTCCATTATTTTCTATATTATTCTTATCAGCAACTTGGATGCATGAACTGCCAAGCTGATTCAGCGAGAGTTCCCGCTCTTATCTGCCGCTGCTGTCTTTGGGATTGTGTGGCTGATATTTTCCCGAAAAGCCGGCCTGTGTGGCCAAGCGGTTCTAAGCGCTTCAGTCTGGAACTGCGTGACCACTACGGTACCAGGTTCGAATCCTGCCTCGGGCATGGAAGTGTGTGATGTCCTTAGGTTAGTTAGGTTTAAGTAGTTAGTTCTAAGGGACTGATGACCTCAGATGTTAAGTTCCATAGTGCTCAGAGCCATTTGAAGCATTTTTTCCCCGAAAGTCTGATGGTATGTCTCCAGACTCAGAGACCCTCCACACCTACCTGAAGAGCCGCTTCGTTGCCACTTTCCAAAATGATATCAAAAGTTCCAGAGGAATCTTATCTATCCCTTCTGTCTGATGGCAAATCCTCCAAAGGTGACTCGAAGTATGGGCGTTGTTAGCAACAGAGTCAAGCAGAAAACCTTCACAATACGTTACTGTAGTGGTTAATAATGAACAGTGGAGAGAAAATAACAGTGTTACCTAGGAAAGACGCGAAGGGCGAGGCAGTGCCACATACGGTTGGGGCGTTTCAGCTGACAAGGTATAAGGGGCCGCATGAGTCTCAGCCGGAACTATGCGTCTCTCGTGTGAGAGGACGCGTAAGCCCCGGTGTAAAGCGAATTTACTTGAGCCCTCTGTGTCTGGCCTCCAGCGGCGCCTCGGCGGTAGAGCAGACTGCTCGCTCCTCTTGTCAAGCGATGCTACAACGCTATGCCAGCGCGGCTCAGAGCGCGGCCACTTAACAGCGTGGGGCAGCGGGCGCGCTGCCGCAGCACTGCGCTATCGACCGGCGCGCCGCCGCCCGCGGCCGTGGCTGCTGCTCCCTGCTGCATCGGACAGGTCTGAGCGCCCTCCACAGCCACCCATCTGCTCCGCGCGCCGGAAGCTGCCGGCACTGCCGCTGCTTCCCACTCTACCGCTTATCACGGCTTCATGACTCCGTAAATGCCACTGAAAACCTCGTTTTGGTCTGCTAAGAACACTTTTAGTGGTAAGAAGTCGCTTCAGACACCACTCACGGATAAAATTTAAAAAAAATGTATCTGCTTTAAAAGAATCTTGTATTGTGCAGTGGACAAAAATGGTTCAAATGGCTCTAACCACTATGGCACTTAACATCTGAGGTCATCAGTGCCCTAGACTTAGAACTACTTAAACCTCACTAACCTAAGGACATCACACACATCCGTGCCCGAGGCAGGATTCGAACCTGCGACCGTAGCAGCAGCGCGGTTCGGGACTGAAGCGCCTAAAACCGCTCAGCCACAGCGACACTCATTGATAAGTCCACAGGTCTCTTCCGTGGAGAAACTAAGCGAGGAAGACCGGGTAGGGGTTTGAACTCCGCATCTCGCTGTGCCGAATCGGTCCAACTTCATTCCCGCTCTCCATCTTATCAAGAACGAAATCCACATCCATACTCCACGTCGACTCCTCAGAGACGACACTACTTTTCCGAACTTGCTGATGCATTGGCTTTGGATTGGAAGGTCAGTGTCATTCGGTTTTAAATTCTGAGCGACTTGCACTTTAAGCTCGTCGAGAAGATGGCAGCGCTATGTCTATTTTACACTTTTCAGCACTACTTACACGCAGTGTCCTCAATTTTTTGTTGGATATATTCCACTCTCTATCTTCCTTTACAGTTCCTTATTAATTTGATTGAAACCGTCGCTCATTAGTGCTCACTAGAACCTCCACACCCAGCACAGTTTTTAAAGCGGTCAGAAAATGTGTGTCAGGAAGCCAGATGGCAAGATCACTCTTGAAGACCCACTTCGTTACCAATACACATCTACGTCCACTGAAAATCACTTCCACGTTCGCAGTAGGCGGCCCTTCCCACTGAACTACTTATTAGATTACCATTCCGTTCGCATATGGACCAGGGAAGAATGACGGTTTAAATGCCTCTATGCTCGTCGTAATTACACTAATCTTGTCTTCGCGGTCCCCGCCCAAGCGTTACGTAGGACGTTGTAGTATATTCCTAGATTCTTCAGTCCTTGCTATTCCTTGAAACTTTGTTAGCAGGCTTTTGCAGGATGCTTTGTATCTAAGTTCACGCATCTGCCACTTCAGTTTCTTCAGCATCTCCGTGGCATTCTTCCGTGCGTCAAATAAACCTGTGGCCATTCGTGCTGCTTTTGTCTCTATATGTTCCAGCAACCCCTCTCAGTCTTCTTTGGTATGCGTCCCACACACTTCAGTAATATACCGGTATGAGTCGCATGAGTGTTTTCGTCGCTGTTTTCTCTATAGACTGACTGCATTTCCCAGTAACTGACCAGTAAGCTGAAGACTGCCACCCGCTTCGTCTTCAATTGAACTATTTGATCGTTCCATTTCAATTCCCTAAAAATTGCTACATCTGGAAATTTGTCAGAGTTAAATGATTCCAGTTGTGACTCACTGATATTCTCACCATGCGATACTACTTTTCTCCTTTTCATGAAGTTTAGAATTGTACATTTATCAGCATTTAAAGCAAGTTGCCCCTTAAGCAATTTATGGTTCTGCTCCATCTTCTCTGACGGCATCATCGTGAGAAACTTGCAGAAAATAGGGATAAATCGGTTTCCACCACCCAATCCACCACGGACAGAGAAGTTAAGACGATACTTTCCGCTCAAGTTCTAGCCTGTCGAAATCTAAGTACGCTGCCAGGATGGCGTCTTGAGAAGGACAGATACAGTTCCGTCGATGGTATGGAAAGTATTCACATTTCTCAGCCAAGAAGTTTCAGCGCACAGACAAGACTGAGCATCAGAGATACAGAAGCGGAGCGAGTTCGAGGTTCACGTCGTGGGTTACATACTTCGCAAATTAAGGCCTCGCTGTTACATCAGTGCTAACGGGCCTCCTTTGTGTCCGCTGTAATTCCGAGATTAGACGACTCTGGGAACTGTGGCACGGCTGTCGCTTTATACTCGTCTGTCTCTCTTGCTGAAGCGTGTAGGAGTTGAAACGTCCCCTTAGAAAAATTATACAAGACTGTGCTTAAACTGACACACAATATTTTTAGCGCAACGCAATCTGACTTTCAAAAATCCCTACAAAAGAATGGCCCTGACTAACATTAACCTATACGTTTCACAAATCACTTACCTCACCAAAAATCTTCGTTACTCGAACTACTGCAATACAGCGAGCGCCACGTGCACAGCCAGTGATTTTCATACAGAGCGCTACGTAACGTTGCCAATAAGAAAACATAAACAGCCTACTTACAGAGTTTAAGGACTTACTGTTAGTACAGAAGATGAGTACACGATCTTGCTGCTGTAAAGTAGGCGAAATGGCCGATTGTCGGGATCAGATGGCATTCATTGTGAGATTGTGAAGGATGTAAGACAAAAAATAATTGATGCAAAATACACAATTGTAAATGTGTTCCATTAGAGGAGCAGTGATGTCTGGAATAAAAAAAAAAAATACAATTTTGCCCAGTGCAAATAAAATGGTTGTATTCTTTTTTATCCTACCGCCACAATGAAAAATCATATGTTCTGCATCGAACGAAAACCTGGGCCCAGGGCAATGTCAGGGTTGTATCCTTACGACAAAAAAAAAAAAGCGCTATTCCTGTTTTCATTTGTTCATGGCAATTTGCGTGTATGGGCTAAAGGCGAGATGCGTAGCTAATCATTCATTTCTGTAATTCATTTTAATAACTAATCACCATTTAGAGATTGCACTTAATCCTCATGTCATGTTTCTGGTACTGTCGTTACAGACTCGGTGAAGTCTCGAAAGTGAGTTTATGTGAACGTAATTGTTAGACATTCTCTAAATAGATATCAAATATCAAAATAAATTTACAGCACTCAGCCAAAACGGTTTTTTTGTATGAACGGTATAAACAGAACAATATTCATTGCTAACCGATTGGTCAATATATTTGTGTATAATAATCGTCATGCCCAATGTCTGCTTCTTTTATTTAGGCGGGACAGTTTGTGGAATTTCAGCTTATACTCGAGAATGGCTACAAAGCCGAAATCATCATTGTTATACCTGTGAACTCGTGTACTCGCTCTCCTTTCTGAGGGAGGCGAGTCCAGTAATCATACCCGACAACAGACTCAGGTGACGACTGGCCTGCGGTGGACACTCACGAGTCGAGCCTGCGGACACACGGAGAAAGTGAGTTCGGAGATGACGTCACAGGAATCGCTGGCGACTTTAAAACAAGTACACAGAGCTCCTTCCTGACCTCTACATATCAGTCGTCTGAATACGGCCCTCCTGGAGAGCGACAGCCAGCTATTGAAATTACGCTAGGGGAGAATTGTATGTGGACGTTAATAGCACGGAAGCCGTACTGAAGCAGACACTCCTTGGTTAGACATCAGATGAGTGTTAGAAATGGTAGCCATATGCGTGACATGAAATAACACAAGTGCTTGCTGAAGGACATCTCTGTGAAACAGTCTCTGCACTTTGCCAAGTAGATTTGTTTCAGTAAAGGTCATATTTACATACCGCAACCAATCACACTGTTTATCGATTTTTCTTTGCAGTATACACATTTAACCTGAAACTTCCTGGCAGATTAAAACCGTGTGCCGGACCGAGACTCGAACTCGGGACCTTTGCCTTTCTCGGGCAAGTGCTTTACTAAGCTGCCCAAGCACGACTCACGACCTCCCTCACGTCTTTACTTGCGCCAGCACCTCGCTTCCTACCTTCCAAACTTCACAGAAACTCTCCTGCAAAACTTGCAAGACCAGCCCTCCTGGAAGAAAGAATATGTCTGAGACATAGCTTAGCCACAGCCTGGGGGATGTTTCCCGAATAAAGTTTCACTATTTCCTTTATAACACAGTCATCCAAAATCAGTACAGCCTACATTACAAAATTATTAACCTCTTTCAGCATTTTTACTCCGACTAGAATACACCTTTGTGTGCAGCAGCCCGGAGTCACTCTGTCTCCCCGTTTGTCCAAGTTCCCTGCAGCGATAGGTGTGACATTTCTGTCAAATGGAGAAATTATGATTGGAAAATATATTTTAATCATTTGTTAAACGGCAATAATCAGAATCTAGTCACAAACTATGACTCGTTTCAGCTCTCCATTGCAGCCAAGTCGAGATCAATCAGGCAGAACTAACGGTGTAATGATATCAAATGACAATGGACGGCCTCAGTTTCACTAGATCGCTAGTTCTGCCGTTTGATTAAAAGTTGGCTGCAATGGACACCTGAAGCCGGTTATATTGCGAGGCTAGCTTGTGATTTTAGCCGTTAATAAACAATACAAAAATATACGTAATAAACAATGTAAAATAGAAAAAGCTAAGAGAGTAACTGTCTAAGAAATATCAAACTTTAATTACTTATGGCACAATATCACATTTGAATACGTGAGACGAAAATCAGCTAGCTTGTCTGGAACGTAGGACATAATCAAATCAAATTGTTCTACGAGAGAATGGCAGTCCCAATTTCTCTCTGTGGCAGTGAAGTATAGACTCCCAAGCTAAAGATGGGAGCCGAATTAAAGCCACAGAAATTAAATTACTAAGAAGTATCAAATGTCGTAGCATACTTAATCACTTCCTCTTCTAAAACATCAGAACAGAATTGAAGGTATTATAAGTACTGGGAAAAAATGTAGTATACAGGCAGGAATGGATCAACAATATCCTCCAAGTGGACTACGAAAAGAAACTACTGAATACCGGCTGATAGGGCACAGATGTTTGAGAAGACTCAGGAAGAGGTGATGTGATGGATCGACACAAATCCATAACCCTAATCTATGATGATGATAACGTAAAAAACAAGTTTCCTATTCCACTGAGATCCGCTAACCTCACAACAATTCCCGTTAGGAAGCTGTGACCTTGATCCCACATGACTGCCCACGTTTAATACATTTTTTGTTGTGTTTTAATGCACAGTATATGAAGATTTCGCTACGGGAGGCTGGCGAGTAGGCAGGATCACAAGGCAGACTCGTCGAACGATGCGCCGGATGGTCACATAGCTTGAGAACGGTCGGGTGAGCAAAAGGCGTATCGTAAGGAGCATTATTAATATTTAATGTTTAAAGGTTAATAGACAGCTCCAGCCGTGCTGACAACGTTACCTGCACTGAGAACTTGTTAATTATAATTTAATATCATTCAATTCATCAACAAATACTAATTACAAATTTTACTTACTGTCAGCGCTTATTGATGAAAAGGACGGTCAAATCACAAGCGCGCCCTTTCAGGCGCCAATAAAACCTGATCTTAAATAAAGACGGAACAGTTTGTTGAAAAATTGCCTCGGATGACGTACTTAGGCGATGTTGTGTTACTCCGAATCAGTCTACGATTGGTTTTCGAAGTGGCAGCACGTGAACTAGTGTCTGAGTGGAACTGCAAGTAAAGACCAAATTAATTGTTAAATTTGCCTCGGAAAACATGCGAGTATTTGTGCAACCTCATGTTGATTCTAAGATCGTGTGAAGTGTTGTGACTTTTGCGATGCTTGAGAAACTTGTTATGAATATTAACGATGGACTGGCTGTACAAGGAAGCAAGGAAGATTAAGTTTAACGTCCCTTCGACATCCAGGTCATTAGAGACGGAGCACAAGCTGTCAGCCCTTGTGAACGAGTGGTTCTAGGCGCTTCAGTCCGGAACCGAGCTGCTGCTGCTACGGTCGCAGGTTCAAATCCTACCTCGGGCATGGATGTGTGTGATGTCCTTAGGTTAGTTAGGTTTAAGTAGTTCTAAATATAGGGAACTGATGACCTCAGATGTTAGACGGCATATATGGCCGAGCGGTTCTAGGCGCTACAGTCTGGAACCGCACGACCGTTACGGTCGCAGGTTCGAATCCTGAATCGGGCATGGATGTGTGTGATGTCCTTAGGTTAGTTAGGTTTAAGTAGTTCTAAGTTCAAGTGGACTGTCGACCTCAGCAGTTAAGTCCCGTAGTGCTCAGAGCCATTTGAACCATGGGAACGTCAGATGTTAAGTCCCATAGTGCTTAGAGCCATTTGAGCACAAACTCGGATGGCGTCAAGGAAGGGGAATGAAATTGGCCGTGCCATTTCAGAGGAACCATCCCGGGATTTTCCTAGAGCGAATTAGGGAAACTACAGAAACCCTCAATCAGGATGGCCGGAAGCGGGCTCGAATCGTCGTCCTGAATGCGGGTCCAATGTGCTAACCAATGCGCCACCTCGCTCGGTGGACTGTCTGCAGAAATCATTTTACTAAATTTACGATTAGTGAAATGAAACAAAATTAGTTGCCATCCTAATATTTTACGATTCTTATTACGCTTAGCATTTAAACCTACCCACATTTCACATTATTATACATCGCTTATTGCACGAGAGTTAGAGCTCACGATCAACGGAGAAGAAACCAAATAAGGCGATGTCTACGAGACGCCAGGTAAGCAAGTTATCTAAACGCAGTTACGGGGGCGGACGCACTAGACGTTCACGAGACGCGAGTAAGCAAGATATCTAAACGCAGTTACAAGAAGTAGGGGCACACGCACTAGACGTTCACCTGTAAACACTCAGCATCACTCTGCGTCCCCGTGTACATTTTGTGGAAGACGTAAGTTCGAACTTTGATTCCCCGGTCAGCTGTGATAGCGTTGTAAAGCCTTTCCCCCTTACAAACTACACTACTGGACATTAAAATTGCTACACCAAGAAGAAATGTAGATCATAAATGGATATTCATAGGACAAATATATTATACTAGAACTGACATGTGATTACACTGTCACGCAATTTGGGTGCATAGATCCTGAGAAATCAGTACCCAGAACAACCACCTCTGGCCGTAATAACGGCCTTGATACGCCTGGGCATTGAGTGAAACAGAGCTTAGATGGCGTGTAGAGGTACAGCTGCCCATGCAGCTTCAACACGATACCACAGTTCATCAAGAGTAGTGACTGGCGTATTGTGACGAGCCAGTTGCTCGGTCCCCATCGACCAGACGTTTCCAGTTGGTGAGAGATCTGGAGAATGTGCTGGCCAGGGAAGCAGTCGAACATTTTCTGTATCCAGAAAGGCCCGTACAGGACCTACAACATGCGGTCGTGCATTATCCTGCTGAAATGTAGGGTTTCGCAGGGATCTAATGAAGGGTAGAGCCCCGGGTCGTAACACATCTGAAATGTAACGTCCACTGTTCATAGTGCCGTCAGTGCGAACAAGAGGTGACCGAGACGTGTAACCATCACGCCGGGCGATACGCCAGTATGGCTATGACGAATATACGCTTCCAATGTGCGTTCACCGCGATGTCGCCAAACGCGGATGCGACCATCATGATGCTGTAAACAGAACCTGAATTCATCCGAAAAAATGACGTTTTGCCATTCCAGGTTCGTCGTTGAGTACACCATCGCAGGCGCTCCTGTCTGTGATGCAGCGTCTAGGGTAACCGCAGCCATGGTCTCCGAGCTGATAGTCCATGCTGCTGCAAACGTCGTCGGACTGTTCGTGCAGATGGTTGTCGTCTTGCAAACGTCCCCATCTGTTGACTCAGGGATCGAGACGTGGCTGCACGATCCGTTGCAGCCATGCGGATAAGATGCCTGTCATCTCGACTGCTAGTGATACGAGGTCGTTGGGATACAGCACGGCGTTCCGTATTACCCTCCTGAACCCACCGATTCTATATTCTGCTAACAGTCATTGGATCGAACAACGCGAACAGCAATGTCGCGATACAATAAACCGCAATCGCGATAGGCTACACTCCGACCTTTATCAAAGTCGGAAACGTGATGGTACGCATTTCTCCTCCTTACACGAGGCATCACAACAACGTTTCACCAGGCAACGCCGGTCAACTGCTGTTTGTGTATGAGAAATCGGTTGGAAACTTTCCTAATGTCAGCACGTTGTAGGTGTCGCCACCGGCGCCAACCTTGTGTGAATGCTCTGAAAAGCTAATCATTTGCATGTCACAGCATCTTCTTCCTGTCGGTTAAATTTCGCGTCTGTAGCACGTCATCTTCGTGGCGTAGCAATTTTAATGGCCAGTAGTGTAGTTGTGCGGATCCTAGTTACTGGTATTCTGCGTCTAGTACACTCTTTGCACGCGACACAGGTTTGTGACATCCTCCGCGGTTTACCTTAGGGATCGGGTTTTGTGCCAGTATTGTCGAGCCTTCACATTTCCGACACCTCAGAGGATTGACTCGGGCCTAGGTTAGTGCCTTGAGAGCCTCCTGATGTTCCAGAAGGCGAGAGAAGCCGGCGTGGTGTGTGGAGTGAGGGGCGGGCTCGGCAGGTTGCAGGTATCGACCGCGGCGGCGGACGGGCGCTTGTTTAAGACGCCCTCGGCGGCGGCAGGTCCGCTTTAAAGTGTCCTGCCGGGAGCCCTAAGTGGATAAGGCACGGCGGAGCTGCAGACGTCCGCCAGGAGTTGTGAGGGTCATTTCTGCCGGCCATTACAGCGTGCGACGCGGACGCGCGTCCCGTAATGCCAAACTCAGTTTACGCGCAGCCCGTGGCAAAACAGAGCACGCCAGCCGCTGCGGGACGCACAACACTTTGACTGGCGCTGTGCGGCAGGAGCGCCAACTTAACACAGGTTGTTGTTGCTGTTGCTAGTTTTGCTGTGGCCTTAAGTCTGAAGACTGGTTTGATGCATTTTTCCACGTTAACCCTAATCAAGGCGAACCCGCCAGGTTAGCCGAGAGCGCTAATGCATTGCTTCCCAGAGTCGGATATGCGCCCGGCCCCGGATCGAATCCATCCGGCGGATTAACGACGAGGACCGACGTGCCGGCCGGCCTGGATGTGGTTTTTAGGCGGTTTTCAACATCCCACTAGGTGAATACCGGGTTGGTCCCCACGTCCCGCCTCAGTTACATGCATCTACATCTACATCTCCATCTACAACGGTGCGTGGCGGAGGGCCCTTTACGTGCCACTGTCATTGCCTCCCTTTCCTGTTCCAGTCGCGTATGGTTCGCGGGAAGAACGACTGCCGGAAAGCCTCCGTGAGCGCTCGAATCTCTCTAATTTTACATTCGTGATCTCCTCGGGAGGTATAACTAGGGGGAAGCAATATATTCCATACCTCATCCAGAAACGCACCCTCCCGAAACTTGGACAGCAAGCTACACCGCGATGCAGAGCGCCTCTCTTGCAGAGTCTGCCACTTGAGTTTATTAAACATCTCCGTAACGCTATCACGGTTACCAAATAACCCTGTGACGAAACGCGCCGCTCTTCTTTGGATCTTCTCTGTCTCCTCTGTCAACCCAACCTGGTACGGATCCCACACTGATGAGCAATACTCAAGTATAGGTCGAGCGAGTGTTTTGTAAGCCACCCCCTTTGTTGATGGACTACATTTTCTAAGGACACTCCCAATGAATCTCAACCTGGTACCCGCCTTACCAACAATAAATTTTGTATGATCATTCCACTTCAAATCGTTCCGTACGCATACTCCCAGATATTTTACAGAAGTAACTGCTACCAGTGTTTGTTCCGCTATCATATAGTCATGCAATAAAGGATCCTTTTTTCTATGTATTCGCAATACATTACATTTGTCTATGTTAAGGGTCAGTTGCCACTCCCTTCACCAAGTGCCTATCCGCTGCAGATCTACCTACATTTCGCTGCAATTTTCTAATGCTGCAACTTCTCTGTATTCTACAGCATCATCCGCGAAAAGCCACATGGAACTTCCGACACTATCTACTAGGTCATTCATACATATTGTGAAAAGCAAATGGTCCCATATCACTCCCCTGTGGCACGCCAGAGGTTACTTTAACGTCTGTAGACGTCTCTCCATTGAGAACAACATGCTGTGTTCTGTTTGCTAAAAACTCTTCAATCCAGCCACACAGCTGGTTTGATATTCAGTAGGCTGTTACTCTGTTTATCAGGCGGCAGTGCGGAACTGTATCGAACGCCTTCCGGAAGTCAAGGAAAATGGCATCTACCTGGGAGCCTGTATCTAATATTTTCTGGGTCTTATGAACAAATAAAGCGAGTTGGGTCTCAAACTATCGCTGTTTCCGGAATCTATGTTGATTCCTACAATTCTGGGTTTCCAGAAATGACATGATACGCGAGCAAAAAACATGTTCTAAAAGTCTACAACAGATCGATGTCAGAGATATTGGCCTATAGTTTTGTGCATCTGTTCGACGACTCTTCTTGAAAACTGGAACTACCTGTGCTCTTTTCCAATCATTTGGAAGCTTCCCTTCCTCTAGAGACTTGCGGTACACGGCCATTAGAAGGGGGGCAAGTTCTTTCGCAGACATTTGAAAACGTTAGCACTATTGCATGGTTTACACTAGATGCAGACAGCTGGGGTACACTTTTTCCGTCCCAAGGGGAGGGGGGGGGGGGGTATGCGGTGGCGACACGAACAGCATCCGGCCACCCCTTCAAATTAACCATGACAAATACGACAAGATCCCTGACCAAGTCTCTTCGTGTCTGCGGTGTCTCATGAAGTCAGGGAGCGTGGACACGTAACGGTGTTCTGTCCGTATGTTAAGCTCGTTGGTTCCCTTGGTACTATTCGACAAAATTAAGCTATGTCCCGTTCCATGATTTCACCCTCCCGCTTTTCTCATCTTAAAACGCAAACACCATACTACACAGGACACGCATGAATTACAGTCACCTGTCTTCCACAACTCCACATTCAACACAACTGTTATAAACCTGCAAGGAAAGCGGCCGATGTGTGCGGAGGAAGAACACCTGAATTCACCCCGTAGACATAGACTGTCCCAGCCATCAATATGATACGACATTTACATTCTTTTAGGGCATTACTGATTCCGTTCAACTCCTCTTCCGAAGTCCTTTGCCGGCTCTGGCAGATTTACAATGCCATCGGTAAACCTCAAACTATGATAACTTTTTATTTCCTCCCCCTGAACTTTAATTCTGTTTGTAATTTCGGATTGGTTCTATTTCTGCTTGTTCAATGTACAGACTGAATAACATCTGGGAGAGATAAAACACCCCTGTCTGACTCCCTTCTTAACCTCTGCCTTGCCACCAACCCTTCAGCTTTTATAATTGCAGCGTGGCTTCTATACATGTCTGAGATACCCTTTCTCTCCTATATCTACATTTACATCATGCTCCACAAGTCACCTAACGGCCTGTGGCAGAGGGTACTTCTGGTATCACTAACTGACCTCCCCCCCTTCCCCCCCTACCCTGCTCCACTCGCCAATGACGCGTGGGAAGAATAATTGTCGGTAAAGCCTCTGTATTGACTCTAATTTCTCGAATTTTCTTGTCGTGATCATTGCGCTAGATGTATTGGTAGGAAGTAATAAGTAGTCCGACTCTTCCCGGAAAGCAGACTCACGAAATTTCAATAGTAAACTTGTCAGTAATGCGCTACACCTCTCCTGTAACGTCTCCCAATGGAGTTTCTTGGTAACGCTCTCGCGCCGACTAAACCATCCCGTAACGAAACGGGCCGCTCTTTGATGCATCTCCTCTATCTCTTCTAGCAATCCTAGTTGGTAAGGATCCCATATTCATTAAAAATTCTCAAGAATCGGTCAAACAAGCGCCTTGTAAGCCACTTCCTTCGTGGGTGAGTTACAAGTCATTACGATTCTTCCTCTGAATCTCAGTCTGGCATCTGCTTTTCCCATTACTTGTTTTATATGATCATTTCACTTAAGGTCAATCTCGATAATTACTCCTAGATATTTTACGGTAGATACTGGTTCCAGCAGATTCTCATCAATAGCGTAGTTCTACAGTAGTGGCTTTCTTTATTATATGTTATTATTTTCCAGAATGAGATTTTCGCTCTGCAGCGGAGTGTTCGCTGATATGAAACTTCCTGGCTGATTAAAACTGTGTGCCCGACCGAGACTCGAACTCGGGACCTTTGCCTTTCGCGGGCAAGTGCTCTACCATCTGAGCTACCACAGCACGACTCACGCCCGGTCCTCACAGCTTTACTTCTGCCAGTATCTGGTCTCCTACCTTCCTTTTGTTATTATTTTGCATTTGAACAGCATATTTCCGAGGTCATGGAACGTGTCAGTACATAAACTTACAACAGAAAAGTAATAACAGATAAAATAAAATGTTTATACACTCCTGGAAATTGAAATAAGAACACCGTGAATTCATTGTCCCAGGAAGGGGAAACTTTATTGACACATTCCTGGGGTCAGATACATCACATGATCACACTGACAGAACCACAGGCACATAGACACAGGCAACAGAGCATGCACAATGTCGGCACTAATACAGTGTATATCCACCTTTCGCAGCAATGCAGGCTGCTATTCTCCCATGGAGACGATCGTAGAGATGCTGGATGTAGTCCTGTGGAACGGCTTGTCATGCCATTTCCACCTGGCGCCTCAGTTGGACCAGCGTTCGTGCTGGACGTGCAGACCGCGTGAGACGACGCTTCATCCAGTCCCAAACATGCTCAATGGGGGACAGATCCGGAGATCTTGCTGGCCAGGGTAGTTGACTTACACCTTCTAGAGCACGTTGGGTGGCACGGGATACATGCGGACGTGCATTGTCCTGTTGGAACAGCAAGTTCCCTTGCCGGTCTAGGAATGGTAGAACGATGGGTTCGATGACGGTTTGGATGTACCGTGCACTATTCAGTGTCCCCTCGACGATCACCAGTGGTGTACGGCCAGTGTAGGAGATCGCTCCCCACACCATGATGCCGGGTGTTGGCCCTGTGTGCCTCGGTCGTATGCAGTCCTGATTGTGGCGCTCACCTGCACGGCGCCAAACACGCATACGACCATCATTGGCACCAAGGCAGAAGCGACTCTCATCGCTGAAGACGACACGTCTCCATTCGTCCCTCCATTCACGCCTGTCGCGACACCACTGGAGGCGGGCTGCACGATGTTGGGGCGTGAGCGAAAGACGGCCTAACGGTGTGCGGGACCGTAGCCCAGCTTCATGGAGACGGTTGCGAATGGTCCTCGCCGATACCCCAGGAGCAACAGTGTCCCTAATTTGCTGGGAAGTGGCGGTGCGGTCCCCTACGGCACTGCGTAGGATCCTACGGTCTTGGCGTGCATCCGTGCGTCGCTGCGGTCTGGTCCCAGGTCGATGGGCACGTGCACCTTCCGCCGACCACTGGCGACAACATCGATGTACTGTGGAGACCTCACGCCCCACGTGTTGAGCAATTCGGCGGTACGTCCACCCGGCCTCCCGCATGCCCACTATACGCCCTCGCTCAAAGTCCGTCAACTGCACATACGGTTCACGTCCACGCTGTCGCGGCATGCTACCAGTGTTAAAGACTGCGATGGAGCTCCGTATGCCACGGCAAACTGGCTGACACTGACGGCAGCGGTGCACGAATGCTGCGCAGCTAGCGCCATTCGACGGCCAACACCGCGGTTCCTGGTGTGTCCGCTGTGCCGTGCGTGTGATCATTGCTTGTACAGCCCTCTCGCAGTGTCCGGAGCAAGTATGGTGGGCCTGACACACCGGTGTTAATGTGTTCTGTTTTCCATTTCCAGGAGTGTACATGCTGTAAGTTTATGTAAACGCAATCAACAATATAATACAGGAATCAGCTAATTTTTCAAGGACTCCTTGACAGGATAGAAGGAGTGAGACGTGAGGAAACTCTTGAGTTTAGATTTGAAAGTGCCTGGATTACTACCAATGTTTTAGAATTCTCGTGGTAGCTTATTGAAAATGGATGTAGCCGAACACTGCACGTCTTTCTGCACAAGAGTATGCAAATTGCATTCTGCCTAGTATTAACTGCGTGAAAGTTGATAATTCTTGGGGAAAGCTGGTTTTCTTAACAAGGAATGACAGTAGAATATTGGGAGGCTAATATCTGAATACTCAGACTAATGAACAGGGGTAGACAAGAGTTTTGCGAACTTACACCACTTATTGACCAAACCGCCCGTTTCTGAACCAAAAATACCCTTTGAGAATGGGAAGAATTAGCCCGAAATATAATACCATAAGTCATAGCGAATGAAAATAACCAAAGTAGAGTACTTTTCGTGTCGAACTATCACTTACTTCACATACCATTCGAATAGTAAAAATGGCAGCATTAAGTCTCTGAAGAAGATCGTGAATGTGGGCTTTCAACAACAATGTAATATCTATCTGAACACATAGGAATTTCAACTTTTCAGTTTCACTAATCATATCCCCATTCTGTGAAATCAGAACGACTGGTTTTGTTGAACTGTGTGTTAGAAACTGTCGTACTATGATTGATAGTTAGTTTATTTTCTGCAGGCCATGAACTTAGATCATGAACTGCACTATTTGAAACAGTGTCAATGTTGCACACAACATCCTTTACTAACAAGCTAGTTCATCGCCAAACAGAAATATTTTTGAATCACCTGTAATAACTAGAGGGCATATCATTAATATAAATAAGGAACAGGAGTGGCCCCAACATTGATCCCTGGGGCAACCCCCCCCCCCTTCCCCATTTGACCGTACCCCACTCAGACCCCACATCACAGCCATTCCCAACACTGCGGAGAATGACCTTTTGCTGTCTGTAAGAGGTGAACCAATTGTGAGCTTTTCCCTGTATTCCATAATGGCCCAACTTCTGGAGCAATATTTTGTGATCAACAAAATCAAACGCCTTAGTTAAATCAAAAATATGTCTGCTTTTGAAAACTTTTGTTTAATTCATCCAGTACATCACAGAGAAAAGAGAATATAGCATTTTCAGTTGTTAAACCACATCTAAAACTAAATTGTACGTTTGGCAGCAAATTATGTGAAACGAAACGATCAGTTGTCCTTACGTACACAGCTTTTCAATAACTTCAGCAAACACTGATGGCATACATATAGGTCTACATTGTCACTTTCTCCCTTTTTATAAAGCGGCTTTACTATCGAGTACTTTCATCATTCAGGAAACTGAGCATTCCTGAAGGAAAAATTACAAGAATGGCTAAGTACAGGTGTAACTTGTGCAGCACAGTACTTTAATACTCTGTCAGGCACTCCATCATATCCATGAGAGTCCTTCGTCTTCAGTGATTTAATTATTGACTCAATATCCCCCTTGTCAGTATCACAGTGGAGTATTTCAGACATCAATCTCGGGAAGGCATTTTCCAAGAGAGTTATACGATATGATTTCCTGTAGAAACTAATTTTTTATTTAATTCACCAGCAAATCTCACAAAGTGATTGTTAAAAACTGAATCTGTATCTGACCTATCAGTAACAGAAACATCTTTACTGCATGCTGACTTTGTATCCTCAAGCTTGTGCTGCTGACCAGATACTTCCTTCACGACTGACAATATGGTTATAATTTTATCCTGTGAATTAGCTACTCTGTTTGCTTACCACATACTCTTTACCTTACTAATAACATTTTTTCCCATGTATTCGCAATACATTACAGTTATCTACGTTCATGGTCAATTGCCAGAGCCTACACCATTGATCAATCCTCTGCAGGTCATTCTCCTTTCTATACTGCCTTCTTGTGCTGCTGCCTTCTTACATACAACTTCATCACCTGCGAACAGTCTCAAAGAGCATCCGACGCTTTCTACTAGATCTTTCATATAAACTGTCAAGGATAACGGTCCCTATATTTTACTCCTGATAACTTGAGAATCGTGTGACGGGTACCATACCATGTAAAGGGACGATTTGCAAGGAGCGCGGTCAACCACACCCGTATTAGAACCATGTTCATGACGGTAGGCCTGAGAAGGCAGACGATAGCATCCTATTAGAAGATTAGTGGAGAGCATCCAGATCACGTGATACAGATTACATATGTATGGGTTGTATTAGTTGTATGACTTATGGTAGCGGTATCAAGTAGAGCAAACGGGTAAACTGTACGAGTCGTGCTGAAAAGTAATGCTTCCAAATTTTTAATTCTGTTCACATTAAGGTTGAGGTCTTATATATCAAGCATACTATTCGGCCGACGTTCCCGCTTGGCTGAGGCAAATTGCAATTCTCTGGTGTTAGTAGGCTCCGAATTGCAGCGTATAACGGGATGGCGTGTAATGCAATTATGTCGGTGTGTGCGAAACGGCGTGCTGTAATCCAGTTTCTAACCGCAGGAAAGATGCCTGCAATTGAAATCTATAGAAGAATGAAAGTTGAATACGTTGATGATTGTATCGATATCAGAAATGTACGAAGTTAGGTGGTTCCTGCTCCTAATGAAAGAAACGGCGTTGCTCACCTCAACGTCTGTGTCAGAGCTCGGAGTGGACTACCGCCTGCGGCAACCCGGAATTGGTTTGATGAACTCATCAGAGAGAATCGTCGATAACACAGAGACACCTTTCAGCTAAGTGTGGCACCTCACGAGACCGTGTACTCGCCACGATTGTAGAACTGCGGAATAGAAAACTACGTGCACAGTTAGCGCCTCGTATTGCCATACCTGACTCGAAAAAGAGGAGAATGGACATCTGCCAACAATTTATTTTGTGTTTTGAGTGTCAGAATGATGGGTTTCTTAACAACATTGTGACAGTGATGAAAGCTGGGTTCACCATTTTGACCCAAAAACAAGAAATTATCAACAGAGCTCCGCCACAAAGGATCACCAGCACCAAAAAAAAAATTCAAGTCCATGCCATCAGTAGGCAACGTGCTCACAGTGTTCTGGGACGTGCACGGTGTGGTGCATTTGGCATCCAGGCCTAAAGACACCACCAAAAACTCTGAAAGGTACTGCAAGACCCTCAGAAAACTAAAAGAAAGCGCGAATTGGAAGAGTTCGTCCACACACTGTGCACCCTGCCCTTCAGCATGACAATTCAGACCACGCACGAGCGCTGCAAACATCTGTAGCAATCCGATGCCTTGGGTTCACTGCTATCGATCGTCAGATTTTCTTCCGTTCTCAAAACTTAAGAAACGTCTTCGAGGACTTCATTTTGATAATGATGAAGTGGTGGAAGCAGAGATGAGGTTGTGGCTCCATCAATGAAGTCAAACATTGTATGGTGACGGTATCAACAAACTGGTCTCTCGTTGCGAGAAATACCTTAGTCGCCAGAGTGATTTTGTTGAGAAATAAATATTTAGACGTGTAGAAAAGGACGTGGAATGTCAATAAAGTTGGTTTTATTTAATAATGTTTCAGAGTTATCACATAAAAAATTCGGAGTTATTACTTTTCAGTAGACAAAGTTAATGGGAAACTTAGATTTGTAGTAAAGGTTGTAGAAAAGTGCAGTGCATCTGTAAAGGAAAACGCGTACATGACCTTAATACGATCGCAGTCTAGAGTACTGCTCTATCTTTTGAAATGCTCACGTGACTTTGTAGTAATGCTCGCCTTAGTACTGATTTTCCACTATTTTAGTTAGACATCACTACAAGCTAGATATGGCAAGTCGCGAAAGAAGCTATTGAACTGAGCAGTGAGCGTGAATCACGACTCTGTCATTCATTCACAGATTCCGAGAAAGCTTACGAGTTTCAACAAAATCTGTAGTGACAGCACTTGAAACAGGGATTCATTCAGGAGCTGTCCATATACTGAAGAATTCATACGTATGCCTATGCTATGGCTTGCATTGTAGTTCATGACAGTAGAGAGAAATTTAGAAATCGGAAGAGGAGTCAAACAAGCAGATTCCTTATCACAAAAACTGTTCTCTGCAGTTCTAGAAGTAGTTTCAGAACGTTAAACTGGGAAAACGAAGAAGGTATACGGGTTATTGGGACACATGTGAAACACATTTGATTTGCTAATGACATTTTACTGTTTGTCTCTAGCGCAGATAAATTTCAGCAAGAAGTGGGGGAACAAAATAGAAATAAATTGTAAGCTAGCCTGAAAATCAGTTATAAAAAGTATGAAGCAATGTAAACCAGCGTATAGAAAACAAAATAGCACATTTAAACAGTGAATTCACTGAACCACTTGATGGGTATTTTATTTTGATCATATGAGAAGAAAGACTGGATGATCAGCGAAATAAATAAACAGAACGCGAAAAATAGCTGGGAGTGCTTTTGGTAAACCAAATAGTTTTTTCCAAAACTAAGCTTTCATTGTGTATAAAACCCCAGGGGTTCACAGTGCGTATTACCACATTTGATTTGTGGCATTGAGAGATTAAGCATTCAGGAACTGAAGATTATTCAGCGAGTGACCGAAAGATTGTTGCTGAGAATTACTAGGAGAGACATAAAAAAACGAACTGATGGTGTGTGGGACTATAGTCAGGTCGAAAGATTGAAAGAGAAGTTTATCTAGAAGTTGGTGTCCTATGGCTGATGGTAAGGAGGTGAGACAGAGTTATTACGCGGGGAATTAAGTTACACATTATAATGGCAGGTCATGTAACTTTTACTGAATGCCGCATTGCACTTCAAAGTGACACTTATATATTACACTACTTATCAATATATCGAGCAAGTCATTGTAAACAGTCATCGGAACATCCCACCTATCGTTCAATTCCATGACCGTAGAAATCCGCTGCTTGGGCTGTCGCCACTAGAGAGCCACTGTGGGAACATCTTCACGACTGGAAAACCTCTTTCCTCCCACATGTTCTTTCTGCTTACTTAGATTACTTGGACGTTGTCGTCGATGCTGATTCCCTTCTCTCCAGACCGACGTCACCCATGGCTGTGCAACGCTGCTCAAATTGTTGGCGCCGTTTCACTACGGTTGAAGGGGACATTTCATCAGGTCCACATATCGCCAGAATTTCACGGCGAATCTGTGTGCAGTTACCGACATTTTACCCACGAGAATCGTACTTCAACTTTGAATTACTCTTCCACTTGCCGCGTCATTTCACTCTCATCCTGTGATGCACCTGTTATCCATACCGCAGCGCAACTGTGTCTGCAGGAAATCCGGAACATGAACTCTCTTTTGACTATGCACCACTGTTGTTGCGTACTGGGCTTAGTGTGGGACGACATGTGCAACTTACATCCTGAAATTCCCACGTGTATTCATTTCGTCATCAAAATTCATTCGTACCCCTTCGAAATTGCAAATCATTCATCCGTACCTTTGTATGTGTTAACTAAATTGCAGGAAAATACTCTCGTTGGCCAGCACACGTTTCATCTCACTGTTACTTATCAGAGGGCTGGGTGAGCGCAGCGTGAAGGGGAGGGAAAAGAGAAAGTACTCTCTTCTTACATTTACGCTTTTGATTTCTCCCCTTATTTATTTTCAAATGTCGCATTCTTCGTGGGGCAGGACACAGTGAAAGGTAAAAATAGTTCTCTAAATGATAATACTTTCAACATTTGGCTGTTATTTTATTTCCTTCTGGATACATTATTGCGATTTCTGGTTTGTAATCATCGTCCATTATCCTGATTTTGAAATTAGTTACAGCCTTGTAGTAGATATCAGGAACGTAACTAACTCCGTCCGAAAGGCCCAACGAAACCGACCGACCGCCGTGTCATCCTCAGGCGATAGACGTCAATGGATGCAGATATGGGGGAGCATGTGGTCAGTACATCACTCTCCCAGACTTTGCCACTTTTCATGACCAGAGCCGCTACTTCTCTGTCAAGTCGCTCCTCACCTGCTCTCATAAGAGCTGACTGCACCCCGCTCGGCAGACCTGACTCGTCACTCATGTCAGTGCCAGTCATGCCAGACAGTGGTTAACCACCGCGATCTCTCGGGATGCGGTGTTACCATTGCGGCAAGGCTATTTATTGGCAGATGTCAGGAACATGATATTCATTATTTTACCCTACAGGGATCATCTTGTTAATGTAACTAGCGTTTTACATAAAAATATTTGTATTTGTGAACGTATCATACAGGTTGTCTACAATTTTACACGGAGACTGAAGCATTATAATTTAGAAAATTCTACAGGACAGTGACCCCCCCCCCCCCGCCCCCAGTATAAGAGAATCATTAAATCAGTGTCGAAGAGGCGCACCAGTCCAAGCCCCGGAAACAAAACTCTGCGATCTGGCCCTGAATACCACGCTTCGCCGACCGGCCGCCGTGTCACCCTATGCCAAGCGAAGTCACCCGGATGGGGTGTAGAGCGGCACGGGGTCAGCGCACCGCTCTCCCGGCTGTTGTCGGTTTAGCAGACCTGGTGACGGCACTTCTCATCCGAGTACCTCGTCATCTGGCCTCAGCTGTCTGAGTGCACTCTTTTCCAGTCGTCCCACCGAGGGAAAACTCCCTGACAGTACCGGGAATCGAACCCGGGTCACCTGTATGCGACTGAGACGCGCTGAGCACTCAACTACAGTGGCGGGCAGCGCAAGCCCAATATGGGGCATTTATGGGCAGGGTGAAGGAGCACCCAAAAATATGTTGAATTACTGTCCTGAAAGTCGCAGAAGAAGTGGCAGCCCTCGAGAAACGTGACTGCATGCCATGAAGAAACTATGAAGGATAAGAACTCGCAAGAAGATTATTGTCTAAAGAGACAGCTGTAGCGCTGAAGGTACGCGAACCGGTTGTTTCCTCCTAAGGAAAGACTGACCAGTCTGCGTCGTTGTTGACGCTGGCGCCTGACCGTGGGCGTTGCGCGATGCTAGTCAGGGCGCGGAACCGCTGAAGACGTAAACGTACAGAGATAAAGAAAGTAAGAGCCTACGGAATGTCAGACCAGCTGTGTGACTGGATTGAAGATTTTTTAGCAAAGAGAACACAGCATATTGCTCTCAATGGAGAGATATCTACAGATGTTAAAGCAACCTCTGGCGTGCCACAGGAGAGTGTTATGAGACCATTGCTTTTCACAATATATATAAATGACCTAGTAGATAGTGTCGGAAGTTCCATGCAGCTTTTCGCGGATGATGCTGCAGTATACAGAGAAGTTGCAGCATTAGAAAATTGCAGCGAAATGCAGGAAGATCTGCAGCGTATAGGCACTTGGTGCAGGGAGTGGCAACTGACCCTTAACATAGACAAATGTAATGTATTGCGAATACGTAGAAAGAAGAATCCTTTATTGTATGATTATATAATAGCGGAACAAACACTGGTAGCAGTTACTTCTGTAAAGTATCTGGGAGTTAGTGTACGGAACGATTTGAAGTGGAATGATCATATAAAATTAATTGTTGGTAAGGTGGCTGCCAGTTTGAGATTCATTGGGGGAGTCCTTAGAAAATGAAGTCCATCAACAAAGGAGATGGCTTACAAAACACTCGTTCGACCTATACTTGAGTATTGCTCATCAGTGTGGGACCCGTACCAGGTCAGGTTGACAGAGGAGATGGAGAAGATCCAAAGAAGAGCGGCGCGTTTCGTCACAGGGTTATTTGGTAAACGTGATAGCGTTACGTAGGTGTTTAGCAAATTCAAGTGCCAGACTCTGCAAGAGAGGCGCTCTGCATCGCGATGTAGCTTGCTGTCCAGGTTTCGAGAGGGTGCGTTTCTGGATGATGTATCGATTATATTGCTCCCCCTGCGAATGTAAAATTAGAGAGATTGGAGCGCGCACGGAGGTTTTCCGGCAGTCTTTCTTCCCGCGAACCATACGCGACTGGAACAGGAAAGGAAGGTAATGACAGTGGCACGTAAATTGCCCTCCGTCACACACCGTTGGGTGGCTTGCGGAGTATAAATGTAGATGTAGATGTAGAAGCGAAGTTGCTGAAAATTCGACGCCCACTCCGCAGGCAGCTTCTCGAACGCCAGATCCGGCCGCTGCGCCGCAAGACTCGCCCTGTAATTGCCGGCAGCTACTAGGGGCCCGCGCTGTGAAGTCATTTCTGGGGCGCTCCTAGGCTGCTTTGTGCTCGTCCGCTCCTTGGCGTCTTTTCACATTTTCCATTTTCGCCTGCTGCCATTTGCCGCGCGCGCGCTCCACGCCTCCCTCCACCTCCGCGCCGCCCTTTTGTTTCTTTTTGCTCACCCCACCCCCTTTTTCCCCTTTTTTTTTTCCTCCCCCCGCTCAGTGCACGCCGCCATGCGCTGTGACCGCAATGCAGAGGCGGTCTAGCATCGCTTCGCACCGCACCGCTCCGCAGCACACGCCGCGCCGTATCGGCAGACTGCATACTCGGCGATAAAACAGCTGAGCGGCTCAGCGCGATTACTGCGAATTTCTCTCTCTGTCTTTCTCTCAGAGGCGCTGTATGCATACGCTAAAACTCCATCGTCTCGTGCTCAACGTCGAATACCCATAATCAGGGCTGGTTTAAGGGTTACTGCAAGTGAAAGGGAGGGAGGGAGAGAGAGAGCGAGAGGTATTTTCGTGTGTATGATAAATCCCCGACCAAAATTTCCGTCTTTCATACCTCCTCTATGTTACCACAGATGACGTGACACTGAACCCATTTGCGCTAAGACTGCAGGTGCCTCGTTGCTTCCACCATGTAATGTAATAAAATAAAATTTTTTATTTATTTTGTGACTATTAGTGTAATGTAATAATAAAATAAAATATGAGCCGTGACTTACACAAAAAAGAAACACACATTAATGCAATGGCTCAGCATAAAAGAGAAATAACTAATGTAGGAATATTGCCGGCCGGAGTGGTCGAGTGGTTCTAGGCGCTTCAGTCTGGAACCGCGCGACCGCTACGGTCGCAGGTTCGAATCCTGCCTCGGGCATGGATGTGTGTGATGTCCTTAGGTTAGTTAGGTTTAAGTAGTTCTAAGTTCTAGGGGACTGATGACCTCAGAAGTTAAGTCCCATAGTGCTCAGAGCCATTTGAACCATTTTTTGAAGGACTATTATTAACAGAGTAATATTTTGTTTAATTTAGCCCGACGTGTATAAGCACTCAGATAACTAGCTCAGTTCTCAGGGTAGTCTACAATTAATTGTCCTTTTGTTATTTATCCACAACTCTAGGCTCATGAGAAGTCGTGTGTTTATTGCACCAGGGAATATTTACCAAGCCTGTTCAATGTACACAACTGTATTACGTAACTTAGTGTCGTGGTTTCGTCTCAATTCCCCAATATAAGATAACAAGAGTAGCATCTACAAATGAAATCCTGTAATGGAACTCGAATCCTGTGACCAGACCTTTTCTGCTGGGATGTTATCTCGTTATATAAACAAAATCTGTAAGTGAAATTGTTAAATTATTAGTAGCTGCCTCCGGTCTCGTGGGATCTGAAATAAAGTTAACTGTCCTATCGGACGGCACGTCTCGTAGATGAGCTAAAAGAAAAATGTTAAAGATTTTTCTAAGATGGCGCCTAACAATGAAAATTCTCTCTTAAGGCCCATATCTACTTAAGGCAGTCTAGTTATCAGGCTAACAATAGATTGACGACATACACAAAATTCTTCAGACAAAATAACGATTATATTTTTCGGGTTTTAAGTACAACTTACATTATCAGCTGGTACAGCAAGATGAGCTTTACACACATCCTCTTAGGCCCGAATCCAACCAGATAAGATAAGCGAATGACAAAGGAAAGATATCTCACGCATAGAAACGCAAGAGTCCATAGAATAACATGTCCATTGTAGTTCTATCTCTTCTTCTTTAGCGTAGTTGTCGATTATTTATAAAATCTATCGTAATATTTAATTTACATTTTTTTTTAAACCCAAGTCCACCCAGGAGAAACAGTACAACCACCGTGAGTGGAATGCATAAGTTATGAATAATGTTCGGCCGCATCTCGTGGTCGTGCGATAGCGTTCTCGCTTCCCACGCCCGGGTTCCCGGGTTCGATTCCCGACGGCGTCAGGGATTTTCTCTGCCTCGTGATGGCTGGGTGTTGTATGCTGTCCTTAGGTTAGTTAGGTTTAAGTAGTTCTAAGTTCTAGGGGACTGATGACCATAGAGGTTAAGTCCCATAGTGGTCAGAGCCAGCCATGAATAATGTTCACCAGTCTGAAGTCTACCATACTCGTCGACCCCTGTGCAGAAAACAGCGCCTAAGTCGTGATTCCGTTATCTTGAGGCCGTAAGAAACTGTTAGTGAGAAATCGGTATTGTATAAATAATGAAATTTTGAATTGGTTTGTTTAAATGCGATGCCTCTCGCTCTTTATTAGCAAAATATGAGCAACTGCAAGAGTATAGTCCACTTCACGAATCACAAATAATTTGCATTGTTCATACTTTCACAGAGAATAAAGAAAATAATGAAGTGCGCGTTTGCGTAACTACTATCAAACTATTTCTCAACTACATGTCCAAAAAACGGGAGATTTCTGATTAAGTATTAACTAATACCGACCGCGGCAGACAACATGTGTGTCCTCCGAGACTGCCGAACTCTAGCGACAGCAAACTCTGATCTTATAGCCGAACCACCCCGCCCGCCAACCAAGCTATTGAGACCCGATCATCTCAGAACTGCTTCGCCTGCCCTCTCCTTTCTGCTGGTGATCACCACTTTTGAAATAATAGAGCGATAGCTTGCTACTGTTAGATGTTTTTATATGAAATGCAAGTAAATTCACTGTTTGGTGTTTCTAACGTTAGTAAAGTTCGCCGCTCTTGGTCTCGCGATAGCGTTCTCGCTTCCCGAGCACGGGGTCTCGGGTTCGATTACCGGCGTGGTCAGGGATTTTCAAATGCCCCGAGATGACCGGGCTTTGTTGTGTCGTCTTCATCATCATCATCATTCGTCCTCATTACGGTTTGAGGAAGGCAACGGCAAATCATCTCCTTTAGGACTTTGCCTAGTACGGCGGTGCGGGTCTTCTCTGTCAAGAAGTATGGGACTTCATTTCCATTCAATTTCCAACATTAACAACAGGAGGTTATCGTTTTGGCGCGCTACTGCCCAACACAGCAGCCAATCGTGTAGAAGGACCAAAATTTAGGCGATCTTTCACACGATACCTAACCGAATAAACCGTCCGTCACCTGTAGCTCACACCACATTATCTCATCTCCTTATTGCTGCCTTTTCAACCGTTCTACGAAGAACTTCTTGTAGCTAAATATGATGCCTGAAAGCCAAAAATATTACAGGGTGCGCGGCGCCCTTACCATTGATAAATTGTGCGGCTACTATTCGGTTGTACGTTCTCTCTTCTATTTAGGTGTTATCTTGCTTCTGTTTAGCATGTGAAGATAATAAATAACAAAATTTTATTTTGACCCTTTTAAGGAATAACAGATGCTACACATCTTACTTCAAACAATTATCTGAGCAACGCAATCAACGTAAGCCAAGACACTAAAACAACTCGTCGCAATTGACCCTCCTTAACTCCATTCAAACGGCAGGACAAATCAATGTTTACGATCAATAAGTCTCTCCGTCATAATACTGAAATACAACTTCTGGACCACCATCTACTTAGGCCGCGCATACGTCGAAACTGACCAAGAGAGCAGGGCCGTCTCACAGGTGTTTTCATTGCGTGGGAAGACTAAGGGAATCATTGTCTCAAATAGATCACCGCTGAGATTGTAGGCAAGCGGAAAGGCAGTTACCTGTCGTGTTGCGCATTTCTGAGCGTGGACTTGTTCGTTTAAGCGCGACACTTCAGAACAGAGCGTTGCGCTATTAGCTACCTGGAGGTGTTGTGGGCTAAAATTGACGTGCTTGTGTAATGCTAGTAAATTTTATTTCTTGCACTACATATATCTGAGAGTGATGTTTTCGTGTGACTCTTTCTTTTTTCACGTTGAGATTCATTCCTGTTTTGTTTTCTCAACTGTAGATAAATTAGCCAGACTGCAAGGATGGTTTTTAATTTCTTTAAAGCATAATCAATTTCGCCAGTGCCATCTTGAGAGACTCCTGTTCACATAGCAACATTTTCCAAAAATTACATTACATCAATGGATATACAACATAACAGTAATACTAGTATCTTATGCGTTACAAGTTATCAACGTTAACGGTTATAAGACCAGATTAAAGTTCTTGAGCTTGATTCAGGTAACGCACGAAATTACAATTACGGATAGTCATAGATCAAATACTAACCCAATGATATTTTCTATCTTACCTGTGTTAATGTCGTTATATATTGGTGACGACCAGTTTCCGTTTGAATTAAGACTATTTCACAGTGGGAGTGTGAATACCACTCTCTAGAAGCATTTAGGCGCTAAAAACAAACCTGAGATGACACTAAGATATAGTAGAACAATATTATATGGCCGGTAAGTTACATAACCAGAGGTTAAAATATGGTAATGATACCATTAAATAGTACTCCTAGTTCCTAGAGTCACTAAGAACCATTTTTTTAATGAACCGTATAGTCATATTATTTTGCCCTGTTTTCAACCTAGTCTGTTGTAAGTTGTTTTGTGCTTACGTAACCATGAGTGAGAAAGGCGCCGTTACATGACACTGCAGCCTGTTCGTTCTCATTAAGGGTGAGAGTTGTTAGTAGTCACTCGGAGACAGCGTACTGGACGGTTAGCGGTCAGCGTATTCCCAGTCCAGTGGTCGGATCTGGGAAACTTTCCAGAATGCGAGTTAGGTAGCGATAGGGCGTTTAATTAATGGCTTTGGAGTTGTGAGAAGTTTGCCTCTGTCTCGCCAGTCAAAGTGAAACCAACGACCCTTATTTAGATTCATATTACACGTGTAGCAGAGCGGAGACTTAATCTCGGTCCCCTAATGAACGTTTCCGATTAAATATGCACGTCGCCAAGACTGCGTGGATTCTGGCCGCGGGCTTTATGCGACGCCACGGTACCTTCGAGGCTCGGACGAGCAGAAATTTTCAGCAGAACCTGTCAGACAATGGGGGTGTTCGAATTGTGCCACTGTTTCCCTGAGAACCCTCGTCAAAGAACGATTTTCAGGTAAGTTTTGTCAACAGTGTAAAGCAAATAATTTCTGTCGACAATATTGTGGGGCACGTTCTCAATAATTTAGGGGAAGTAAGTAAATCTCTTGAGTCAATGTGTAATAGCTAATATGTTGTTTAATAAAATATGCTTTCGTCCCGTGTTTTCTTCAAACATTCGAAAAGACGCACTCACGTTAACGTCAGTGACATGCTATTTCCAGTGCTTTAAAAAATACTTACACACTACTTAGCCTAAATTATCCTAAGGACAAACACACCCACCCATGCCCGAGGGAGGACTCGAACCTCCGCCGGGACCAGCCGCACAGTCGATGACTGCAGCGCCTTAGACCGCTTTTTTCCTCGCGTTTTACATTTTTTTAATTTTTCTTTATTTTTATTGTTATTTTTTTACGCAGATCGCGGGCAAGTGCTCTACCAACTTTTTTTTATTTTATATATAATTTTGCCTCGAACCAGGGTCGCCTGGACGGGAGTCTAGCTGACTTGCAATTTTTTTTGTTTCTTGTTTTTTTTCTCTAGCAACTTTTTTTTATATGGAAAAAGGTGTCTTTCAGTTACGACAAACAAAATTAGAATGTACATCCGTAGCAACAACAGAACAATAGTTCCTTCTAAACCATGAAATAGAATTTGAAACTAATAGTATGATGATAGATAATAAAGAAAGAAAAATGTAACCAAATCCCGCACGCCATTCCATGTGCATGGCCCACCAGCGTACAAATTCCATGTTCCAAGTTGAAAAAACACTTCGCAGCGTGTGGTGCTCGATGGCGGCGGTCATCCGTTGCCTGGTATTCCCCAACTGTGAGGGGGGTTATCGAAGACAATTAAAATGGTTTAAATGGCTCTGAGCACTATGGGACTTAGCATCTTAGGTCATAATTCCCCCAGAACTTAGAACTACTTAAACCTAACAAACCTAAGAACATCAAACACATCCATGCCCGAGGCAGGATTCGAATCTGCGACCGTAGCAGTCCCGCGGTTCCGGACTGCAGCGCCTAGACCCGCACGGCCACCGCGTCCGGCTATCGAAGACACTGCGCAAATAGTTGGCAAATAGCTGTCAGTATCGGGGGGTACGCTCAAGTGTGCTATGACTGTCCTGGAGAAATTGCCAATAATCAAGTACCATCTTCTCATCATCTCGAAAGAGGTAGTATATGGACATGCCTTTAAACCATGTGAGAGCGTGAGTCTTCGCAGGTGGGAAATAAGTATACTCTGGACAAAGGAGGAGCCGTGGCTCAATTGTGCGAGGCGCGATACGTAGGTGAGAATCTTCTGCACTAGCAGTCATACCTCTAACGCCAGTCCACATGTTAAACGGTGTTCGTCAGTATCCACGAGGTGGTAACGTGGGCAAGGGGGAGAATCCGTCATGCCAATAGCATGCAGCCTTTGTCGTGTGACAATCTTCCCGTTCACACCGCTCAGCTAATCCCGCGCGGCGTAGCGTCTAGAGTGTGGAACTTTCTGCAGTCTCCCGCCTTTTCCGTCGGACAGGGCACAATCGTGTCGCGACGATAATACGAGTCAGAGAGCCAGCCTGCGAGAGCGGCACTGGGGCAGAGTCAGTCAAATGGACTTGTAGTGAAAGAGTTGCGAATCACAAGTGTACTAAGTGGGATTATAAAGTGTTTAGTACTGCGTTGACGGAACTATTTCGTTTGGAATAGGAATGTTGAAACGTCCACGGCTTTTTGGAGTGTATGTCAGTACTAGCAAAGCGGATGAGTGAGATATAGGTGGGCGTGTTTTCCATTGTTTGAAGACGAGTAAATTAATAGCAGAGAAGTTATCTATCATTCCAGAGAAACCTCACCATTTCTTAAGATTAACGTGGTAGTAAGTAACTACAGTTATGTGAAGTATAGTCAGGCAGCACGTTAGTTTTTTCTGCTATCATGGCTGACATGACTCTCTCTCCTCTCAGTCCGAGGCCGACTCTAGGAACCATGGCCAAAACTTAAAATTACAGGGATTCACTTACACCTCCAAACTGTGTTGTTATTTTCAATTTGGAACTGCAGCTGCTAGCAGTTGATTTTTCCAGAATAATATGCAGTGCAGTGCGGGACCTCCGACAGAGCGATGTCAATAACAAGTGTTAGCCACACTTTTTTCCCGTGCGGAAATAGGTAGGAACCCTCTCTAGCAATAATAATCTCAGAAACAGGTATAGTACGGTATGCAAGATTTCACGAGTTTCAAAGGATTCCAAACCGGCTCTTCCTGCATTGTTACAAGCAACGAAAGCAACAGTTATCCATCCGTTACCCAAACTAGAAGAAGAAGAAACTTTCATTAAAGAAAAATTTAACTTCGCGCCACAAAATAAAGTAGGTCCATGAATAAGAACAAATTGAGTAGTTTTACCAACTCCTCTACTCAATTTGTTCTTATTCATGGACCTACTTTATTTTGTGGCGCGAAGTTAAATTTTTCTTTAATGAAAGTTTCTTCTTCTTCTAGTTTGGGTAACGGATGGATAACTGTTGCTTTCGTTGCTTGTAACAATGCAGGAAGAGCCGGTTTGGAATCCTTTGAAACTCGTGAAATCTTGGCTTACCGTACTATACCCGTTTCTGAGATTATTATTGCTAGTGAGGGTTCCTATCTTCTTCCGCACGGGAGTTTGTCTTTGTCTTGTCGTAGACGTTGTAAGATAAATTCGGATTGTAGTATTCACTTATGGGTGAAGGTTAGTGGTCCTTCTTCTTTGGAAGATTGTCGCATTGTTGGTGATTGTACCATCTATAATCATTGAAAGCAGTTCTCAACAAACGGCCCTTTTAAGGGCCACAAATACTACACATTGATCTTGCCAAAAGCCGAGAAGCGATTCTTCTTAGTGTTGTAGCTCTCTGAGGCACTCTGGGATGCACTCTGTGGCACTCTGGGATGCTCAATAGATGTCGAACACAGGCTCTCATTGGTTGTTGTGTTTTTGGCTCGCGTAGATCCCTGATATTTACGGTGGCTTTGAGGACCAATCACGAAAAGTGATTTCGCTTACGCTTCGGCGACCATGGTGCCATCGTCCATGCTGCAGTGGTAACACCGGTTGCCGTCACATCACCGAAGTTAAGCGCTGTCGGGCTGGGCTGACACTTGGATGGGTGACCATCCGGTCTGCCGCACGCTGTTGGCAAGCCTGGTGAACTCAGCGCTCGTGAGGCAAACTGAGGAGCTACTTGATCGAGAAGTAGCGACTCCGGTCTCGTAAACTAGTGCTGACCACACGCCCCTCCATATCCGTAACTAGTGACGCCTGGGGCTGAGGACGACACGGCGGCCGGTCGGTACCGGCAGGCCCTCATGGCCTGTTGGGACAAGAGTTTAATCTCTACGAAAAATGGTTCAAATGGCTCTGAGCACTATGGGACTTAACATCTATGGTCATCAGTCCCCTAGAACTTAGAACTACTTAAACCTAACTAACCTAAGGACATCACACAACACCCAGTCATCACGAGGCACAGAAAATCCCTGACCCCGCCGGGAACCGAACCCGGGAACCCGGGTGTGGAAAGCGAGAACGCTACCGCACGACCACGAGCTGCGGACAATCTCTACGACCACGCACCGGTGTCTACTCACCTCCAGGCGACTGCAATTTTCACACCCTACTGACAGCAGGCTTCTGCCCGTCGCGCTTGAAAGCTGAGACCGGCGCTGCCAGCGATGTTCTCTGGGTGTTAAGTGCCGACTCAAGATGTTCTGTTCCTGTCAGAGCACAACAAGAGTGCCTGGAGTTGCGCAATCTGTCGGAACTAGCTGCCGCCACCCTGCTATTGCATTTTGCGCGGAACCGAAAGCAAGGTTGTGTCTGTGCGTGATAGCGCTTACGATGTTATACGAATGCCGCCGCCATAAACCGAAGTGTTCGCTTACACGTGTGCTATAACAGCGGTGAAGGTGGGCGCAGCTGTGCGCTTCACAGCTCCAGCGGCGCATTCTCAAAGTAATATCGAGAAAACAGAAGGTAACTTACTGCAAAGAACACGCGTTGTGATATTTTCACATCATAAGTAACAAGTACCAGAACAGGACCTAAACTGATACACCATCAAACGAAATATGATGCACGTTAGAAGACATTCGAGAAAATTAAATAGAAAATAAAAACTCTGGGTTCACGGTACTACCAAAAAGGACAAGTCATAGAGATCTTGAAGAAAAGTGGTGATAATAGTGAGACAGACTTCGATTTACCACTGGCATGGAATCTTAGAGTAGCCGATAAGTTCTCGGAAGAAGTAATTGCTTTTCTCATCACAGTGTCCAGCTTCGTTAATTTCTGTTGTACAGATCTTTGCGCACCCACAGTTAGTTTCTGAACGAGTGTTTGTCCTCCAAAAGAAAGTATTTGCGGAGAGGTGTCAAGTTTCCACTCTCCTCCCGTCTACCCATTCATTTTTCCACCCATAATAACCGTTTCCTTATTTTCGTGTCATTCACTGTCACGGTATATACTGCAGTGGCCGCAGAGTGGGCAAGAGTTCCTGATTACCTGTTAGCACTCGAGGCCAGGACAGCTTGTTTGCCGGCCGCGGTGGTCTCGCGGTTCTAGGCGCGCAGTCCGGAACCGTGCGACTGCTACGGTCGCAGGTTCGAATCCTGCCTCGGGCATGGATGTGTGTGATGTCCTTAGGTTAGTTAGGTTTAAGTAGTTCTAAGCTCTAGGGGACTGATGACCACAGCTGTTAAGTCCCATAGTGCTCAGAGCCATTTGAACCATTTTTGAACAGCTTGTTTGCACCACTGATGTACGCTTTGTGGCGCGTTGAACCAAACAGGACTATGCAGGGCGCTTCAAAGAACGTGCAAAGGACACATGTGCGCTCATGATCTGCGTAGTTACACTTACACTTGATTAATGCTGATAAAGATTACATTAAAAATTCAGTGAGAAGAATTACAAAAGTAAATATGAAACAAATTAAACGTACTGAAAGTACATAAATATATCGACCTGGATACAATCAACCAATCAACGAATTTGCGAAGGTAAGAAATGATGTCGGTGCAAAACGTCCAGCTACGCTGAAACTGAATTCGAAAGAAGCTATAGCGTCATAAATAATCCACCACAACTTAACAGGGGTAGCGTTGTCCATAAACACAATACTAGAAGAAAAAGTGGCCGTTACTACTCAGTGGCTCACAAAGGAGTTCAATATGCATCAACAAAAATTTTCGATCATTTACCCAATGACATAAAACGTCTGACAGCAACTTTTACTGTAACTTAAAATAATTTTTTCCGAACAACCCCTACTACTTTATAGACGAGCTTGTATTTAAATACTGCTAGCCTGCAAAATAAATAAATAATTTTAAGTGTAGCTGCGTGATTACGACTAGAAAATATGTTCATTTTAATGTTAAATTTACGCGACAGTGCCATCAAGGAACGGTTAGAAGGCTAATATGTACCCATCCACAGAAAATTATCATATATACATATCCTGAAAACTGATTCGCTCCACATCATTTCGATAAACAAAATCGTTAAAATAATCTATGGAACATTTAACTAACGGACGTAAAGTTAAAGACTGACACATAACTAATGAGGAGGTATTGAATAGAATTGGGGAGAAGAGGAGTTTGTGGGACAACTTGACAAGAAGGGATCGGTTGGTAGGACATGTTCTGAGGCATCAAGGGATCCCCAATTTAGTACTGGAGGGCAGCGTGGAGGGTAAAAATCGTAGAGGGAGACCAAGAGATGAATACACTAAGCAGATTCAGAAGGATGAAGGCTGCTGTAGGTACTGGGAGATGAAGAAGCTTGCACAGGATAGAGTAACATAGAGAGCTGCATCAAACCAGTCTCAGGACTGAAGACCACAACAACAACAACACTGTGATTAAATATTGCTGTACCACATGTGTGTATTGTTTCGACGAAACATCAGTAACTGCGCCTTGGACGAAGTGATGCACTATCTTTAATTGCAGTTTTCCACATTAAACATCGAGCATAGCATTAAGGAATGGTTCTTGCAGGTTCCCTGAAGTAATTCACTTCTCATTATCATTTTGCTCTACTTTATTTTTCCGTTTTCTTTGATTGGCGGTGTGGTGTCACCGCCAGACACCACACTTGCTAGGTGGTAGCCTTTAAATCGGCCGCGGTCCGGTAGTATACGTCGGACCCGCGTGTCGCCACTGTCAGTGATAGCAGACCGAGCGCCACCACACGGCAGGTCTAGAGAGACGTACTGGCACTCGCCCCAGTTGTACAGCCGACGTTGCTAGCCATGGTTCACTGACAATCACGCTCTCATTTGCCGAGACGATAGTTAGCATAGCCTTCAGCTAAGTCATTTGCTACGACCTAGCAAGGCGCCATCACCAAGTATATTGAAATGGAGATTATATCTGTACAAGAGCGATGTTATACAATTATGGATTAAAGTTAAGTATTCCAGAAGCTACGTACTTTTCTTTATAGTATTCATTACGTATCCTGTTTCAGACGTCACGCCAGCCTGCATGAGTTTAAGCGCGTGCCTTTCGGCTTCCTCTCATTGTGTCTAGGCTGTCTTGTCTAGACACAACAGGCGGTTTATAAAATTTTATATTTAACCTTCTAGTAACACAAACGCACATTTCTAGGACCTCGCGTAGCCCTCAACCATGAGAACTGATGTAAGAATCTCATTAGTTCCAACCATGGACGTGAAGGGGCAGAAAAATAATAAAGCATTAACATTTGTGACTCAAGGTGGCGGTTACTAAACTTCCTACATAAATATAGTAAGCTGCAAAATTATTTTAATTTGTCTCGCTCAAGACATCCGCTGTCACCATAGAAGAGTAGTCCGCCACGATAGCTGAATAGTCTGCGTGGCGGACTGCCGTCCTAAGGGGTCCGGGTTCGATTCCCGGCTGGGTCGGGGATTTTTCCGCTCAGGGACTGGGTGTTGTCATCATCATCATTTCATCCCCCTCCGGCGCACAGATCGCCCAATGTGGCGTCGAATGTAATGAGACCTACACCAAGGCGGCCGGCCCTGCCCCGTAAGGGGCCTCCCAGCCAATGACGCCAAACAAATAATGGTTCAAATGGCTCGGAGCACTATGGGACTCAACATCTGAGGTCATCAGTCCCCTAGAACTTAGAACTACTTAAACCTAACTAACCTAAGGACATCACACACATCCATGCCCGAGGCAGGATTCGAACCAGCGACCGCAGCAGTCGCGCGGTTCTAGACTGAAGTGCCTAGAACCGCTCGGCCACAGCGGCCGGCTGACTCCAAACGCTCATTTCCATTTACCATAGAAGAGTGTAGAGGGTTCAGCCTGCCACGTTATCAAGGATTTCTAAACTGCTTTGCTAGTGATGTGTTCACCTGGAGGACAGTCAGGAGATCCGTCAATGGACAGAGCGTGCCGCGGCCACCGGACAGATAATCGAACCGTGTCACTCGGCGCAAATCAATACGGACGAAAACCGCACGCCGGCCGCGGTGGTCTAGCGGTTCTAGGCGCGCAGTCCGGAACCGCGCGACTGCTGCGGTCGCAGGTTCGAATCTTGCCTGGGGCATGGATGTGTGTGATGTCCTTAGGTTAGTTAGGTTTAAGTAGTTCTAAGTTCTAGGGGACTGATGACCACAGATGTTAAGTCCCATAGTGCTCAGAGCCATTTGAACCTTTTTTTTTTTTTTTTTTTTTTTTGAAAACCGCACAGTGGCATACAGCATGCCGGGAGCGATCTCACATCATTCTGTTTTAATCGTCTTTGTCATCACGTTATGTCTTACTAAACTGACACGTCATTTGTTCCTATGACAAGATGCCTTTCGTGAATTTCACCTTTACTTAAACCAGTAATAAACGTACACTTAAGTTCTTCTGTAAGACGAGCACTTCTAGTCGCCGTAAAACAGGGCTTTGGCGCTTCTTTAGAAAGAGCGAAACACGATTCACCGAAAAGAAGAAAAAACAAAGTGTCGCCAGCTGGCCCCTCCCCACTACGGCGTGTCGCGGCCGCTTAGTCTCAGAGATTCAGATGTGTTGGCGATGGGAGGTCCGTGCTGCACACCTCGGTGGGCTGCAACAGACAATTCGAGCACAACTGGTGGACGTCTCGTGATCCTAAGTTTATCGAATAGCTACGCTGCACCAGCATCTGTGGCCGAGGTCGCGTCGTACGCGTGCGCGCTGGAATTCGAAATCTGACGGGAAAAGAAATTGCGACGGGGGGGCGGGGGGGGGGGGGGGGAGGCGTTTTACTCGCCATTCTGCTTGGATCATAAATGTTTGTACTGGCCTCCTCTAGGCTTCTCCGTGTGCTATGCGCGTCACTATTGCTCCTGCATGTCCGCTAATGTCATCTACAAACTGTCCACTACACTGTTGTCTCGGTCGTTTCTTATCCCTCTGATTGCAGTCAAGAGCTCCCTCGGTCCATCTACCAACCGCTCACCTGGCTATGTGCGCCTCACACTTCTGTTCAGTTTCCATTACAAAGGTAATTACGCCTTCCTATACAGTACTCTCCTCAATCAATTTTTTGTTTTCTTCCTATGCATTCCCCAGTCATCCCCAAAACATCTCTGCATTATTCGCTTAGCAACTCTCATTTTTTTCGATTGGTTTCTTCTCAGTGTTGTACGAGAACAAGCTGATAATACACACTGTTGTAACTTTCCTTTAAAAAAAAACATCGTAAGCTTGGTTTTGAAGTGTTTCGTATTTAAAAAAAGCACCCTGAAATAAAGAATCTGGGGTTTAGTTTTTTGCTAACTACGCACTCGTTGTCTTCAGCTGCAGTGAATACAAAAACTCAACAATTGGCTCTATATCTTCATTAATAATTTGTACATTTTCCGTGTGTTCATTACGCATTATTTAAGTGTTATTGTAAGTTCTTAACCTAAGTCGAATCTCTGTCTATAAAGCTGTTCCACTGAAACCAGTTGGCTAATTACAAATGTGTGCCGCACCAGAGCTCGCTTTTCGCGGGCAATTGCTGTGACGACTGACCACCCTAGAGACGACCCATAACCCGTCGTTGACTTCATTTCCTCCAGTAGCTCTTTACGAGCTCTAGTACTCGTCCGTCACACAGAATTAATCTTCCAGGGACTTTCAAGACAGTATACACTCCGCTGCAGAGTGAAAGATTTAGATTTATTTTGGAAGATATTCCATCATCTACAGAAGAGCAGGCAAACAGTGCAGTGTCACCAGCTAAACGGAGATGGTCCCAAGTGTTCTGTCAACAAGCATTCCTTCTTTTTCACTGTTTTTGAATCAGAGAATTTACGCTACGGCTGCTGAAAACGATTTCGAATCAACAGCTGTCGTACACTCCATCTGCGTCGCGTTGGTGTAAGTGTAGGCAGATCAAAAGATATTTGAACAAGGACAGCTTCAAACGAACCGACAGTTTATATACTAATAGTGTATCCATCGTATAGTTACAGGGCGACACTTATTGAACTATATGAAAAGAAATGTAAATTAGTCACAAACTATGACGTGCGCACACTTTATTCACCATGTAAACATCACTACAGACATTCGGATTTAGGTTATAACACACTCTCTACGCCTGTCATCATTGGCGATGGTTTAGCGCAGATGAATAGCGAAATACTGGATGACCCGCGATGCTGTCGATGACCTCTTGAATAACTGTTTTCTGCTCAGTAGTGGTTTTGGGGTTACTGCTGTACATCTTGTCTTTAATACAGCCCTACAAAAAGGGGACGCATGTGTTCAGATCCGGAGAATGTGGCAGCCAATCGAGGCCCATGGCAGTGGCGTCTGGGTACCCCAGAGCCAGGATGAAGTCTCTAGAATGCTCCTCGGGGACATCAAACACTCTCCTGCTTCGATGCGGTCGAGCTCCCTCTTGCATAAACCACATCTTGTGAAATAAGGGTCACTTTGGATAACGGGATGAAATCATCTTCCAAAACCTTCACGTGCCGTTCGGTAGTCACCGTGCCATCAAGGAATATCGCACCTATTATTCCGTGACTGGAAGTTGCACACCACGCAGTGACCCATTGACGGTGAAGAGACTTCTCGATCGCGAAATGCGGATTCTCTGTCCCCCAAAGGCGCCAATTTTGCTTATTGACGAACTCATCCAAATGAAAATGGGCTTCGTCGCGAAATCAAACCATCATGCGCGTACTAATTCCCTTCATGCTCCGCGGTCAAACGTTCAGAAGCGATAACGATTTTATTTCATATAGTTCAATAATTGTCTCGCAGGCCGGGGTGGCCGAGCGGTTGTAGGCGCTTCGGTCTGGAACCGCGCGACCGCTACGGTCGCAGGTTCGAATCCTGCCTCGGGCATGGATGTGTGTGATGTCCTTAGGTTAGTTAGGTTTAAGTAGTTCTAAGTTCTAGGGGACTGATGACCCCAGATGTTAAGTCCCATAGTGCTCAGAGCCAGCCAATAATTGTCTGACTGTATGTCCACCACTGCTGTTGTTAACTTGGTCTAAGTTGGACAGACAAGCAGGGAAGGCTCTGAGCGAGCTACGAGCAATACGTTAGCTGAGACTGTCTTACAGGCTTGACGGTAATTATAAGACGATCGGCCATTAGCGCGGGGTGCGGGTTACAGCCTCCCCCTGTCTCGCGCAGCACGCGCACGTATATTGGTTGCAAGCGGCGAGCAGGTGGGCGCTTATCTGCTGTGTGCAGCCGCAGGCAGCGCCGAGGCGATGGGGCCGCCAGGAGCCGGCGCTCGTCCTTAAGGGGCTTACCGGGGATCAGCGGACTGGCGGTGCAGTACTCCCTAAGTACCGCCTAAACACCTGCCTGCGTCGCCGCCAAATTTCATTTTCTTTCACCCACCTCCGCACACGATTCGTGCGATAAAAGCACAAGCTCCGGAATTTAACAGACCTCAAATAACTCCTCCGTCAAACAATAAAAACACCAAAATTTCAATATCGCAAACAGTTTCCACGCTTCCCTCGCCCCTCAGCCATCACACCGTTCATAGAACGTTAAACCGGAAGACTTCGAAGTACCCTCTTCGGATGCAATTGCCTCTAGCTTTAAAAAAAGTATGTTAAAATATCTCAACAGCAGTTTAGTGATGAATAACAGTGAATTCATAGCGCAGGCACCTAATTTTTCTCACTGCCGAAACGGTTTTGTGCTTAGATGCGTTTTTTTCAGCGTATTTTCCCATGCAGACTATAAATGCAATTATGTGTGCGAAATCTTATGGGATTTAACTGCTAAGGTCATCAGTCCCTAAGCGTACACACTACTTAGTCTAAATTATCCTAAGGACAAACACACACACCCATGCCCGAGGGAGGACTCGAACCTCCTCCGGGACCAGCCAAAAGATGCAATTGTTTCACTTTTCTGTAAGAAAGCTAACCTCATGGATGTTAATAACTACTGGCCAGTCCCCTTCCTTACGTAGTTTTCTAAAGTATTTGAGAAGGCGATAGTCATCCACCTGCGTAATAATAGGATAAATGGCCTCATTTTGAATTTCAAGAGGTCTGCTCTGTGGCTACAGACATTTATACTTTGCCTAAGCACGCAATAAAACTTTTAATTGGCCGGCCGCTGTGACCGAGCGGTTCTAGGCGCTTCAGTCTCGAACCGCGCGACCGCTACGATCGCAGGTTCGAATCCTGCCTCGGGCATGGATGTGTGTGATGTCCTTCGGTTACCTAGCTTTAAGTAGTTCTAAGTTCTGGGGGACTGATGACCTCAGATGTTAAGTCCCATAGTGCTCAGAATCATTTGAACCATTTTTAAAGCTTTTAATTGATAAAATTTGCCCAATACAGGGCTTTTGCGACTTATCGATGGCGTTTCATCGCGACAGCATAATTTTTTATTAGAGCAGTTTCAATTTTTTTTTTGAAGCAGCTTGCTTTAGTTTGTCCCTAAGAAACGGAGCGCACAGTGGTCATCTAAGTACAAACGGATACGACTCATTGTCTGGCTAGGCAGAGATCACAAGGGGCATGCGCCCGATTCGAACATAGGCGCATTACTGTTTTTGCCTATGTTAATGATCGATCATTTTATTTTAATCTGCTGCCGATGATACAACTATTGTAGTAAAATAGGCCGAAGCGGCAACGGGAAGTATACTAAACGTTTTTGTTAACGTTATAACTGGTTTTGCACGGATGGAAATATGCAGCTTATCCACTGTTGTACCATTAAAAACAACTTACCTCTAATTAACGTAGTGTACCATCAAAAATGTTTGACAAAGCAGAAAGATCTACGTCTTCATCTGCGCATATTGATGGAAAACTAACCAGTAAAAAACCACACTCTACCTTAGAATCAGCAACTTTTAGTAACATGAAAATCATTAAGTTCATATATTTTTCACATTTTCGCTCTCTGATTTTCTAAGATACATTATTCTGTTATAACTCATCAGCCGGCCGAAGTGGCCGTGCGGTTAAAGGCGCTACAGTCTGGAACCGCAAGACCGCTACGGTCGCAGGTTCGAATCCTGCCTCGGGCATGGATGTTTGTGATGTCCTTAGGTTAGTTAGGTTTAACTAGTTCTAAGTTCTAGGGGACTAATGACCTCAGCAGTTGAGTCCCATAGTGCTCAGAGCCATTTGAACCATAACTCATCACTGCGACAAAAAACTTCATTGCACAAAAGAAAGTAACTACAATTATACATACAGCTTGTGAGCATCTCTTTAAGCAATTGGGACAATTAAGATAGCTTCATAGTATGGATATTCACTTATGGAATTTGTTGTCAACAGTCCACTGCAGTTTGAATAGCAAAAATATTCACCAACACGATACTAGAAGGAAAAATGATCAGCACTGACGTCTAGCGAAGCTAACTTTGACACAAAAAGGAGTGAGACACGCAGCTACAAACTGCTTCATAATCTGCTTATCGAAATAGGAAGTAACATGTCGTGACAGACAACAAAACGTTTTTCACATAACATATTACAACTGTTTCTCCGTAACAAGCACTTTTATACCGAAGTGGAATTCCAGAACGGAAATCAGTCGTTAATTATGAACCTGTAAATGGACAGCAATTACTCATAAATTTTTCAGTCATCTATGCAATATGTCTTTCAGTTGACACTTCCCAAGTTATAAAGTTTAAGGTGAATCTGATCGGCTGAAGACAGAACTATTTAACGTTCTCTTTTGCTCCACTGAAAAGCTAAAGTGTACTTCCAAGTTTCCATTTGAATAACATCTGTTATTTACACAGAATACAGCTGTCGGCAACGACAGAATGACGCTCTATTTGATGCTTATGTGGCACGCACGGTGAGTTTAAATCACACGTCAGTGGTCTGGAAAAATGCGAGCTGTTTGCTCATTGTACAAGAACGGAAATTGGAAACTGAATCGCCCCTGAGCAGTAACTCACCTCGTAAACGCGTCGATTACAGGACAATAAACAATCACATCCTATTAATAGCGATTGGCTCTTGCTCGTTGCGTTACAGGAGGAATCCGACGTGGAAGGGACTTCCTGCACGGAACATGCCAATATTTCGTTGCCTTGGTCGAATGCTGTAACCAATGTCTGAACTTTTACCTTCCACATTTAACTGACTACATAGTCAAAGAGAAATACTCTAGTTTCGACGAGACTGATTTGTTTTCTAAACCAAAAGTTATACAAGAAACTGTTCATGTGAAGTCAGAGAAAGTGCTATGATTAATGTTAGAAATGTCCACGACTGAACTTGCAGCGTCATTCTGTTTCTTACCACCATGAGCTTTACATTATTAGAGGCCACCATGCCATGTAGCGTTCAGTACCTCAAAAAATATTCACTGCAGTCATAAATACCCTTTACGTACCTGTCTTACGTACCAGATGTCAATGCAAGGCTGAATTCTTGTCATAAGTCAACAAAACGGAATAAGTGCGTATAGCAGACCAGATTACGATAGGAGTGCGCGAATTTATATTCAAAAAGTGAGACTGCTTCGTTTTCAATCGAGATATGCGTACATGCTCCTCTTAATTCGATTTGTATTTCGCTAACAAATAATATCTTTGCGCTACCCAGTGAGTTAACGATTTTTGAGACTTAAGCACCTTGTCCGTTCGCCATTGTAGAAGTGTCGCTGTTCTAAAGGTTGTAATTCAAAAAGCAGGAAGCGAGGATAAAGGACAGAACCGAAACTACTCTTTCTACAAAGCTTTCCCCTCCTGTCTATTCCAAAAGCCGCCGTGGCGATCTTGCAACTTACCCTCAACAGACACGCAGATATTTACTTCACTGTCCTTCCAAGTTGACGACATCGAATCCTCGTGAAATTGATTAACAACAATAGATATAAATAACATGGGATAACTTAAAATTAGTACTCGTCATTTTGCACTAGTTTGTCGACAAAACAACTTTTCAGTTCCAGTTCATGGTTACTTCATCCCTCCGCCAACAACAGTAGTCATAACCTTTTTCTGCTACACCTCATGCAGGAGTGAATCTGCAAGAAAGTTAGTTGCCTTTCAAATTAGAAGTTCGAAATCTGACGCAAGACGGGTACAAATATTTCTCTTTAGTATCACTCTTGCATGCTTTGATACATCGCGTTGGTGTGAATTGCCAAATCGTTCCACCGTTAATATTTCAAGTTAAATTGTAGATCCTTCGAGAATGATTGGGTAAGTGGCCGCCAAGACTTCCGTCCCGGCGTGCAGCATAATGCGCTCTGAAGTGAAAAACGAGACAACTCTTGTGTGTTTAAGCCGCACCACGGTGCGCACATCAGTGCTGCACGCAGAGAAAAACTAGCATGGCTACGAGTACTGTACGGAAATCTGCAGTTCATGCTTTCCCCGCAGCCGGTGCATATACGCCGCGCCGATGAGTAATTCACCGCTCTATCACGTTTGATCCTGTCGTGACAATCTACGCATCTGGTGGCAAAAATTGACACGGCTTCTTTTCGCACTGCTCAGTTAAAACACTGAAATGTCAATAAAAAAATATTTTCATATTTCTTGCGTATGACTATTGATTTAAGTTGGCATATTCTGTCTTCTTTTTCTTCTAATCACTCCGTCGGCAGGGTGCGGAATTTGTGAAATGGAAAGATGCAGATTGTCTTTGTTGTGTCTAGACAAGACAGCCTAGACACAATGAGAGGAAGCCGAAAGGCACGCGCTAAGCTAAAGCTGGATGGCGTGAGGTCTGAAACAGGATACGTAATGAATGCTATAAAGAAAAGTACGTAGCTTCTGGAATACTTAACTTTAATCCATCCTTTTGGTACATCTGGAGATTGTGGCGATACAAGTGAGACTCTTTAGATACATGCAATGTTACTACTGGCGCCTTGCTAGGTCGTAGCCATTGACTTAGCTGAAGGCTATTCTAACTATCTGCTCTGCAAATGAGCGAGGCTTCGTCAGTGTGCATCGCTAGCTACGTCGTCCGTACAACTGGGGCGAGTGCTAGTCCGTATCTCGAGACCTGCCTTGTGGTGGCGCTAGGTCTGCGATCACACAGTGGCGACACGCGGGTCCGACATGTACTAATGGACCGCGGCCGATTTAAAACTACCACCTAGCAAGTGTGGTGTCTGGCGGTGACACCACAGTCTTCCCTATGCGTTCTGCTTGAAAGCACGTGTGTGAGTGAAGGTTTCAGTTTCTGTGGCAGCATCAACTCGGCGGACTTGTATTGTGCGCGAAAAGGAACGTGTACGTGGGCAGGAAGGTAGCTCAAAAGGTGGAGACGAAGGAACCTGCACTAAGGTAACGCTATCATCAGCCCGAAGGTTGAGGTTAGGTGAGGTTAGTGTTGTTTGACGTCCCGTCGACAACGAAGTCATTAGAGACGGAGCGCTAGCTCGGGTTAGGGAAGGATGGGGAAGGAAATCGGCCGTGCCCTTTGAAAGGAACCATCCCAGCATTTGCCTGAAACGATTTAGGGAAATCACGGAAAACCTAAATCAGGATGGCTGGAGACGGGATTGAACCGTCGTCCTCCCGAATGCGAGTCCAGTGTGCTAACCACTGCGCCACCTCGCTCGGTCCGAAGGTTGATTTGAACATTGGACTGCTTTATTAGGTACGGTCCTGCACCCTTACTCTTCTCTTAGCTTCGAATTTGCCCAGCCGATTATAAGGGGACCTAAAGTGATAAACTGAACCAAGAAATCCCGAGACGTTGAATTTATAGTCGCACACGTGCACTCTTTACCAATTTAGGTACACAGAATTGTAGTGTCGTAACGGATATCTGCACTGCCGACTACTAGAATTTGTACTCGACGTTTACATCCCCACAACCCCACTTTACGTTTCGCGCCTGTGTAGTCACAGCTTAATCAGTGTCGGCTTGCGTTGAATGGTGCACTGCAACTCCCCCTATCCCGTGGCCGCCCCGCCAGACTTTCGTGACCGGAATTCGCTACCTGTTGATCGGTAGCTCTCCATTTGTTATCGCGGCTCTGGATCAGTGCCAGATAACTGTGCCTGTGCCCAGTGAAATTGAATGCAAAGTTTGAAATTGGAAAATGAAACTTTTATTGCCTGACAAACCGACAGACAGAAAAATATATTTACAGGGATTCCTCGTAAGAAGTACCGACCAGACGTAATTTTTTTCCATTATTCTGAGCCTTTTTCCAATTGCAGCTCTTCTCAAACACGTATCTGCACCGTTTCTGTATTCCGATAACAGAAAACCATCATTAAATCCTTTGAATGTACTTTTTATTCATAAAACTTACTGATATTAGAGACGAAACCGTCTATCAAGTAAGACCTCGGCACTTTCTGGCATAACAGTGTCGTTGATAGCGACAGAAACACAAGAGAGCACGTGTATAATTGTCTTTATTTCCCTACTCACGTACCGCCGTGCACGGGACACGCATTCTGTGCGACTAACGTTTGGATTCCCGTGCGGCTATCCAGATTTCGTTCCCTATGCTTTTCCAATCGCTCTGACACTAACTATCCCTTCTTCGACGGAAAAACTAATTTTCATTTTTTCTCCTTCTCACGTACATCGTCGTTACAGTTACTACCATGAAGTTTCACTTATCAGCTCGAAAAAAAAATGTTGGCGTCATTAATAGTTTCTTTGAAGGTACATCTTATATCTCTCAGTACAGAGAAACACTGTAGTCCCCATGCCACAGTGCCGTAGCACAAATACTTTCAGAACTGCAGTTGATAAATGTTACACATGGTGTACACACAGTAACAAATAACAGTTCATTTATGACACAAATTCGATAAGGTTTTTGATAATAACTAGTTCTGTTGTGTTACGCATATGACGTGCAACGAACTAACGATGTGAATGAATATGCGTTGGTACACTTTACAGTGAGCTGGTAGTTGAGAATGGCAGAAAAAGCAAAATCGCAGTCGTAGATAAACAAGTTTAACGACAGTTCAGACAGAAAACGTCATTTCTAAATCTATTCACATAATTTCCTAAATCCTTATGCTACACTACATTTCCGTTTTTCGAAGAAGCAATGACGTAGTGCACCCAACGTCTTGTCACAGAAACACCTTTTTCAGTTCGAGACCTATGTTTGTTACAACCAGCTTTGTTAGGAAAAGCTTCAACACCTGTGCGACTCGTTGTGCACCACACTCCGTCAGTTTTGCACTTTTTTGCTTCATCCACAGCAGAATTGTTTCATTAACTTGTTGTTCCTCCGCTATTTGTATTACTCTACCGTTCTATCCCGTGGATCACACAGAACTAGTCCCGATTCACTAGGATGAAACAGTAACATAAAAATAAATTATTCGGGGCTGTCGGAGCCAACTGATGCAAAATCCTAAAAGTGTCTTACGCAAGGAGCAGATCGGGAAGCGTGCGAGCGGAACGGACTACTGGGGTGAATTTGCATTCTCTTGGTTTAGTGTAGTTACTGAAACAAGGAAGCTACGGCGTGAGGAGATTAAGGTGATTTTCAGGAACAACATGCTCTCTGTACGAGAATGCATTACTAGGGGAACTACAGTTCATCCGTATTTAAACATAATGATTATTATTATCTCGTGTCGCCACTTCGGCGAAGTGCGTATCCGTTATCTACTCCAGTTATCAAATTGGGGAAATGGGATCCTCAGTTTAGCGTGGCATGCGAATCACTGTCTCTAGCGAGTCTTACATCTCTGAGTGTGAAGACCGGCTTAAATGCAGACGGAGAAATCCGTCGTCGGAACCGGATACGACCCCTTGACCTTTCCATTTCGAGACACGCGCTTAACCGCTGACCACAAAGCACGACAATCCGCGCGTGATGACGCCATATTGCGGTCTACCATTCGTCACGTCACATACCCAGTAGTGGCTGTCTGCTCGTTTAGTCCACTGGCGCTTTGCATATTCCAAACAGTTGTAGGTCCATGCATTAAATCTAGGCTTATATTTTCCCGTAGTTTCCTTAAATCGCTTAAGACACATGCCAGAATGCTTCCTTTGAAGGGGCATGACCAATTTCCTTCCGTTCCCCATCACTGTGCAACCCGAGATCGTGATTTGTGTCTAATGACCTCACCGTCGACAAGACATCATACCTGCATTCACATACAGTGTAGCGCCAAATAAGATGACGACAGAAAGAGCTCACATGGCCCGCCCGGTTATCCGTGCGGTCTAACGCACTGCTTTCCGGGCAGGAAGGCGTGCCAGTCCCCGGCACGAATCCGCCCGTCTGGTGTGAGAAGTTCAAATGGTTCAAATGGCTCTGAGCACTATGGGACTCAGCTGCAGTGGTCATCAGTCCCCTAGAACTTAGAACTACTTAAACCTAACTAACCGAAGGACATCACACACATCCATGCCCGAGGCAGGATTCGAACCTGCGACCGTAGCAGCAGCGCGGCTCCGGACTGGAGCGCCTAGAACCGCACGGCCACCGCGGCCGGCCGTGTGAGAAGTTCCCTGGGGGTTGGGGGAGGGGGGGGGTCCACTGTGGGCCGAACCGCACAATAACCCTGGACCCTGGGTTCGGTGTTGGGCGGCGGTGGGGTGCGTGGACTGCTGTAGGCAGTTGTGGGGTTTTGAACCACTGAGAGCTACGGCGGGGACGACGCCTCTCCGCCGTTTCTAGGTACCCAGTTCCATATAATACAATACAAGGCCTCACATCTTTCTTAGGTTTTATTAATGGCCACTTTAGGTTTATCTAAATGTAGTGCAGTGTTCGTACGTAAAGCCGTTGTGAACGTGGCTTACACTGGAAAACATGGTGTAACACATGGAGCAGCTAGTCTAGCAGTTCGGGACTGCAGCTTCAGCCCAACACCGATTGGTAGCGATTTGGAACGTGCCTTGTGTACTTGATCCTCATTCGAGCTCCGGGTAAGACATTCTGCAGTTCGACGATGTGACGGTCTCTATCAGCATCGTAGCGGAGCAGCTGTATACATAGCGTTCCAATAAAACTGCGCAGCAGGGAAACACAGCAGCCCCGAAATAGTGGGTGCTCGGAGATGGTGTCATACAAAATACAGCAAAGCTCTGCCAGATATTTTGGCGGGGAAGCAGTGCGATTCGTCAGGCCTGAGGCGGCAGCTGCGTAAACGCCCGTGTTGTCTGCTGTACAAGATGTGTCTGAATTAGAGAGGCAGCTAGGGCGGCTGATGCGCGCGCGAAAGGTGAACCCGGTGCTGGCGGCTGGCAGCTGGCCCCCGGCCGCCGTATAAATAGCAACCCGCTGAGGAAAATCCGCCTTGCCCCGCACGGACGGTTTCGCAAGCAACCAGGTGCTGCGTGCAATGCGCAGCTTCTGCTCGCTACATTGAGAAAAGAAAGCGCGTACCGGATAACACGGACAGCAATGTAACTTAGCACTGTACCGACACAACAGAAACGAGACCGCTCGCATTGCTAACCCACTATCAGTCGTGCCCTAGTAGCCTGCAACCGTTTTTCGACCTCGAATCGCGCCTTCCCCTGTGCCGAGATTCAGAGCAATAAAGCGAGCAGCTCTCTGGGCGCCATCGAAACGCACAAGCCCACAAGTGCAGGCGCATCACCTCGCGTGGTTTCGACGCTCCCGCACCTTGGAGTCGGCTTGTGCCAACGCTTACTGCGGTCCACTACCACGGATGACCGTTTCGGTGACTCGAGCGTCTAGAGCTGGTGTTCGTGTGCCATTGCTGATCCTAGTTCCCTTCGACGTGCAGTGGGATGGTGACTTCCGTACCCCATAGTGAGGAGAGGGTTTTGGGTGGCTTCGTTGCACACTGGCGGTTGCCGCGGTTCACAAATGAAGTGGGAGTTAGAGCCTGCCACAGGCGACGGCGACCCCTGCCGCCAGCACGCTGTTACCCACAACAGCTGACTCTGGTTGCGGCGGTCCCCACAGCACAGCCCTGATATGGTGGTGTCGCTTTGTGTGCCCGTGTGTTTTGGGCACTTGCGTTCTCGCCGCCATCAGAAACGCCGATATCTCGCGTATGGCTCACTCCTCGCTCGACTACCACTACGACACTCAGTTCATGGTCTGACGAGGTAACGGTGACGTGACGCACTCAACAGTTCCAATTGAAAAAATGGTTCTGAGGACTGTGGGACTTAACATCTGAGGTCATCAGCCACCTAGACTTAGAACTACTTAAACCTGACTATCCTAAAAACACAACACACATCCATGACCGAGGCAGGATTCGAACCTGCGACCGTAGCGGTCGCGGGGTTCCAGACTGAAGCGCCTAGAACCGCTCGGGCACACCGGCCGGCAGTCCAATTAAAATGAACGCAATAATTATAAAAACTTTAATAGGAACCCTTCCAACAACTCCCAAGTAAATAGTGTGAAATCTTCAGTGATTCAAACCCAGTACCAATAATTCAGCTCACCTTTGAAATATACATTACAAAAACCTATGGCATAACTGAGTTCTAGCTCGAAGCACTGAAATCACGTCTGAAAATCCATAACATGTTGTTGTTGTGGTCTTCAGTCCAGAGACTGGTATGATGCAGCTCTCCATGCTACTCTATCCTGTGCAAGCTTCTTCATCTCCCAGTACCTACTGCAACCTACATCCTTCTGAATCTGTTTAGTGTATTCATCTCTTGGTCCCCCTCTACGATTTTTATCCTCTACACTGCCCTCCAATATTAAATTGGTGATCCCTTGAATCCTCAGAATATGCCCTACCAACCGATCCCTTCTTCTGGTCAAGTTGTGCCACAAATTTCTCTTCTCTCCAGTTCTATTCAATACCTCCTCATTAGTTATGTGATCTACCCATCTAATCTTCACCATTCTTCTGCAGCACCACATCTCGAAAGCTTCTATTCTCTTCTCGTTCAAACTATTCATCGTCCATGTTTCACTTCCATACATGGCTACACTCCATACAAATACTTTCAGAAACGGCTTCCTGACACTTAAATCTATATTCTTTTTCAGAAACACTTTCCTTGCCATTCCCAATCTACATTTTATACCCTCTCTACCTCGACCATCATCAGTTATTTTGCTCCATAAATAGCAAAACTCCTTTACTACTTTAAGCGTCTCATTTCCTAATGTAATTCCTGCAGCATCACCCGATTTAATTCGACTACATTCCATTATTCTCGTTTTAGCCTTCACAATAAATAATTAAATTACACTACTACACACACGTGTCAACTAACTTTACGCATTGTTGTCATGCAAGGAAGTCATAACAATAAACTAAAAGAGATAAAGACACAATCAGAAACAAGGTTCTCTTGCCCTTAACCCTACAAAATTTGAAAAGTTTCTAATCAAATTTTTGGTAGTGGAAAAATTAATGAGGCAGAGAGTTTCCTCAAAACACAAGCTGTAACGACACCAGCCTACGTTGGTTACATGACTCTGCCTTTTCACTAGCCCCTGTGCTATTTCCAGTGAGTAAGTAGACAGCAGTAGAGCGTGCAACCAGAAAGTAAAACTACCACAAGCTTAAACCAAATACTAGTAGCGGTTCTAGGCGCTCCAGTTTGGAACCGCGCGTCCGCTACGGTCGCAGGTTCGAATTCTGCCTCGGGCATGGATGTGTGTGATGTCCTTAGGTTTAAGTAGTTCTAAGTTCTAGGGGACTGATGACCTCAGAAGTTAAGTCCCAAAGTGCTAAGAACCATTTGAACCAAAGACTAGTATGACTCCAACAGAGTAAACAGCATTACAGGGTTGTTGCTAGACACTGCCAGACAAGTGGGTTTCCGTGGGGAGTCCCGCATATAGGGCGCATTCCCTGCCGGCCGGTCCTCCGTGCTACTCCGCTTCTACCCGCTATATTGCCCACAGGTGGCGCTGGCCGCGCGCTCCTCCGCGCATCCCTGCGCCCTCATCCGGCCTTGACACCATCTGCTGAGCGGGTCGGGACTTCAGCCGTGCCGCGGAGTCACGGCGCGAGGAGAGACCTGGCTGCTAGTTACGCTGCCATTTTCTTAGTTTCTTTCGATTACGTCATTACGGCCACACAGTTGCGCAAGCACACAGAGAATGCCAGTTACTCTTATCATAATTTTAACATACTCACTATAGGCATGATCTTAAACTTTGAAGACTTAAGAATAGAATACTGGTTTTATAAAATCAGAAATATAGGATGCAACAAAAAAAGTGCGACCAAACTTTCAGGACACATTCGTCACTAATAGTAGACCGAGCGAGCTGGCGCAATGGCTAGCACGCTGGACTCGCACTTAGGAGAAAGAAAGACGGTCCAAATCCGCGTTCGGCCATCCAGATTTAGGTTTTTCGTGATTTCCTCAAATCGTTCGCGGTAAATGCCGCGATGGTTCCTGTGAAAAGGCGCGGCCGATTTCGTTACCTACCCTTGAAACAATATGAGCGTCTGCTCCATTTCTAATGATCTCGACGTCGACGGGACCTTAAATCCTAATCCTCCGTCCTTTTTCTTTTACTCGTATAAGGGGAAAATAAGTTACGTAGACATCAGTTTGCGAAACATTTTATTTCGTATTGGAACTGACTTTCCACAACTGCTCATATTACATTAATCACGTGCAGGAACAAAACATACCATCGTACGACATAAATCTCTTACTTATATTAACTGCAAAGGCTCTCTTGGTTATGTCTGGTTAAGTCATTGGCCACTAAATAACAGATAACGCGACAGATTGATAGAAAGAGATGGTCCAGTTCGCTGACCCTCCACGCTGTCCGGATCAAAATCCAAAGCTCTTCCGCAACGAATCCCAGCACAAGTGTCGTATTGTGAAAGGCTAGAAAACATAAGCAGTGCCTCACGGAAACATCAGCGCATCCGCGATTTAATATGAAGGTGGACTGGTGAATGTGTCATTACTCTCGAAGGGCATTTTGGACGCTTGATGTAAAAACAGTTTTATGTAGATTGTGTGTTTCCCATTATTAATTGCACTATGCACGACTGTAGAATCTGAGTTCAAACCTGGAAGAAAATGGTTCAAATGGCTCTGAGTACTATGGGACCTAACATCTGAGGTCATCAGTCCCCTAGAACTAACAAGTACTTAAACCTAACAAACCTAAGGACATCACACACATCCATGACCGAGGCAGGATTTGAACCTGCGACCGTAACGGTCGCGCGGTTCCTAACTGAAGCGCCTAGAAACGCTCGGACGGTTCGTTTTTGTTTCACTTGTTGCTCCCCGCCGCATGTAACATAACCGCTCTTCCCAGCCAGGCACCTAGCGCTTTGTGTAGGTCCACTCGACTCAAAGAGTATTATTGGATAATCGATTCAGACCACAACTCGCAGGGACAGCGGGTTGTACTTGGGTGGAATGCGTAGCCCGCGGCCCAACGCACGATGTTTACGAGACTAGGTAGCCTCGCTACTGCAGGCAGAGGGCTATCGGGTGGCCAGCGCCACCAGCCTTGCGAACATCGATTCGCTGCCGTCTCGCGGCGCCTGGATCGGCCGGACGCTGCCCGCATCGCAGCCGCGCGCTGCCATACAGCCTACTCGCAGGGGACCCACGTCTCATCTCGCGCTCTTTCTGTAGCTACACTACTGGACATTAAAATTGCTACACCACGAAGATGACGTGCTACAAACGCGAAATTTAACCGACAAGAAGAAGATGCTGTGATATGCAAATGGTCAGATTTTCAGAGCATTCACACAAGGTTGGCGCCGGTGGCGAAACCTACAACGTGCTGACATGAGGAAAGTTTCCAACCGATTTCTCATACACAGACAGCAGTTGACCGGCGTTGCCAGGTGAAACGTTGTTGTGATGCCTCGTGTAAGGAGGAGAAATGCGTACCATCACGTTTCCGACTTTGATAAAGATCGAATTGTAGCCTATTGCGATCGCGGTTTGTCGTATCGCGACATTGCTGCTCGCGTTGTTCGAGGTCCAATGACTGTTAGAAGAAAATGCAATCGGTGGGTTCAGGACGGTAATACGGAACGCCGTGCTGGATCCCAACGGCCTCGTATCACTAGCAGTCGAGATGACAGGCATCTTATCCGTATGGCTGTAACGGATCGTGCAGCCACGTCTCGATCCCTGAGTCAACAGATGGGGACGTTTGCAAGCCAACAACCATCTACACGAACAGTTCGACGACGTTTGCAGCAGCATGGACTATCAGCTCGGAGACCGTGGCTGCGGTTACCCTTGACGCTGCATCACAGACAGGAGCGCCTGCGATGGTGTACTCGACGACGACACTGGGTGCACGAATGGCAAACCGTCATTTTTTCGGAAGAATCCAGGTTCTGTTTACAGCATCATGATGGTCGCGTCCGTGTTTGGCGACATCGCGGTGAACACACATTGGAAGCGTGTATTCGTCATACTGGCGTATCACCTGGCGTGATGGTATGGGGCATTACAAGTCTCAGTCACCTCTTGTTCGCATTGACGGCACTTTGAACAGTGGACGATACATTTCAGATGTGTTACGACCCGTGGTTCTACCCTTCATTCGATACCTACGAAACCCTACATTTCAGCAGGATAATGCACGACCACAAGTTGCAGGTCCTGTACGGGTCTTTCCGGGTACAGAAAATGTTCGACTGCTGCCCTGACCAGCACATTCTCCAGATCTCTCACCAATTGAAAAGTCTGGTCAATGGTGGCCGAGCAACTGGCTCGTCACAATATGCCAGTCACTACTCTTGATGAACTGTGGTATCGTGTTGAAGCTGCATGGACAGCTGTACCTGTACACGCCATCCAAACTCTGTTTGACTCAATGCCCAGGCGTATCAAGGCCGTTATTACGGCCAGAGGTGGTTGCTCTGTGTACTAATTTCTCATGATCTATGCACCCAAATTGCGTGAAAATGTAATGAGATGTCAGTTCTAGTATAATATATTTGTCCAACGAATACCCGTTTATCATCTGCATTTCTCCCTGGTGTAGCACTTTTAATGGCCAGTTTTGTATACCAGCGCCAGTAAAACATTGTGCTTGACAGTTCGCATTACGTCACGTTAGGTTGGCTATTCTGCAATAGCGATGTTGCAACAGCAGTCTCTACACACACAGCAGACGACACGGTTTTCTGTTCCATCTCGTAAACGTAAGCTATTGAGCAATAACAGGGATATAAGAATTCGTTACTGACTTGCTACCACAATGACAGCAAATAAACAACTGCATAATAAAGCATACGTAATTATGAGGAATCACACGCTTTCGATAAAGGAGCAAAGAAATACAGACAATAAGCTTTTGATGATGACCGGTATCTTGGAAACAATGCGGTACATAGTTTACAAAATAAGTTATAACCGAAAGTGTAACTTCTCGCTCTACCTTTTATTATGACAGCAATAACTGAGGTTCGTTGCTCTTCACTCAGAATTTTACGGCGACAAAGGCGCAATTCCATCCAACTCCCCATCGTGACTGTAGTCGGAATCAGCGCCCAAGCCGTCTTCACGGTCATCACCACAAACACAAATCGAATGAATGTCCTTGTCCAAAATTTTGTGCAAAAATATACTCCGAGCCGTAGCAATATGCACCTTTTCTAACAGGAGTTTGCGTTCGTCTAGCCCTTTGTAACGGAAATCCGTACTTTTCAGCACACTTTTTAGTGACGTTTTCCCACCCTTGAAAGGTCACTTTCTTTTAGCGACACTAGTAACTTTGCTACCTTGGATGCTCTTTCCTGCTTTAATAGGCATAAATAAGCCTGCGAATTGAACCAGTCTTGAAAGAATATAAGTCGGTGACAGAGTGAGGCTACTTTTTGTTCTTTCCACGAGTTGCTAAAAATATATTATCCGATCCAGACAGCTCAGAATCGTTACAGCTCACGTCTACATCTCTCAACTTTTGCAATAACACTCCCTTGCTTACTACTATTCTTGCAGTAATTTCAACGGTTTTTGACGTGCGTCACACTACTTTATCGACAAGAACTGATGGCTGTCCATGAATACTTGCGTGTTCTTTCTCCTGCTCGCAAAACTCAACAGTTCTTGTACTAACTTCAGTGCCTCGCTGCCTAGCGGCAAGCCTTGACACAAAGAATTGTCGCTAAGCGAACGAAGTTTTTTAGAGTATCATAATTTTCTAAATCACAGAGACGCAAAGCACAGTCCAACGCAAGCACACGGCAGAAACGATACACAGTGCACGTTGTTTACTTTCACACCAAACAAAGCCGGCAACGTGGGAGCTCTGACGTCACGACCGGCAGCGATTACCACGCTGGGATTGGTTCACACGGCTCACCTAGCGCCTCGCGCTTCTCACTTGTTAACCCTTTTGCCAACTTGAAACGCCTAAATCAACTGCAAAATTTCAGCAGCGTGCGTATATACTGGTGTGCAAAACTTGTGTACAAAAGTAATTTGCACCTCATGTGTCACTGTCAAGCGAAGTAACTCGATGAAACTTGGACCATACATAGAAATAACTACTGCAGTATAGTACAGAATAGCCCGCACGGTTGGCCGTGCGGTCTGACGCACTGCATTCCGGGCGGGAAGGCATGCCGGTCCCCGGCGAGGTCCGGTGGGCCGGCCAGTCTGTGGATGGTTTTTAGGCGGTTTTCCATCTGCCTCGGCGAATGCGGGCTGGTTCCCCTTATTCCGCCTCAGCTACACTGTGTCGGCGATTGCTGCGCAAACAAGTTCTCCACGTACGCGTACACCACCATTACTCTACAACGCAAACATAGGGGTTACACTCGTCTAGTGTGAGACGTTCTCTTCCACCGGGGACCGAACCGCACAATAACCTTGGGTTCGGTGTGGTGCGGCGGAGGGGTAAAGTGGACTGCGATGGTCGTCTTGGGGTTGCGGACCACTGTGGTTGTGGTGGGGACGGAGCCTCTCCGTCGTTTATAGGTCCCCGGTTAACATAACACAACATAACATAGTACAGAATGAAACTAGAAAAAAACATACAATGAGATGAGTAGAAACGACTCTCTTATTCAAAGACAATAATTACGCTAAAGTCACCACAATTTATGATGGTCTGTTGACGTTAAAAAAGGCGGGATATGGTTTTATATGGCGAGTATGATGACCACGGACAGCAATGCGTGCTCTGCAACGTGCTCGCGATCTGGCCACGCCGCTGGTAAGGAATTTTTATGGTGCAGCGCCACTCCCCCATCAGCGCGGTTAACAACTGCTAGACGATCGTTGGCTTATGTGGACGTGGTGCAGTACGTCTCCCCAAAGCATCCCACACGTACTCGACAGGATTTAAGCCTGAGGAATGCGTACGCCAGTCCATTCGCCGAATATCCTCTGTCCCAAGAGCTCTTCCACATGTGATATTCGATGCGATAGCTCACTGTCATCCATAAAAATGAAGTCAGGTTCGAATGTAGCGTTTACACGTTTTCCTTTGTTCTTTTTCCCAGTTTAGCGATCTGAACACTTCGCTGTTCTCTTTCAGGCTATTGTAACGTCTCACGTACCGCTGGATAATCCGTCTAACCAATAAGTGTATAGTTATTCGAACTTCGCTTCTACATTTCAGTATCAGGCACGCACACATATGAAGTACAGCTATTGAAACTATTACAAATACTCTTTCCTCATTTATTCAACAACACAAATGCTCAATTTCAGGATACGTTTGTACAACCATCCTAGGCTCTGTTAGTCCCGTTCATAAAACCAGTCTAGATCGGTGAACACTAGTGTCTTCTTCCCGGCATCCGCACTGCTCCGTGGAAGTGTTGTGATTTGATCCAACGTCAGACTCGTCGTCGACATGAACTGGATCTACAACTGTGACTGGAACTGAACTGAAACTCCGACTGACTTTCGGTAGGACTTTGCAGGAACTCTACCGGTTAAGAAGCAGCCAGCGACTTACATCCTGGTGCACAGACACACCAAGCTCTGTACTTTTCGTGCCGGCCGCTGTGGTCGAGCGGTTCTAGGCGCTTCAGTCCTGAACCACGCGGCTGCTACGGTCGCAGGTTCAATCCTGCCTCGGGCAGGTTAGTTAGGTTTAAGCAGTTCTAGGTCTAGGGGACTGATGACCTCAGATGTTAAGTCCCATAGTGCTTAGAGCTATTTGAACCATTTTTTGAAGTATTTCATGTACATATCAATCTACATCAATAATCCGCAAGTCTCCGTGCGGTGAACAGCGGAGGGTACGTTGTACCACTACCAGTGATTCCCTTTCCTATTCCATTCGCAATCAGTTTCGGAAAAATGGCTTATATATGCATCCATGCGAGCACAAATTTCTCTTATCTTCGTGGTCCTTGCTATAAAAGTACGTTGGGGGCAGTAGAATCTTCCTGCTGTCAGCTTTTAACGCCAGCTCTCTAAATTTTCTCATAAGTGTTTCGTGAAAAGAACGTTGTTCTACGTTATCCTTGGCGTGAAGCGTAGTTCCCGCTCTAGTATGAAATGATAATTAAATAAAGACCCTAAGCTGTTGACAGACGTTGATATACATCAACGGGGACAGTTGAAAATTTGTGCCTCTGACCAGGACTCGAACCCGAGATCTCCTGCTTTCAGGGCAGACGCTCTATCCATCTGAGCAACCGAGGGCACAGAGGATGGTGTGACTGCAGGGCTTTATCCCTTGCACGCTCCCCGTGAGACCCACATTCCCAACTTCATGTCCACACACTACATTCGTAGTGCCCCTGCCCATTACACTCATTACTCGTGGCAGACAACCTTACCGAGTCCCGTAAGAGTTCGGGCAATGCGTGTGCATCCGGCACAAAAGAAGAAGGTCAATGGCCGGTTAGCCTTAACTGTATGAAGATTGTATCTCTCTCTTCTTTCGGACATGTAGTAGGCTGCTAGAACTCGCCGGAAGACTCTCTCCGCCTGGCGTTTAGGCTGTACCGTGCAGCCTCCGCTGATGGAGGGAAATCCAGCTTGCAAACGTTGAAACACGTGGTCACAACACTGGGAGAGAGTGGAACTCTTAAAGAGACTACAAGAATAACAGGGTAACCGCTGGACCCTACACACTCAGCCCCTCACACGCCCTCCCATTATGAGTTTGCTGATCTAAAGCTATGACGTACATTTACATCTACATCGATACTCCTAATTTCTCGTATCTTGTCTTCGTAGTCCTTGCGCGCAGTTTATTTTGATGGCAGTAGAGTAGTTCGGCAGTTAGATTTAAATGTTGTTTTTCTAAATTTTCTCAATAGTGTTTTCGAAAAGAACGTCGACTTCCCCCCAGGACTTCCCATCAGAATTCCCAAAGCATCTTTGTAACACTTATGTGTTGTTCGAACCTACTAGTAACAGATCTAGAAGCTCGCCTCTGTTCTGCTTCGATGTCTTCCTTTAATCCACCTGGTACGGATCCAAAACACTCGAGTAGTACTCAAGAACAGGTCGCACTAAAGTCGTATATGTGGCCTCCATTACAGATGAACCGCACTTTCCTAGCATACTACCAATAAACCGAAGACAACAATTCGTCTTAGTTATCACAATGCTAACGTGCTCGTTCCACTTCATGTCGCATTGCAACGTTACGCCCAGATACTTATACGACGTGACTGTGTCAAGCAGGACACTACTAATGCTGTATCCGAACATTACGGGTTTGTTTTTCCTACTCGTACACAGGGAAAATAACATCTATTAGACTGTATGTACTGTGGCTTCAATCCTAATCCCTCTCCCTCCCTCTCTCTCTCTCTCTCTCTCTCTCTCTCTCTGTGTGTGTGTGTGTGTGTGTGTGTGTGTGTGTGTGTGTGTGTGTGTGTGTTTGTGTTTGTGTAAGTAACTTATTTCTCTAGTCCATTGGCTATTGCCTGACAGTCTGTCAGCTCATTCCGAAAATAAATCGCGCAATTTCAGCTAAAGAAATAGACTTTCTGTGGTACTGATCAGTGAGTATCTAACATTCTGCGTGGTGTCTGTTGTTCTATGTCGTGTCTCCCTACCACTTTCGCGCAACGACGCTCTGAGCGTGTTTTTTTAGGGAATTGACTAGTTTGAACCTGGGACCTGTTGCTGGTTAGGAGACGCCAGACCACACTGACATGTAGAGTCCAGAAGAGTTCAGTGAAACTAGCGATGATATAACCAAATACTTAATGATTTCAGCGTCAGCTCCACTGCACTCCCTGTAAAAGAATCTTAATACTAACCAAATTTAGTGGAAGGGGTTCAAGGCTTTCCTATTTTTTAGTTAGCTGGTAAAATAACGTCGAAAAAGCAGTTAAGTTTACCATTGGAAATATTATTCTAGTCACAAAACATTGTTTATAAGTTGCACTATTGATAAAAGGAAATGTTTTAATACAGGATGACAAAAACCAACTGCGTTCAACAAAAATGTGAACTAATATTCCCTGAATGGGTTTCCAAGTTCTACAATGGATCGAAGGATGACCTATGCCATATCACATCTATAATCTAGGTTTAAATTAAGTTTCACAAAAGAGAAAACTATCAAAATGGTCTACAGTGACCCTCAATTATCTTTAATTACTTATCTAACTTGTCGTAAATTACAGTGGCTGATGTGGCTTCTCAATAATTATATAACAGAAAAATCATAACGTTTCAGATTTTAACTTATGTAGCAAATGTGAATACCATGAACTTTAATTGACGATCGACACTAGTATTACGTAAAAAGGGGATGTAACAGATGAGACTTCTGCAGTTCTGAGTGAAGCCTTATCCGCTTAAAAATGCGGCATCGCGTGCGTTCATTACCTTGTCAGTGTTCGTCAGGGGGCGGCGGCCGGCGCAGCTCCATACAGCTCGCCGTCTCGGAAGCAACTCTCTCCTAACTTCTCCTTACTACAATTTACCGCAGTTGGTGTAAAAAAAACTATCTGGCTGTGTTTTCATCTGACCCAACAGGGCCTCAATGTTAACCTTAAGCTCCGCCTACAAAAATTCTGTCTATCCAATGAGAAACGCTATGCTTTTCGTGGTGGGGCAATGTTTTACAGTTTGCAACGTAACAGAGACGCGAAAAAGTCTCACGCTGAAACTTGCAGCTGATGTGGCCCTTTTAGTGTTATCGTAAGATCTATACTGTTCTTCTGGAGTGCTCTAGCTTTTAACATGGGCAGGGAGGTGGTCCTGGCGGTTAGCTGGCGACGTGGGTGTCCGTCCCTTATCGTAGGGCCTTCTAGCTTAACACGGTTCTGCCCTCGGCTTATGTTCTCGTTTCTCCCCTCGGAACTGCGTCTGTCTCACGGTGGGAAGGTATGACATGCATTTAGGCATTCTTGTGTTAGTCTGTGGTATTCCATTTGCTTACTCGTTACTCGTATTACTTTGGTTAATTTAATGTCACGATTTATTCGGAGCTATGTGACATACAACTGGATTTGCTTATCATGTCAGGGTTTTCATGGAAGGTGTTGGATTTGCCTGACACCTTGCAAGTACACAACGAAAATATGAAATTTGAAGATGCGCATTACCGACTCTAGTGTTTGCAATAGGAGCCATAACAGAAAATGACAGACGACATACTGTTGTGCTTAGGCAATCTCGGTTTGGAAGAAAATGCTTTGGTCTGTAATACGGGTTTCCAGTTCGGAAGGCCTTAAACTGTTTGGGAATTCTAAAATATCTCGCACGATCTTATTTTGGTAAAGAACAATGGTAAAATTATAAGATAATTAATATCGAGATAAACTGTATTAATAGTTTTGAAAATAGTGGCCAAGCTCCACTCTTTTGTATGGTTATCATTTTGGATAAGCAAAAGCCAAGCCAAGAATAGAAAACCAACCCGCCAAATGTATCCCTCGCATTGCAACTAGAGGGAACTAAAGTTGTATGGTGACTGAGAAAAGGCAGGGCCGATGTGCTGGAACAGGTAGCAAGGAACCGAAAGAAGATTAGCTTTTAGTGTTATGTTGAGTACGAGGTCACTAGACATAGAGCGCAAGCTCGGATTGGGCAGGGATGGGAAAGGGAAGCAGTGTCTTTTCCCAGGGAACCATCCCGATATGCGTCTTAACTGATCCAAGTAAACAACGGAAAGCGCAAGTATCAATGGTGGGACGGAGCTCTGTACCACCTTCCTCAAGAATGCAAATCCTATTATTATTATTAGCCGAAAAAGGCCCACTTTCCTTACTGACATAAGTTTTCATGCTCAAAAATGCTATTAATCACTCTTAAATCCACTTAAGTATTCTACAATGCCCTAATTTGAAATCAAGTGCTCTGTAGCTCATTTATTCGTTCCTTCACAGAACATCGAGAACAATCCAAATCATTCGAGAACGTTCCAAAACATTCAGAAATATTCGAGAACGTTAAAGAAACTCTAGAACTTTCTAGAAGATTCCAGAACATTCTAAAATATTCCAGAACATTCGCAAACGTTAGGAACACACAGGGATTCCTCCACAGCTAGATAATATAACATTCGCGAACACTCTCGAACATCCCGTAACATTCTAAAACCTCCCTGAGAATTGCGGAAAATTCTAGAACATTCTAAAACATTCTCGAAGTTTCTCTAACTTTCTGGAAAGTTCTATGACTTTCTAGAACATTCTAAAACATTCATGAACATTCTGGCCAGTCTCGCCCACTTCAGCATTCGATTCTCAGCTGATTCAGCAACTTTCTATTAGATCTCCACTGGTGGGATGCTCTCTTTTGACACCCGTTTCTCTGAACCCGACCTCCGCAGTTCATGTAAACTCCCTTGGGGCTGCGGTCATGCGTTATAGGGTTATAGGCGGCACGCACGGACAAACCATCATTTACTGTACACGTGTACTGATTATTATTATGACTCTACAGAAGGTCAGTTGTGAATAACACGGCTTAGATGTTGGCGCCACAGCTTCCGCGTCTGTCGCAGTGAGAGCAGCGTCTGCGCCTCCCCAGGGCGCGCCGCGCCACGGGAAATCACGACAAGCACCGCCCCCGCTGCCCCTCCGCCAACCAAACAGCCCCCACGACACCCACACTGATTCAGCAGACAGCAACGAGACCCGCGATTTTCCCCGCAGTGTGTGGTCCACGCATTCCACAATCGTGCTTCAGATGTTACCCTCCCTTCCGACTCCAGCAGCCACACCAACCGCTATGTGACACGTGTCATCACGACTGTCACCAGTTGGCCTGCCAACATCGAATACTTATGAGTTGCGCACTAACATTCTTCCTTTTAGATTATTTCATTTCAACCCCTTCCAATAGTTTCACCCGATACAGCCGTAGGGGCGAGGTGTCGCCAGAACCGTCACCAGTCAGCCTGTGGTTCCCTAAAATTAAGGATTCGACACTAATTTCAGTTCTTTTCGAAGTATTATCAAGTGTCACACGTTCTGTGCGCATAGTAGCAAAAGTGAGTGCCAAAAGGAATTATTACATGAAATGCAACGTCCTTTTATGTAAACGACAAGAAATCCTATTCTATTATGCACATGAAGTATGTAAACATGTCTGACAAGAAGACCACGTCCTCTTATGAGAAATTAATATGCTTTGTCAATCCCATATTGCTCTCACTTGAGTATAGGTCAACAGCAGAAATAGCGACAGAAAATAAGGAAATGCATTTGACAACATTCCAAGCGAAAAAGTTGTCATTTGTAAAATACGACAGGAATGTGAACGCAAGTAAACTTAAAACAACCGAATCAGTTCTTTTCCATTATATCTACAAATTAACCACTTTCCACCCTCACTCTCACTGCCTGGAGCGAATGTCGTCTGCACTACACTGGTCATCCTAGCAACACCGAAAACTATCTGTTCACCACAAATATCGGACAGCTGAGATTACTTCTTTTCCATCCCCACCCCCACTATTAGTGGTGCGACGGATGTCTGATTTCCACATTAATTTTTCCTAGATAGTATGACGTATGTGTGCCAAGTTTTGCTGAAACTGCTCCTGGCGTTCCGTAGCTATGCTGTACAAGAAATACTCTTACATACATCCATTTCTGTATATACCTATAGGTCGCTGAAAATGTTCAGTTACTGAATAAATCACATTGCAGCCCCTATAATCAGTAGCTAAGTTGCTTCTTACCTGAAACTACTAGAAATTAACATTTGGATGCTACTTCGTCATTATTTTACACCTTGTTAACTAATTTCCTAGATCACGCGCCGCTGTTAACACAAGACACGCCTCACTTCTTTTGACTTTTTCTATGTTTTCCGTCATCCAATCTGGTAAGGATCCGATATCGCGCAGCACTACTCCAGAAGAGAACGGACAGGTCTCTTTAGCACAGTTTTTGCATATTCTATGAGTTCCGCCAGTTAAACGCAGTGTATGGTACGCGTTCCTCATAACAGCAGCCGAGCCGGCCAGCACGTTCGGAGTTACCGACAGTGCATTACAGAAGGGTAATTCCCGTACGGTAGTCTATAGGTAAAGATGGTAAATGTTCTCTCTGACGAAAGGCAGAAAACGGACTTTCTGCTCCATTTGTATCAGTTCACGTGCCACATCGACAATTGACAATACTATTTCCTTCCTAAACGGGAAAGGGAGATCAGGTTTCTAAGAGTTTTCCTGCGTTTTAACGAGGACTAAAATTTTTTGTCAACTAGGTGACGTTTAATAGGAGTCACTTCTACTTAATTATGGTAAAATTGAATTAACGCTATTTCTGAGACCTAATTTTATATTTCTTGTGTGGACAGAATTATGTATCGCGTTAATTCAGTTGTTTTCCTACCTGTAAATGTAAAATTTTTTTCCTCGTCTCCTCATCAAAGTTAATAACATTCCTTTCACTTTGGCCAACAGACCTTCCCAAATGCTTATTTCACATTCATCCCATTCAACAACAAATTCCCCTCACGTTCTACTAAAGACCAAGGCAGTTATATAAAGAATTTACTATTATGAATGTGGAGGTTCTGTTCCGGTGAGCTCAAAAGATAACAGTAGATTTTAAGTGTTTCGGCTTTGCTCTTACTGTTTTTAATCTCTGTAAACTGCACGTAATACGAAAATTTCAAAAGGTTTTCTGTAGGCAAATTAATCAATAAATTATGACAGAAACAGAAGGCATTAATCTATCTTAAGTTTCTGTGCTTTCTGTTGTACCAAAAAAATTGTACTGTGTGACTGAAATTGTGCGACATCTGCTGGTACAGAGCAGCGGTGTACGAGGTGAGACAATAAAGTAATGAGAATGATTTTCTTTGCAAGATGTGGCAACCTTGGAGGCTTGCATAGGCGCAATATCTTTGACCTTGGTCTATAAGCTGCTTCTAGTCCAAGCGGCACATCGATGCAACTGCTCAGCCGTGAGTTGTGCTGTAGTAAGTTAACATGTGTTTGTGTCTCTCGTCACGGAAATGGAACCGTATAATATTCCGCAACGGTATACCATTTCTTTTTGCGTTAAATTGGGTGAAAAGGCGACGACAACTTACGGTAAGCTTTAGAAGGCTTTTGGAGAGGAGGTTATGTCAAGAGCTCAAGTTTTTCGTTGACATAAAATGTTTAGTGAAGGCAGAACGAATGTTGAAGATGAAGACCGCAGTGGACGACCATCAACCTCATGGACGGATGTCAACTTGGCCAGGGTGCGTGAACTCGTATGATCTGATCGAAGATTATCCATGAAAATGATTGCAGAAGAACTGAACATCAATCGAGAAACGGGTCGTTTCATAATAACTGAAGATCTTGGTATGAGAAAGATTTGTGCATAAATAGTCCCCAAAAATCTCACACCACAACAGCGAGAAACACGGAAAAATGTGGCAGCCGATCTTTTAGAGCAAACGGAAATCAATCCAGAATTGTTGAGCCGTGTTATCACTGGTCATGAAAGTTGGTTTTCTCCGTACGATCCAGAGACAAAACGCCAAAGTTCGCAATGGTGCTCAAAGGGATCACCCGGACCAAAAAGAGCTCGCATGTCAAAGTCAAAAGTGAAATGCATGCTTGTATGCTGCTTTGGTTCCAAGGGAATTGTTCATAAAGAGTGGGTGCCTCCTGGACAAACAGTTAACCAATATTACTAAAAAGAAATTTTAGAAAGACTTCGTAAAAGAGTTCTTCGTGACCGTGCCAACAATGCTGATAATTGGATTCTGCATCACGATAATGCGCCATCCCGTACTGCTCTGTCAGTACAGCAATTTTTAACCTAAAAACAAACTTCAGGACTACCACAGCCACCTTATTCACCTGATATCGCTCCGTGCAACTTTTTTTTATTTCCAAGAGTCAAAACGGCGGTCAAGGGACACCATTTTCAAACAACATAAGACGTCCGAAAAGCTGTGACGAGGGTCTTCGAGGATATTACAGGAGATGAGTTCCAGAAATGTTACCATCAATGGCAGAAGCACTGGAAAAAGTGTGTGCAATCGGAAGGGAACTACTTTGAAGGTGACAAAACTAAACTTGACTAACACGGTAGGCAACGTTTTTTTTTCTTTTACACATCGGTCTCATTAGTTTATTGTCGCACCTCGTATCTGTAAATAACTTACGTAAAACTGCAACCAGTCACTTTTTTGAATAATTTTGTTTTATTTCATAAAGCAGTTTTCGAACCTTTACGCGTTCATCTTCAGATGGTTTCTGGAAGTTAGATCATTATTTCTAGCATAATGCCGGGTTCTGCTAGAAATAATGATGCAACTTCTGGGAACAATCTGAAGATAAACCTGAAAAGGTTCGAAAACCGCTTCATGGAATAAAACATAATTATTCAGAAAGTGGTACTGGTTGCAGTTTTATGTGACTTATTTACATTTAATTAACAGCCACGGGTTCTAAAATATCCGTAATGGGTAAGCTTAAGCAGAATACCTACTGACACGCTACCCCGCTCTGTGGCAGCAGCGCCTCTGGCGCAGGCCTGGTTTGCGTGCCAGGCTCCACCCCGTGCAATAGCTGTGAAATGAGGCCCTGCTAACCGAGCGCTAATTACCAACCTAGCTGCCTGCCTACCTGCAATAAGGAGATGCGCGGCACCGCCGCTTTAATCAACAACTTTGACGCCGGCAGTATGACGACGTGACGGCGGCTCCGCATCAAATATTCACGAGCGCTGCTTACGAGATAATGGAAATAAACAGCTTCACAATCAAATAGGAAGAGTTCCAAGCTGACGGGAGAAGAAATGTTTTAACTGACAGATGTGCACAGTGGCAAGCTGTAGCGTTCCTCCGACAATATTTGTCTGTACCAGCATCGCTACTACCAGGTGGCGCTCGACATAAACAAGTACACTACTGGCCATTAAAATTGCTACACCACGAAGATGACTTGCTACAGACGCGAAATTTAACCCGCAGGAAGAAGATGCTGTGATATGCAAATAATAAGGTTGGCGCCGGTGGCGACACCTACAACGTGCTGACAAGAGGAAAGTTTTCAACCAATTTCTCATACACAAACAGCAGTTGACCGGCGTTGCCAGGTGAAACGTTGTTGTGATGCCTCGTGTAAGGAGGAGAAATGCGTACCATCACGTTTACGACTTTATTAAAGGTCGGATTGTAGCCTATCGCGATTGCGGTTTATCGTATCGCGACATTGCTGCTCGCGTTGGTCGAGATCCAATGACTGTTAGCAAAATATGGAATCGGCGGGTTCAGCAGGGTAATACGGAACGCCGTGCTGGATACCAGCGACCTCGTATCACTAGCAGTCGAGATGACAGGCATCTTATCCGCATGGCTGTAACCGATCGTGCAGCCACGTCTCGATCCCCTGATGGGGACGTTTGCAAGACAACAACCATGTGCACGAAAAGTTCGATGACGTTTGCAGCTGCATGGACTATCAGCTCGGAGACCATGGCTGCGGTTACCCTTGACGCTGCATCACAGACAGGAGTGCCTGCAATGGTGTACTCAACGACGAACGTGGGTACACGAATGGCAAAACTTTATTTTTTCGTATGAATCCAGGTTCTGTTTACAGCATCATGATGGTCGCATCCGTGTTTGACGACATCGCGGTGAACGCACATTGGAAGCGTGTAATCGTCATCGCCATACTGGCATATCACCCGCCGTGACGGTATGGGGTGCCATTGGTTACACGTCTCAGTCACGTCTTGTTCGCATTGACGGCACTTTGAACAGTGGACGTTACATTTCAGATGTGTTACGACCTGTGGCTCTACCCTTCATTCGATCCCTTCGAAACCCTACATTTCAGCAGGATAATGCACGACCACATGTTACAGGTCCTGTACGGGCTTTTCTGGATACAGAAAATGTTCGACTGCTGCCCTGACGAGCACATTCTTCAGATCTCTCACCAATTGAAAAAGTCTGGTCAATGGTGGCCGAGCAACTGGCTCGTCACAATACGCCAGTCACTACTCTTGATGAACTGTGGTATCGTGTTGAAGCTGCATGGGCAGCTGTACCTGTACATGCCATCCAAACTCTGATTGGCTCAATGCCCAGGCGTATCAAGGCCGTTATTACGGCCAGAGGTGGTTGTTCTGTGTTCTGATTTCTCAGGATCTATGCACCCAAATTGCGTGAAAATGTAATCACATGTCAGTTCTAGTATAATATATTTGTCCAATGAATACCCGTTTATCATCTGCATTTCTTCTTGGTGTAGCAATTTTAATAGCCAGTCGTGTATTTCAGCCAGTGTACGAATAGAACGTGAATGGTTCGGAAGGGGGTCAGCATAGGGTACAGGCGATAGATAGTACATCTCGACTGCAGCTAAAATTATAGCCGGTAAAGACGGTCAGGCACCTAGCCTGGCCGTGGACAGCGGCCAACGCGATTATGACGACAGCAGGCCAGGGCTGACGCCATTACCTGCGCCTGCATCGCACGTACCTGCTGAGCGAAGCAAATTAGCGCGCTGAAGCCCTGTCCGGCAGCACGAAGTGTACCAGCGAACGAGAGGCGGAGAGAGCTCTTCCGAAGTAACCTCTGACAACTGGCGCTAAGCGAAAGTAAATCTGTAGCTGTGCTTTAGTCCAATGTCAAGTTCTGCGTGTAAATAGGATGGCAGCTAGAATGGTTGACTGACTTGCGGAAAATGCTTATAAACGCAAGCAAAAATCTTAATTTGCGAGGATGAAATACGCCTAACATCCACCCGCTAGGTTAGCTGAGAGCGCTAACGCGCTGCTTCCTGGACTCGGGTAGGCGCGCCGGCCTCGGATAGAATCCGCCCTGGGGATTAACGACGAGGGCGGGTATGCCGGCCAGCCTGGATGTGGTTTTTAGGCGGTTTTCCACATCCCCCTAGGTGAATCCCGGCCTGGTCCCCACGTCCCGCCTCAGTTACACGCCTCGCAGACATCTGAACACATTCGCACTATTCCATGGATTAAATGGTTCAAATGGCTCTGAGCACTATGGGACTCAACTGCTGTGGTCATAAGTCCCCTAGAACTTAGAACTACTTAAACCTAACTAACCTAAGGACAGCACACAACACCCAGCCATCACGAGGCAGAGAAAATCCCTGACCCCGCCGGGAATCGAACCCGGGAACCCGGGCGTGGGAAGCGAGAACGCTACCGCACGACCACGAGATGCGGGCTCCATGGATTACACTAGACACAGACAGTTGGGGTACACTGATTCCTTCCTGGGGGGTACGGGGTGGCGGCAGGAAGGGCATCCGGCCACCGCTTCAACTAACATTGCCACATCCGATTAACCATGCCGCCCCTGCGTATCCACGGGAGAAACGGGCAAAAAAAAAAAAAAAAAAGAAAAAAAAAAGAAAGAAAAAAAAAGTCTAACATCTCTAGGCGCCGGCATTTACGTTCCATATTAGCAAAGACATCAGATGCTCAACATTGATCTTTCAGCCGTATTTATTGCTGTTAGTTTTACACTCTGACGACTTCGTAGGTAAACAGCCTGAAGATAAAGCTACCCAGCTTCTAAAGCGATATCTCTATAGCGTGTAAAACTAACACCAATAAATAAAAATGAAGGCCAAAAACAATGCCTTTTGTAAAAAGTGTTTCGTCCATATACAAAATTCCAAGAGTCTGTTTTTAGCACAGGGTCTATGAGCCTAAGATAGTACTACTATACCTACCTAGACTAAAAAGATAAGACCAACATAGTTTAAGACTATTAACAGTTTTCACAGCAAACAATAACGTTGCGTGTATGGAGGCGAGCTAATCGGCCGCCCAGAATTGCTACGAGGCGAGGTGGATGCCAGCGGGGCTAGGGGCTCTGGGCGGGCCGGAGCGGCCGCACCACGCCAGCCAGGGACGAAGACCGGATGTGGGTAGACCACAATCGTCGCTCACTAAGCAGAATGCGGAATGACCAGCAACGGCGGAGTCTGAGACAAGCTGAAAGATGGCTTCTTACAGCTCTTTGAGGATCTATAATAATTTAGTCAAATATTCATGCAAATCAGAATACATCTGCGACCTCAGAAAAATGAGGCACATCAGAGACACAGCAATATTTCAATATCTTTAAAACTACAGAAGTTAATACGTCACAGCGAATAAACATGTGCACAATAAATATACAAATTAACAACTTTTAATCGCCTAAGGCGATTTCAACAAACGACATCTCACATTATAGCGTTGCAATATAGCTACCATTCCTGAAAGCAGTGTATCTGTATATGTATTATTTATTCATTTATGACCTCTTTCGTATATCTTTTGCTATGCAAACGTTTGTCAGAACATCATAATCTCTAGATTTGTACACCAAATGAACACAGCATCAGTACCTCATTTTTTGTCATACCTGTACATTCTTTAATGAACAGTTTACTATTTCGCCAGCAATTTTACTTAGATGGTGATTGCAAGTGCTATTAAAACCTGTACTAATTTAAAAGTGGTCAAATACATGTGTTAGCGAATACCATAATTAAAAAGAGATCCAAAACAATACTTAAGGACAATCTGTTGTCATTTATCCTGAGCACACTTGCGCAAAAATACTGGATTATTTAACTATAAACTAACTATTACTTACATTTATTGTAAATGATGAGAGTACAACAGAATTTTTACGACATTTCTTTATTTATATACTGTTGTAATATGTTAGTGTGGCCTGGGAAGTGGTCAACTTGAATCAAATCATATCTGTAGAGCTTAAGGAAGATGTATTAATTTATGAATAATCATGTTGAACTCTGAACTGTGTTGAGCTGATGAATATTTCGTTTATTGTGATTACGAAATGGACTTGGTTTTTTCGTACCTTTGAGGACTATTTAGTTTGTGGATTTTGCTACATTTTCGCGAAGCTCTCAACGTAACTTTACTGCATCTGATAAGGGTATTTTTTTGTCTGTGCGGTAAATCAGTATTGTAGGACCACTCCCCCTTTATTTGAGTAATCTCTTCTTGAATAAACATTACTCATCATAATTCTTTGTCGTCTACATCAATTAAAGGCGTTAGGATAGAAGCCTTGTAATTTAATTAATCAATTAATTTTTGGTCCTTTAAATTTCGGGCATGCAGCCGCGCAAATAGAATTTCCTCCACTGATATTTCGGCCGCGTATCGTCCTGCCATCTTCAGAGTCAGTCACAAGACTGACGACAAGATGCCAACCGCGGCCTTATATGCTCCACCGCGGGTCACAGATGCTGGTCGGCGGGAAAGAAATACGCTTACACATGCGCCGCCTGTGGCGAAGGCGTACAGACATTCGAGTCGCTTATCGATGTATGTTCGTCGGTGGTGATACCACGACGATTTCTCTGCAGTTTAATTACACCAAGAGCCAGATTCCATCCTTTTTCCAAATTAAAACCACTATCTCTATTTATTATTCTTTCAGATCAAGTGCTTTTTTTGCCCTATGTGGGTGCTCTTTCCTCGAAGATAGGCCGTATTCTTGAAAAACACTGTGTGAAGGTGATCTTCCGGCCCCCCACGAAGATTACAGCTTTACTCGGCTATGTACAGGGTGATTTGCTGCTTCGTAAATTGGGTGTGTATCAGATTCCTTGCAGAAATTGTGAGCAGTCATACATAGGTCAAACAACACGCACCGTTTATGAAAGATGTGCGGAGCATCGAAGATACAGACGCTTATCACAGCCAGACAAGTCAGCTGTGGCCGAACATTGCATTGATACAGGGCATTCCATGAATTACAGTGATGTGAAGATTTTAACATCCACCTCTTCCTTTTGGGAATCTGTCTTCAAGGAAGCTATAGAGATTAGATTAGCTAATAATTTATAAATAGAGATAATGGTTTTGATTTGGACAAAGCGTGGAATCCGGCTCTTGGTGTAATTAAACTGCAGAGAAATCGTCGTGGTATCACCGCCGACGAACACACATCGGTAAGCGACTCGAATGTCTGTACGCCTTAGCCACAGGCAGCGCATGTGTAAGCGTATTTCGTCGCCGCCGACCAGCACCTGTGACCCGCATGCGCAGTACCGCCGCGGTGGAGCATATAAGGCCGCGCTTGGCATCTTGTCGTCAGTCTTGTGACTGACTCTGAAGATGGCAGGACGATACGCGGCCGAAATGTCAGTGGAGGAAATTCTATTTGCGCGGCTGCATGCCCGAAATTTAATGGACTATTCTTTACGCCGCGAGAAGTTGAAAATTCACATTAAATTAACTTTTGTATTTCTGTGTAATTCATTAATTCGCAAATTCTAGTCAATGCATACACTATTTGACTGCAGGACCGCAGGTACACGTTATTATTTGCAGAGAATTAGGTGCGGGGCACGAAATCAAACGTCGTCGCTGTGACTACATCGAGCTATTCTTTTTAAACAGAGCCGCGCGTAGCTCAAGTACCTACGGTACGAGCAATATCAGGCAATGTCGCAACTGGCTTGCTCGTATGGGATGCTGTTTAGAAGAGCAACTACTTAGCAGTAACCGTCAGGTACAGTCACAATACAAACAGTACTTTCTCGCAGGCGCCGAACGTAGGTGAAAGACGAAGGTACCTGTACGCACTGCGTAGTAAAACGTGTTCTCTGCCACACACGGTCCAACGATTTACGATGATGGTTGTGACAACTAAAAGATTGGAGTTGTACCTCAGTGGGGGGACAGACGTTCCAAGCTGAGTGAGTAACGTATTACTTCCCGTACGAAACCGTGGCAGCTTAGTAATGGAAATTCCAGCCCATACATGGTCGCGGTTGGAGCAGTCAAGGTAGGAATTGACAATAGGCCACAAAGTACTTTCCTACACACTCGGTACGGTAGGTCGCGTAGTATACACGCAGATGTAGACCAGCGCTCTACGTTCCTGCCCAGCGCAGAGTTCTTGCGCCTAGCACCGGCCAGTGGCCGGTTAGCTTGCGCCGCCGAGCACTCGACACTTGACTGCAAGCAGCTGGGTCCGGCAGGTAGCCGCTGGCGGGCTGTGCGCCTATCGATTACAGCGGGGATGGCATCACGTGAGGCCACGCGTGGCGCACACCGCAAGCTGCAGGCAGCCGCCGCATCTCCTCACCGGCCCCGGCACACGCCACTCTCATAAAATTACGCAAATGTTCAAACAATGGCTTCTATTCAAGCCACAGAAACATCCTTCTCAGCCGGCCGGGGTGGCCGAGCGGTTCCAGGCGCTACAGTTTGGAGCCGCGCGACCGCTACGGTCGCAGGATCGAATCCTGCCTCGGGCATGGTTGTGTGTGATGTCCTTAGGTTAGTTAGGTTTAAGTAGTTCTAAGTTCTAGGGAACTGACGACCTCAGAAGTTAAGTCCAATAGTGCTCAGAGCCATTTGAACCGTTTGAACAAATCTCCTGGAAAAATATTCGTTGTAAAAATCATAATCCTTGACTGGGATCACAGTGTAGAGAGAGACTACGTCGAAACTTACAAGAATATCTTCAGGAGAGAGAATTAGCGCTTCAATCCTCTCTACAAAATAATGCGAGTCTTTTATATATCAGTCAGTTATCTCAATCTACGGCTGCAGTTGAGTTGCCAGATATCTTGCTATTCCGTACAAGATCAATTTTATGAATTCTGGGTGGACCATAAAATCTAGAACGTAAAGCTTCAGTCTTCAATAAAGCTCTTTTCTTTTTGAACAGAAGTAGATGACTTTATCAGATTATTTGTTTCCCTCAGTACGCCGGTTGTAGGATCTTTCTTAAGTTTTTTGTACTGTCCTGACATTAAACGATTCAAAGTTTTGCTTCGATAATCCCCTTTATTCATAAGAACTATAGTAGTCTCCTTATCATCAGGAGAATCACTGTCTCTTCATGAGTATTTAAATCTCTAAGAACCTTTCTCTCGTCTTTCGTTAAATTGCTTTTCAAAGGTTTACTGCAGCACAGTACTCTGCTAATGCAATCCGGATTGAAACCACGAGAGTATCCAGTGCAGTTGTGGACGAAACGTTACGAACAGACGAGTTTCATGGACTACTAACTTATACCCCGAAAGGTTTACCAGCAGCAATCTCATCCGGTCGTGAAAGCCTTCATTGTGTCCAAATATAACTTTCGCTGGAAGCATTTAGTTTTTTGGCAGTTTCTCAGCAATACATATAATTGTTTTAATACGCTTTTATAAGCAGTATTTATGTAATTCCGTACCTCTACAGAACGTCAGATTCTCGGACAAAGCAAGTTTTAATGTTTTATCACTTTTGCTTAATCCGGCGCTGGTATGGAAACAATATCAATATGAGAGGCACAAATATTATAAAACATTGATTATACAGAAAACTGTTGCAGTGAGTTACGTATCAACAGACTGTCTCTCATAATCTTCGTCGTTCAACGAGTATTGGATCTCAAGACAAACGTATTTTGACGAGATAGATACACAGGGTGATTAAGTTGCCCCTACCCTTACGTTTTATGCAGCCTGTAATGCCTTCAAAAACTATCCACGCAATTTTCATATTCTCTTACTTGTTACGCGCGAACTAATAGTCTTACAGAAAAATAAACACAAGCTTTTTGTAGGACATTCAATGTAGTCATATTTTGTAGTGAGATACGTTTTCCCTAGAGGCTGTAGTTTTTTAATTATTCGAGAAAAACTTACAAAAGTGGCCTTCAAACGCGTTTTTCTTGAATAACTCGAAAACCGTGGCCTCCAGCGAAACTTATCTCAACACAGAATTTAACTACAATAAATTTTCTACAATAAAGTCCTATTCATTTTTTCTGTAAGTATAATAGCTTGCGCCTAGTGAGCGAGAGAATATCAAAATGTTGCGTGTGATATCTGAAGGTTTTGCAAAAATGTTTCAAATGGCTCTGAGTACTATGGGACTTAACATCCGAGGTCATCAGTCCCCTAGAACTTAGAACTACTTAAACCTAACTAACCTAAGGACATCACACACATCCATGCCCGAGGCAGGATTCGAACCTGCGACCGTAGCAGTCGCGCGGTTCCGGACTGAAGAGCCTAGAACCGCTCGGCCACCGCGGCCGGCTGAAGGTTTTGCAGCCCTTTATCATTCAGTTCGTAGTATTTTGACACAAATAAGTACTATGAAACAGACGACAATTCGGATCTGCTCGGTAATGATATCACTTCTGAGCTTCAACCTGTAATTTCACTGATTTACTCTCGGAAAATGTCTGTTCACCACTTTTTCGGTGTTGCTGAAACAACTTTACCTACGGAACGAAATATTATTTCCCTCCACATGTTCATCGTTGTAAAGAAGCATTGCAGAAAGTGTCACGACTGTAATAAGGAAACCTTGACTAAGAACACTAAAATTAAGATTGGATAAATATTAACTGAACAGTACATCAGACGTCTCGTGCAAATGGATGTCGTCTTTAGTCAGCTGATTATATATTCACTTCAATATAATGACGTCATGTGCGGTCTCTATCACGTACGGTTTCAGGTGCTGCACAAACATCGTGCCCCGTTTCGAGTCATGGCCGCTTTCGCAGCTCGCAGCTCGCAGCCTGGAATGGAGAGCGGGTAAACAGCAGGCAGGGTAGGCAGCAGAGGGCCGTTATTGCGGGCCGCTTGTCGTGTAATGGCCCGGGGCCGCCCGGAGCCCCACAATGGCTGCGGTCGGCCGTCCCGTGCTGCGGTAACGAGCGGCCAAACACCTGCTCTTCTCCGGCGCTCTGCAGGCTGGTCTGGCTTTCATTTCTCACCCGTCTACGTAAACACACAAGCCCGCATGCACACGAGCATAGCGTCCCAAGGAGGTGTTATGGGACCTCTAACGTTCTCAATCTCACTCAACAATTTATCCTATGGGATCACTGCCACTGTTTGCTAAAGATACTGTTCTCCTCAGGAAAGTGTCTTCTCTGGAAGATCTTGATAAAATGCGGAAAGGCTTGGACAAAATTTCTACTCGTAGTAGTGGAGGACAGCTCTGTTTACATGTGGAGGAATGTAAGATAATGCCCATAAAAAAGACAAAGAACAAGGTAACAACCGTTTGCAAGAGTAATCCCAAGCGCCTGAAAACGTCACATGATATAAATATTTACAAGTCATACTAAGAAAAATATCAAATGGGATGAAAAGGTAAAATCCATTTTAGGGAAGCCGAATGGAACATTCAGATTTGTTGGAAGGGGTCTGGGTAAATACAATGCATTTGCAAATAAACCCGCATACAAGACGCCAGACCGGCCGGAGTGGCCGTGCGGTTCTAGGCGCTACAGTCTGGAACCGGGCGACCGCTATGGTCGCAGGTTCGAATCCTGCCTCGGGCATGGATGTGTGTGATGTCCTTAGGTTAGTTGGTTTTAATTAGTTCTAAGTTCTAGGCGACTGATGACCTTAGAAGTTAAGTCGCATAGTGCTCAGATCCATTTGAACCATTTATTTGAAAAGACGCCAGTACGACCAGTTCTAAAGTGCTGTTTCACTGTTTACAAGCCTTAATCAAGCAGAGATGAAGCAGACCCGAGCAAGTTCACGGACGCGCTACTAGCATCGTAACATGTCAGCATAGCCAACAGGAAATTTTCGGGGAATTTAAATTGGAAGCTTTGGAAGAAAGACAGCCGGGTCCTCCCAAATGAGTTTTGGGTATATTTAGAGAATCTGCAGTAGAAAAGATTGTTCAGTAATTCATTATCAGCAGCAGCACTCCGTCTTCAGGCCACAAGTGGCCCATCGGGACCATCCGACCGCCGTGTCATCCTCAGCTGAGGATGCGGATAAGAGAGGCGTGTGGTCAGCACACTAGTCTCCCGGTCGTTATGATGGTTTTCTCTGACCGGAGCTGCTACTATTGGATCGAGTAGCTCCTCAACTGGCATCACGAGGCTGAATGCACCCCGAAAAATGGCAACAGTGCATGGCGGCCCAGATGGTCACCCATCCAACTGCTGGCAACACCCGACAGTGCTTAACTCCAGTGATCAGGCGGGAACCGGTGTATCCACTGCGGCAAGGCCGTTGCACAATAATTCATTAGAATAAGATGAAATAGTACGTGAGCGTGCTGCCACGCAATGCAAAGTGGCTTTCGGAGTACACAGGGCGATTCAACTGCCCCTATCGATAGGTTTAATGCAACCCACAATATACGCAAAAATCGTGCAAGAGATTTTCATCATATTCTCTCACTCGCTATTCGCAAACTGTTGGTCCTACAGAAAAATTTAAAGGAATTATTTGTAGGAAATTTAATGTAGTTAAATTTTATATTGCGGTACGCTTTCGCTGATGCCACGGTTTTGCAGTTATCCTACAAAAAGTGTTTCAAGGTCACTTTTGTACGTTATTCTTGAATAATTCGTAAATTACAGCCTCTAGCGAAAACGTATCAGTACAAAATTTAGCCGGCCGGTGTGACCGTGCGGTTCTAAGCACGTCAGTTTGGAACCGCGCGACCGCTACGGTCGCATGTTCGAATCCTGCCTCGGGCATGGATGTGTGTGATGTCCTTAGGTTAGTTAGGTTTAAGTAGTTCTAAGTTCTAGGGGACTGATGACCTCAGTAGTTAAGTCCCATAGTGCTCAGAGCCATAGTACAAAATTTAACTACGAGGGTCACTGTCACTCCAAAAGAAATGCACACTATGTTTTTTTTTTTTTAAATCCATCTTTCATTCTACATGTTTGAAAGTTTGATAGTGTGTAGATACATCCTTTAGGAACAATATTTTCATTTCTCCACATAATTTCCATCCCTCACAACTGCCTTAGCCATCTTGGAACCAGCGCCTGTATACCCGCACGGTAAAATTCTGGACCAACCTGTTGCAGTCACTGTTTGGCAGCGTGCACAAGGGAGTCATCATCTTCAAACCTTGTTCCACGAAGATAGTGGTTCAGTTTCCCAAAGAGATGATAGTCATATGGAGCCAGGTCAGGACTGTAAGGTGAGTGTTTCAGTGTTGTCCATCCGAATTTTGTGATCGCTTCCATGCGTTATGCATTGTCGTGCAACAGCAAAACATCCTGCTTTTGCCGATGTGGTCGAACACGACTCAGTCGAGCTTGAAGTTTCTTCAGTGTCGTCACATATGCATCAAAATTTATGGTGGTACACTTGTCATGATGTCCACAAGCAAGAGTCCTTCGGAATCGAAAAACACCGTAGCCATAACTTTTTCATCAGAAGGTGTGGTTTTGATTTTTTTTTTTCCTTGGGTGAATTTGCATGATGCCACTCCATTGATTGCCTCGTCGTCTCTGGTGAAAAATGATGGAGCCATGTTTCATCACCTGTCACAATTCTCCCGAGAAATTCATCTCCACCATTCTCGAACTGTTCCAAAAGTTCGCTGCATACCGTTTTTCTTTTTTCTTTGCGAGCTACTGTCAACATCCTGGGAACCCACCTGGCACAAACCTTTTTTAACGCCAACACTTTCAGTATTCTGCAAACACTTCCTTCCCCTATCCCAACGTAGCGTGACAATTCGTTCATTGTGATGCGTCTGTCAGCAGTCACCAATTCGTTAACTCTCTGCACATTGTCTGGAGTGTGTGCAGTACGAGGCCTGCCGCTGCGAGGACAATCCTCAATATTGCCGTGCCCGCTTTCATCACGTAACCTGCTTGTCCACCGACTAACTGTACTGCGATCGACAGCAGCATCTCCATACACCTATTTCAACCTCTTGTGGATGTTTCCCACTGTCTCGTTTTCACAGCACAGGAATTCTGTGACAACACGTTGCTTCTGACGACATGCTGTGACGGCGCCACTCACGGGGACAGGTTTAACTAAGTTTTAAAATAAGCGGGAAGGATGTATCTACACACTGTAAAACTTTCACACATGCAGAATAAAAACTGTATTTTTACAAAAATAGTGTGCATTTCTTTTGGAGTGACCCTCGTACATTAAATTTCCTACGAAAAGGAGACGTTCATTTTTTCTGTACGACTAGTAGTTTTCACAAAGCGAGCGACAGAATACGAAAATCCTGCACATGGTGTTTGACGATGTTGCGTGTTGTATAAATCCTACGGTTAGGGGCAGCCAGGTCACCTTCCAAATGCAGTTGTAGCTATAGGCACAGGTAACTTCTCAGCTGCAGTATCATTATAGTGATGACACGTTTGTCGTTAGTCACCAATTGGGATGAAGCTTTGTTTCTGACAGACAACTTTTGGCTACGTTTTATGTCATTCAGCACAGTGTCGCTTGTAATGTGCCTCTTCAGTGCTGTATGTTCAATGACTTGTCTTCAAAGTGGTCGTTTGTCATTATTTTGATGTGAGATGCATTTAAGGACACGCCCACGTACTAAAATATACACATGTCACCTGTTCTTACTTAGACGATCGTCTTGATGTTGGCTTCGTTGTCTTATTTAGAGGCGTGATAAGCCTGTAGGCTGGGCTAGTACGTAGAGAATGTTTTTCAAGAATATCGAAATGTTCCAGGCACCTTTGAAAGAATTCGAGACTCACTCCGACGACGGGTTCGGGTCTGCATCCGGGTACAAGGACGACATGTAGAACATCTCTAAGAGTACACTCATGTAACTGTTGAGTCTCTATAACAACTTTCCTTACTGTTGTAAAGTACTGCGACCTTTGCCTAACTGCGATAACGCTTGAACAGAATAAAGTCAGTGGTGGCTGGCAAACAAGAAGTCACAATTATCTCTCAAAACTTCGTTTGTGGTCCTATGTTTACTGAGACTTCTTTGCTTCTAGTATAGTGTACTTTCAGCTTTATACGTTCACGCCATTAATTATGATACCCCCTATATAGTGCATAGCAGCTACTTCGCCACACTTCCGTAATGCAAAAGACCAGTTTAACAGCCGAGTATGGGAACGTACCGATCAACGTGTTGTCAGTGGTTAATACACCAGAACCGCAATCGGGAGGAGGGCAGTTCAAATCCCCATCCAGCCATCGTGACTCAGGTTTTCTCTGGTTTCTTGAAATCACTTCAGGCAAATGGCGGTATGGTTCAGTTGAAAAGGACACGGCCGTTTTGTTCCCTCAGTCCGACCTCATGCTACGTTTCTAATGACCTCATCGACGACACAAGGACCTCAATCGACGACGGGAGTTTAAATCGTGCTTTGACTGAGCTGTCGTGCTGGTAGCAGAGTCTAGTGAGCGCCGGACAGACGCGCCTGCAGGCTCGGCAGTGGAGATTCCGGCCAGTCTCTCTGCCGGCTCAGCCCGCTCAGCACGAGCACCGGAGACAATAGCGTAGGCGGAGGCAGGGGAAAGGGCAAAGCCGATATCCGCTAGCCGGGGCTGTCGAGGACCCTGCTGCCAGGCAAGGGCTGTTCCTCCAGGCCAGCTCACTCAGCTTAATCCCCAAATGCCAGAGGTCAGCCTTCTAGCCAACTCTCGCGCCTCCTTCGAGAACTTTACGAACTCTACACTGTGTATGATGAACTGTACCAGGCACGTCAACCAAAACGATTGGCATTGCAGTCACCTCTCTTACCGTAACACGGTGACTATACAAACCTGTTAAAAGTCGTTCTACTATTTTTTGCTTGGACCTTTAAATACACTACTGGCCATTAAAATTGCTACACCAAGAAGAAATGCAGACGATAAACGAGTATTCATTGGACAAATATATTATACTACAACTGACACGTGATTACATAACCGTGGTTGCGGTTACCCTTGACGCTGCATCACAGACAGGAGCGCCTGCGATGGTGTACTCAACGACGAACCTGGGTGCACGAATGGCAAAACGTCATTTTTTCTGATGAATCCAAGTTCTGTTTACAGCATCATGATGGCCGCATCCGTGTTGGCGACATCGTGGCGAACGCACATTGGAAGCGTGTATTCGTCATCGCCATACTGGCGTATCACCCGGCGTGATGGTAGGGGTTCCATTGGTTACACGTCTCGGTCACCTCTTGTTCGCACTGGGGGCACTTGGAACAGTGGACGTTACATTTCAGATGTGTTACGACCCGTGGCTCTATCCTTCATTCGATCCCTGCGAAACCCTACATTTCAGCAGGATAATGCACGACCGCATGTTGCAGGTCCTGTACGGGCCTTTCTGGATACAGAAAATGTTCGACTGCTGCCCTGGCCAGCACATTCTCCAGATCTCTCACCAACTGAAAACGTCTGGTCAATGGTGGCAGAGCAACTGGCTCGTCACAATACGCCAGACATGATGATGATCTGTGGTATCGTGTTGAAACTGCATGGGCAGCTGTACCTGTACATGCCATCCAAGCTCTGTGTGACTCAATGCCCAGGTGTATCTAAGCCGTTATTACGGCCAGAGGTGGTTGTTCTGGGTACTGATTCCTCAGTATCTATGCACCCAAATTGCGTGAAAATGTAATGAGATGTCAGTTCTAGTATAATATATTTGTCCAATCAATACCCGTTTATCATCTGTATTGCTTCTTGGTGTTGCAATTTTAATGGCCAGTAGTGTAATTTCAATTTTTCTCGTCGTCGTTGATATTGCACGATGCCCCGTCTCGCTGGTAGTTGCCGCCACCGGATATTGGGGGTGCTGGGTTCACTCTCGCCTCACGCTGCAACAAAGATCAGTCTGCTGAGTGTGGCCTTCAAAGCATTGCATTTATTAGCTTCTTGTAAATCAAAATTCTGTAGTCACACACTCCTAGCAACGACAGTATTGTCAGAGTATCTACGTTTTGTCACATTCCGGGAGAACGTAACAATGTTCCTGAACAAGACTTCAGTTGACTGCTGAGGGCTGTTCGATCAAACGGGTGGCGCTACAACAAAGGCGTTTTGCTTCACGCAATTGTTTACCGCTAAAATACCGTAAGTTTCAAGAATAAAAAAAATTGGTTCAAATGGCTCTGAGCACTATGGGACTTAACGTCTAAGGTCATCAGTCCCCTAGAACTTAGAGTTACTTAAACGTAACTAACCTAAGGATATCACACACATCCATACCCGTGGCAGGATTCGAACCTGCGACCGTAGCGGTCGCGCGGTTCCAGACTGAAGCGCCTAGAACCGGTCGGCCACACCGGCCGGCTGATGAATAACACTTTTAGCTGTGTCGGGTTGGTGCTTTTACTGTATCGTCAGAATTAACCTGTATCTTTACACAGGGACGATCTCACCGTGTCAGTTTTCGGCAAAATAGCGTAACCCATACCGTTATGTGACAAGAAATAATAAACAACAGAAGCACAAGACAGCACATAAAGCACGGAAGATGTGTAGGTGAAAGAAAATGAACTAATCGTGTCTTCCGTAACGTGGAAATTATCTGCACGCTTTTGTTGCTGCACGATGACAGTAGCGGTCGACAGGGCGACAAACCCAGCACGAGGCAGTCGGCGGCGGGACGCACTGTGTTCTCTGTGCAGAGCAGAGCAGAGCTGAGCTGCGGTTGGCTGGCTGCTCTCGTGATTCGCGCGACCCCGTTCCAGAGCGGCGGAAGGCGGAAATATTTATGAGGCGGCAGGCAGGGGCGCCCGCTGCCTGCTTTAAAGCCGCCAGCCTAGGAACACGGCGGCGTCTGCTGCACACACCAGCACTGGCGACGCTGTAATCTGAAGCCGTCGGCACACGGACCGTGCATCCGAACGTTGAGCGTTCAGCGTGCCAAGTTTCTGACGTCATAGTGTGGAATAGCACGTTCGGGAGTCTTTCCGAACGTGCAGAGCAATATCTGGCATGTCGGATATTCTAAGCGTGCGTCTGAGCGTTGACCAATGAGGTGGCACAACGCCACCTACGTCACACGCACGCCATCCCCCTTCAGTACAGAGTTGTGAGGCGTCATATTGGCATTCATTTCAAGGCTATATGTATATATGCTGTTTCTGAGCACCAGCAAATTGAGAATAACTCAAAAACCCGTTGTTAGTTGTGTGATTCGTTCCAATAAAATAATGAGAAACATCATATTCGTGGCAAAAGAATTATTGCAACTTGCATATTATGAGAATATGCTATTTGAAGGCAGCGACACACTGAAGATCCACCCAAAACGTATTGGTCTTGGTACAATTTGTTATAATGAAATTTCATTTAGTAACGTAATTATGTACGATTAACGTTTTTAGCGACGGTAAGACATTATGATTAAGTATATGCAGCGTATTGTTGGTTTAGCGTAATGAGTAGCGACTCTGTCCGGAAATGAGTTTTTGTTGGAGAGTGGATCGCGTCTTAACACTCCCAATTTTTTTTTCCCATCATTCGGGTTTTTATTACGTTCTGATTCATTATTATTAGTATAGTATTGCTATAATATTTAATGTTACTTAGATATAAGTTCACCTGTTTTTGAGAGGTGACTTTGTTCGATTGGCTTAATCTACAGGACAGCTTGCGCTACTTGTATAAAGATACTTTATTCGTTTTTCTTTTACGCTTCGTAATTCATATGTTGCAAAGATTCTGCTACTGAGTAGGAACAGTGATCAAGTAAGACTGATCTTGGGGTTTACTAAAACGTGGGAATGATAGAATAATGTTTATGATATGCGGACAAGTATTCCAAATTTGTACTGCACTGTTTGTAATAGGACTTCTATAAACCTATGTCCTTATTGATTGGACATGGTACTTTCCTTTTCGTGGACGATGAAGGAAATGTGCGTTTTAGTAGAGCTACAGCGGGAATTTTACGCGCGCCCGTTGAGTAAACAGTGTGATTTACGAACTAGAAACATCCCGCAACTGCCGCTGGAGCGCGTTGCGATCGCGTATACCACGTTGGGATCCACGTACCGTATGCACAAGTCTCATCGTTCCTGAGCGTTCAGCAGCACGTTGAAGTTGCCACGCTCAACGTTAACATTCCACAGCACGGTCCGTGTGCCGACGGCTTAAGGACACACTCCGAGATCGAAAGGCAGCAGAACTCTAAGAGACTACGACAAATGATTTCGTAGTAATACGAGCAACTGGCCGATTTTTTTCCGAGACCTCGTGACATCAAGGTAAACTGGTGTTTTTTCACGTACACGTGGAATACTGCATCTTTTCTACGAAAATCAATCGATAATCGTGTGGTCGCAATTTGTTCCACCTCTGTTGTTATGAACTATTCGTGAACATCGGACGATCCATTCCAGTTAACAGCGTTAGAGCACAGGCACGGGAATTCCATCGCACTCCTCGCTGAAAGCTTTCATTTGCTAGAGATGTCATGCGAGGGGTGATGTTGCAAACGTTCTTTTAATAGCACCAACTTTCCGGTTTGATGCCCTTGTCGTCGCCACAGTTCTCCGTTAATCTTAGGCAAGGGAGTCACGTACGATGTCTGTCTGTGAATCGTGTAAACTTTCCCTTGCGTTCAGATAACTTACTTCAATGTAGCCGGACAGAATGGAGTGAGAGAAATGAAATGGGAGAAAATTTCAGTGACTGGAGAGAAATCACAAAGGGAGTCCCACAGCGTTCAATTTTGGGACCACTCCCATTCTTCATATATGTCAATGACCTCCCATTTAACATTCATCAAACAGAATTAGTACTTTTTGCAGGCCGTACTAGTGTTATAATAAAGCCCATAGAGAGAAAGCAACATAACAGATTGTTAATGACGTTTTTCAAAAAAAAATATTAAGTCGTTCTCTGAAAATGGGCTCTCCGTTAATTTTCAGAAAACACAGATCTGTGCACTAATAGAGTTATTTTTTTTAAAAAAAAAGCACACAAAACAGGAGTCAGTAAATAGGGTAGAATGCCGAAATGTCTGACAGGCAGAAGTTCAAGTTTTAAATCTAACCTCAAAATCATTTTTGCTCGACGACTACTCCTATTCCAGGAGAAAATTTTTATTTAAAAACTGGTAGCCTGAAAAAAATTTAGTGTAGTTGAATTAGTGCATGCACAGCACTGTAAGTTATATGTTCATTAATGTTAAGTCTGATCATGTGTATATATGACTCACTCGTCCTACTTCATTATGATAAAAGAAACGTTCAAATAATGTATGGAATATGTAACTAACTATCCAGGTGATGTCCTCAACCACTACCTATATTTCGACAGGGTGAACATACCGTCGTCGTCAAATGAAACGAAAAACCGATGTACATCGCATCTTAAAGCCACAGTTGCCGGGGCTACGTCAACCACAAACAAACAAAAAACAGTGTATTCAGAAAGACAATGCACATTGTAAACTGGAGCCACCACGTCAGACATTATCGACGGCGAAATATTGTTTAACAACAGGAGAGCATCACCCCCCGCCGAGGGCTTAAGCTGCCGAGCACAGCGATCTTTCGTCGGTTTATTCGTACCTTGACGCTCAGTGGGTGTTGGCCTGTCGAAATGTCTGCGCTTATCGAGGACGTCACTCTCCGACTTTCCCGTAAGTTACTTGAACATTCGACACATACGGAGAAGCTCAAGTTTCATTTTGCCCTGGGTTTTATCTTATTTTAAATGTTTCTGTTCTGTAGTTTTTGGAGCGGAGATTTGGGACCAGTTCAGTGCTTGTCTAAACGAGCGTGGAAAACCGTCTAAAAGCTACAGCCAGGCTGGCCGTGCAGCAGGCGGACGGTCGTTAATCCGCTGTGGCGGTACGATCCGGGTCTCGCTCACTACGTCGCTTCACCAAATATACAGTTCCGCTGCACCAGCAGGTCCGAAGCTGTTCCAGACACACGACAACATCATCGCGATAGTTTCAGGTTGCTGCTTCCCGGATGTACAAACACTTGGTAAAGAGTACTCTGCATCATGCTGTTTCAACCTGAAGGCAGTGCAGCCATTTACCGATTATGTACAGAGAGTTGCGTATAGGACGTGATCGAGTGCAGGCTACGAAAGTGGGAGTGACTGTAGCGAAAGCGCAGATGGAAAATGGCTGCAATACATTAGGGACAAATTCGCTTATGTCGTATTGAACTTGGCAACTGTTCACACAAGTTCAGCACGATTAGTCCGTGCATCTGTGCTACTGGCACTAAAATTGTTTGTACCTACAGATTAGATTAAATTGCAACGAGCTGAATTAGACTAGGCCATGACTGGAAACTGCAAACATATAGCTATGTTAAGACTCTGTATTGCGAATGAAATTAGACGAATAGTCCTTCTTGACTAATAAACAAATATAGAATAGTATCGATTAGCACACATAGTACTACAGAATAAACATTAACTTAGGTTATGTACAAACTGCAGAAAAGACAGGATGACAATAACTTTACTGTTAAAAAACTATAGCAAGATCCACACTGATAAACAGCTGGGTGGACTAAGGTAAGAATAAGGAATCTAATAAGAGATACTTTGCAAGGCTCGTCGTAAATTCCAGGCTTACAATCTATGGAAAAAACGATGGAGGGATCTCGTCATTCTATATGTATCCTATCTTCTTTTATGTCAACTTTAAAATATTAATTTTCTACAGAAAGTATGAATTTTTCTTACAACTTTTTTCTTTATTTACTTTTCTGTAATTCGAGATTCTTTAATAATATAATTTTGCGTTACTACAAGGACTCTCAAATTAATTCTAAACTTGCTCAACTTATTATTGACCCTAAAATAATGCGAATAAAGGTGAATTACGTCAAGAAATACATTCATTTTCAACGGCTATATGAAAGCTTTGCAACGTTATATAAAATAGTCTGGTTACAGTATGTCTTGCAGTGGCTCAGTCCACAGCCGCGGAGCTCAACTTCCACGATCATGGAGAAGCTACTGTCAAATTAACGAATGTTGGATACGTGATGCCATTTTGCCGGGAGCGAGTTTGTCCCAGTCGTTGGTTCTCTCTTTATCAACATCATTTAACAGCGGTACAATCTACGTGAGCACAACTGCCAAGGAATCCGCTAAAGAAAGTAGAATCTAATACCTTGTATGAGGTCTTGAACCTCATGCTAAATCAGTTAAGCCAGTGATGCCACACACACACACACACACACACACACATATATATATATATATATATATATATATATATATATATATATATATAAGATTACCCTCGCACAGGAGAAAGGAGAATATGATCTAAAAAAAGATCCAAAAAAGATCCATCATTTTTAGCGCTCTGTACCCCAATAGGTAAAAACGGAACGCTTAGAGGATCGCTTTTTTTGTCTCTGTCTGTCCGACTGTTAAGAACCCTTTTTCCCAGGAACGGGTGGACGTATCACGTTCAAATTTTTTGTCACATAATGAAGTCTATGGTTTCTTGGCTGTGTAAAAATATTAAGCTTCTAAGTCAGTGCAGTCAAAAGATACAGCCATTTACGTCACATATATTTTACACTCGCAAACTCACTGATCAAAACCTATAGGGTAGTTCCCGTTGATCTCTAATCGTGAAATTTGGCAAGAAACAAAGTTTTACGGAACAAGCAAAGGAAAAAATACGAAAATTGTTGAGTTGTAATCATATCACACGAAAAAATTATTTCTTTTTCTTTTTTTTTTCATTGACTTTATTGCTCATATGACGCCTTTCGAAATTTATTCATCATCAGATATCTAGGAGAATGTGTGTGAAATCTTATGGGACTTAACTGCTAAGGTCATCAGTCCCTAAGCTTACACACTATTTAATCTAAATTATCATAAGGACAAACACACACACCCATGCCCGAGGAAGGAGTCGAACCTCCGCCGGGACCAACCACACAGTCCATGACTGCAGCGCCTTAGACCGCTCGGCTAATCCCGCGCGGCTATCTAGGAGAGATTACTGCAAGTAGATATGCCGTATGTCAGACAAACATTCGCAGATTAGTCTGAATATCTAATGATGCGTAAATTCCGAAACGCATCATACGAGCAATAAAAGTCGTTGTTTGACTTTTACCATAGCAGTCCACCCATCCTCAACGGGGAACTGCTGATTATCATAACAATGGTCACCGGTCTCGTACATCACTTTTCCACATTTATATGATTGAAATTAAAAGATTCTCGAAAATCTTGGAGTCCCTGGAACCGATATCTTGCCAGTATCAATATCGATACCAGGCAAAAATGCTCCAGATTCTTGATGCCTGGCCTAATGATCTGTCCGTATATACGTGATAATGTTTGTACGGAACCTTCAGCGTGTGAGTCCTACTCGCAGTTGGCCAATTTTTGTTAATGTGTTTCTCATATTATGATAACCCCGTGTACGAAGTACGTCAGAGGCGATACCTCGTGAACGATTCAGCACCTGACCAACCGCAAACAGCACGCAAACTGTGAAGGTGTGTATTGAATGAGAGCGTACGGAAACACTTTGCCGAGATTAGCGGTACAGTGGTCTGCAACTGAGTAATGACGTAAGAGTGAAGCCCCCGGCTGGCGGTAGAGACACGTGCGCCCGCTACGCTGGTCAGGGACTGAGGAGCAGAATCCCGGACAGCGGCGCCGCTGCGGCCCTTTGTGTGGTGCGGACGGCTGGCTTATCCTGCAGCCTTCACCCGTCAAGCTGCGCGGTGCTCCGGACAGCGAAGCGGCACAGGGACAGGCGCGCTCTCATCTGTCTTTCTGGGGCCCCCAAAAACACGTGTCACAAAGGACGGGACGGGATAGGACGACCTCCCCCCTCCCCCCCACCCCCACCCTCGCTCTGGCTCTCCCTCTCTCTCTCTCTCTCTCTCTCTCTCTCTCTCTCTCTTTCTCTTTCTCCCCCTCTCTCTCGAAACCCCCTTCCCCCAACACCATCATTCTGTCCCCTTCCACACCCGCAGATCACAGCCTCACAGTTAACTCTGGTTCTAGGATCAAAACGTCCAACAGAACTGTCATCACCAGACGAGAGCCCATGCACAAAGAAATCGGAAATATCCGTTGAGTAGCATGCGGAGTATAGCAGAATTATATCAGGTGATGCTGAGGGAATTACATTAGGAAACGAGACTCTCAATGCAGCAGATGAGTTTTGCTATTTGGGCAGCAAAATAACTGATGATGGCCGAAGCAGAGAGGATACAAAACGGAGGCTGGCAATGGCATGAAAAGCGTTTCTGAAAGAGAGAAGTTTGTTAAAATGTAATATAGATTGAAGTGTTAGGGAGTCTTCTCTGAGCCGGCTGCTGCGGCCGAGCGGTTCTAGGCACTTCAGTCCGGAACAGCACTGCTGCTACGGTCGCAGGTTCGAATCCTGCCTCGGGCATGGATGTGTGTGATGTCCTTAGGTTAGTTAGGTTTAAGTAGTTCTAAATTCTAGGGGACTGATGACCTCAGATGTTAAGTCCCATAGTGCTCAGAGCTATTTGAACCATTTGGAGGTACAAATAAGGCTCAATAGCTTGTGATCAACTGCTCCTGCTCTAAAAACCTGTGACTTTTCGACATTCGTATCATCTCTACATTTCTTCTGTCCTCAAAAATAGTGCTTGGCCGTTGCACATAACGGAAATTCGTCGCAGTCAGTAAACTTCCTAGAAATGCAGCTAGTTAAATATATTGTTTAAGAGTCTCCTACCGACAGAGAAGTTGTTAAACATTAAGGCTCTCAGTAAGTCAGACTGAGTACACAAAACTGTTTCGTGAACTACAAAACAGGTAATGAATAATAAAGAGCGACGTTCTGAGAATATTTGCAAAATTAAAATTAAACAAAAATCCGTGTCGGACTTGTAGTCAATTCGAAGACTGTAAGAACCAAATCAATAAGAGTTCCGATATCTAGGCGCTGCGGTCTGGAACCGTGCGACCGCTACGGTCGCAGGTTCGAATGCTGCCTCGGGCATGGATGTGTCTTATTTCCGTAGGTTAGTTGGGTTTAAGTAGTTCTAAGTTCTAGGGGGCTGATGACCTAAGAAATTAAGTCCCATAGTGCTCAGAGCCATTTGAACTATTTTGAAGTTCCGGTATCTGGGCAGCTTGCACAATCAAGATAAATGGGACAAAATATTCAACATAGATCATTAAGCGTACACGATATATAACCAAATGAGCTAAATGTGTGTTGCTCAGAACGAGGACTGCGCTACTTTCTGAGCGAAACACATTCTTCAAGCACAGTTGGAGGGGTAGCCGCTAAGCAACAGAAAAGAGCCAGGAAACGACCCCACCTTGTCTGTAAAACTGTATGTTTTTGAAAATAGGTTAAAAACTATTTCTGGAAACTGAGAATAATGTTTGTTATTTGTTTGTGGAAGGGTACGTAGTTAATGATTACGATATGTTTGGTTTGGAAATGTTAAACCATGTAACTATGAAATTTTATCATGTGTTTTACAATAACCACGGTAGTTAATGATTACGATATGTTTGGTTTGGAAATGTTAAACCATGTAACTATGAAATTTTATCATGTGTTTTACAATAACCACGGTAGTTAATGATTACGATATGTTTGGTTTGGAAATGTTAAACCATGTAACTATGAAATTTTATCATGTGTTTTACAATAACCACGGTAGTTAATGATTACGATATGTTTGGTTTGGAAATGTTAAACCATGTAACTATGAAATTTTATCATGTGTTTTACAATAACCACGGTAGTTAATGATTACGATATGTTTGGTTTGGAAATGTTAAACCATGTAACTATGAAATTTTATCATGTGTTTTACAATAACCACGGTAGTTAATGATTACGATATGTTTGGTTTGGAAATGTTAAACCATGTAACTATGAAATTTTATCATGTGTTTTACAATAACCACGGTAGTTAATGATTACGATATGTTTGGTTTGGAAATGTTAAACCATGCAACTATGAAATTTTATCATGTGTTTTACAATAACCACGGAAGTTAGGGCTCGAAAAATGCTTTTAACGTATACGAGAATAACGTAGATCTATCTTACGTATCATAGGGTACGTAGCTTATTATTTGTCATAGGTAGCAGAAAATTCATGCTTTATTTTTGTCGGAAGTAATATTTTCACGTAACGCTTACCATTAGGAAGAGGTATTTAGACATAAAGCACGCATTTACCAAGTGTGAGGAAACAGTGCGCAACGGAAATAAATATCCCGGCAAAATCGAACGCTTTGGTTGCTGTATGTAAGTCTGCAAATACATGCTCTGTGGCATTGTCAACGCAGACAGCACCTATTTTTATATTAGATTGTCCAAATTCTTTTAAAAATAGTTTCCAAACCTACCGTTCGCATACGTTTTAAAACAGACAACACTGCGACATTCATCTCCTCCAATCCGATGTGTTTATCACAGCATTTATTGTACTTCAGCTTGAAAGCCTCTCGATTATTCAGCCTGGTTGTAGAACGAACTTTCGGCAGCTTAACGTGTCATTATCAGGTTACTGCTGCTCACTGAAGAGTAAAAATGGTTCAAATGGCTCTAAGCACAATGGAACTTAACATCTGAGGTCATCAGTCCCCTAGACTTATGACTACTTAAAACTAACTAATCTATGGACATCACACACATCCATGCCCGAGGCAGTATTCGAACCTGCGACCGTAGCAGCAGCACAGTTCCGGACTGAAGCGCCTAGAACCGCTCGGCTACAGCGGCCGGCCACTGAGGAGTAACCTCATGATGACGGCACGTTACGCCGCCGAAAATACGGTCTACAACGATCAATCAATCCGACTGCATACCCGAGAGAATTTCAAGCAGCATATTGGCCGGAAAACCCTACGAACACATATTGTACTTCTGTTAGAGAAACAGTAGGCTAACACTATTATCAGATTCTAAAAATAGTTAAATTTACAACACTTACACTTGATAACGTACAAAAGAACTGTTATTTTTTTCAACATTCTAGAAGTAACAAACAGTTACCCACTAAAGATGGCTTAGATACCAGACTTGTATGAAATGTCAATAACTGTGCCACGCACGAGTCGAAATTTTCATAACAATTTTTTCTCGTTAGCGTGGTAAGCACAAAACAGCTGCAACATCAAAAGGAAGATGCCGCAATAGTTTTGGAGTTATTTATAACTTTCCACAGATGATTCCTTTTCTTAAAGCAAGTTTGTAGAATACGAGATCACTATTGAATGTCAGGTCGTGTACACAGGATGGCGAGTATTAGTGGCCTATCACTCATCGCTGTGGCCGTCAACAGAGACACGCCGGCGCCCGGGGTCTTGTGACTGCGCTCTGAGTGCGGAAGCCTGTAGCGCAGAATTTAGTGAGGCTCAGAGTCCAGCGGCCCAGGGCGGGGGAGAGTTAAGTCGAGGTATCGGCTCCAGCTGCCAGCTTCTGGCGGTGCTGCGAGTGCCCCCGCGGGGATACGGCCCAAGTCTGAGCTTCTTCGGATCCCACAACTTCCCCACACGGTTCGCCATCTTCAGTTCCCAACTGAGCTGCCCAATACAGCAGTAAGATCAATTTTAACAGCCTTGCTCACGTCCCTTATTCATTTACTCACTGCATGCGCAGGTTACTATAATTTGTATGATCATCGATCGAAATCATTTGGCACTACCCAACGACGCAGAGAGTAGCGACCGAAGTTACGACGCCGCTCGCCCTAATTTATGTCTTTCGTGGTTTCTTCTAAATCACTTCCTCGAAAAAGCTCATGCTCGATTTCTCTCCCCATACTCGTGCAGTGCGAGCTACACTCATGCTCATAAATTAAGGATAACTGCACAATTTGATGCCACACAACGTGGCACTAAACAAAACTGGCGCTAATAGCGTAGGAACATAGGGAACACACACAACACAGATCAGTAAGTCCACGGTATTGGTGATAAGTTTAGAAAACCGTCCCGAAACACATCTGCTACAAAACGCCACTGTTTCTTGCGCATGTACCCCGACATCAATAAGAGATGTGATCACCATGCACACGTACACAGGCCGCACAACGGGTTGGCATACTCTGGATCAGGTGGTCGAGCAGCTGATGGGGTATAGCCTCCCATTCTTCAACCAGCGCCTGTCGGAGCTCCTGAAGTGTCGTAGGGGTTTGAAGAAGCGCAGCGATACGTCGATCGAGAGCATCCTAGACGTGCTCGATGGGGTTTAGGTCTGGAGAACAGGCAGGCCATTCCATTCGCTTGACATCTTCTGTTTCAAGGTACTCCTCCACGATGGCAGCTCGGTGGGGCCGTGCGTTATCAACCATCAGGAGGAAGGTGGGACCCGCTGCACCCCTCAAAAGGCGGACATACTGGTGCAAAACGACGTCCCGGACACCTGACCTGTTACAGTTCCTCCGTCAAACGATGACCTCCATACAGGTCCCTTTCAAGGACTTTAAGGGGTTCGTATCTGGATCCTGGTTCGCGCCAGATGAAAACCGGTCGAGAATCACTGTTCAGACTATACCTGGATTCGTCCGTGAACATAACCTGGGACCACTGTTCCATTGACCATGTACTGTGTTCTTGACACCAGGCTTTACGGGCTCTCCTGTGAACAGGGGTCAGTGGAATGCATCTTGCAGGTCTCCGGGTGAATAAAGCATGTCTGTTCAGTCGTCTGTAGACTGTGTGTCTGGAGACACCTGTTCCAAAGGCTGCAGTAAGGTCCCGAGCAAGGCTACTGCAGTACTCCGTGGACGTCTGCGGTCACTGATGGTGAGATGTCGGTCTACTTGTGCTGTTGTACACTGTGGACATCCCGTACTGTAGCGCCTGGACACGTTTCCTGTCTGGTGGAATCGTTGCCATAATCTTGAAATCACACTTTGTGGCACTTGGAGGGCCCGTGCTACGACCTGCTGTGTTTGACCAGCACCCAGTCGCCCTAGTATTCTACCCCTCATAACGTCATCAACATGTGTTCTTTGAGCCATTTTCAACACACAGTCACCATTAGCACGTCTGTAAACGTCTGCACACTTACTCGCTGCACCGTACTCTGACAAGCACCAACACAACAACTCTGCATATGTGGACTGCTGCCAGCGCCACCGTGCGACGACCGCAGGTCAAATGCACCGCAGGGTCGTACCCCGAGGTGATTTAAACCCGCTAACCGCCCACCAGAGCGTTGTTCCACAATGTATCGGCATTATCCTTAATTTATGAGCATGAGACAATGATATTCCCGTCACCTGTGGAACACGTCACTCCTGACGACGCAAATGAACTGTCTTTTGACAGTTGTGGACTTCGGACCCAGTTTCCAGTATACGGAGAGCAGGGGACTATGTCAAGTCCGGAGATAATTAGTCTGGCTTCCCGTGATCCTTGTAAATGAGTTGTGGTCGGGACATACTATGCTGGCTTACTGGCGAGTGGCTTTTCCTTGAAGCCAAGTATTTTACAGCGTACAAACGTCTGAAAAATCCTGGCAGGAAGCAATATTTTACAGAGGAATTCTAATAATGGGAGCTGGAAACGGCCACTGGAATTGTGGAAGTGCCAACATCCTGCTGCGCAGACTAATGGGCTGAAAGCCCTGAATCTTGGAAAGAATTTCAGTAGTTGCGAAGAGCTGTCGAAATCGAGGAGTCTATTGACAGCCCTTCTAGGTGTTGGAGTCTTGGGCTCTCCTGATCAGAGGTACTGACCTGAGACTGATACTGACTTCTGAGTTCAGGGATTTAGTGATTCACCGTTCTTCCAGAAAAAAAAAAGTATCTGAGAGAGTTGGTAAGCGTGTTTCTCGTTGCTGGTGAGGTGTGCTGATCGGTTTTCCAGTTTCTGCAATCAGGAGTTTGGTTTAGGAGATAGGAAGAAAACGGTTTCATATTGCGGATCCATTACCTAGCTGGAGATGGTGTCGAATGAAGGACTAGAATTCGTAACGTCAAATCAAATGCCATATATATGTTTCTATGCAAACTTGAACTGTCGTATTTTTGTGTCTTCTGGCATATTGACTTTGAAATGTTATCTTATTTCCTCTTTGTGGATATTATCGACGGAAGTGGCTACGAGCTAGCTGGAGGAACTGTACAGACTACTAGCGGTGTACGGTTTCCAGTCAAGAGAAGGAGTCTCGAAATCTTGAATGCAGTTAAATTGCTACAGGACACTGTTTAGTGGTACAAGGGTCGCGACAATTTGTACCTCACGTCGTGGGTCAGAGCGAGGCTGGGAACCCTTACTCAGACTGATTTTACTAATGAAGAAGTCCGAGAGTTATTCTGGATCAGGAAATAAACGTTTCCTAGTAATTAGAGACCGGTACGAAGCGCAATTTGTCCCGCGCCCCGCACGTCGCTAAGAGTGAGTGGCCTATGGCCACGGCCGCGGGTGGTGATTTGCGCGCCGCTGGCCAGATCAAAGGGACATTAGACTCTAGCCTTCATTCATTCTTTAGAAGCAGAGAGTTTCTGCGTTGAAGACTGGAGAGACAAGTCAAAAGTGTGTGTTGAGCCGTTCGAGCGGACACACGCAGGCCGACCTGTGGCAGCTGCTCCTATTGCCTGCTTTTAGTAATAATCCCGACATTGCCGTCAATATTCATCTATGCTGTCGTTTTTCGCAAGGGATGTCAATTATGCCGACCTACAGGCAGAGTGTGGGCGTTCGAAAAAGACGTACTTCAAGGTGCAGAAATAGATTCATTGTGCAGTCGTCCACAATGAACGTGGGTGCGTGAAACTCAGGCGACGTTGAGAGAATTCATTCCGGACTACCAAAATAGGTACGCCAAAATCTGGAATAACAGCGGAAATTTGTCTCTCTGACGAAAAAAGAACCGGAAACTAACATTTCATGGTTCAAGCAAGAAGCAAACGAGGAAATCTCAACTACCCAAATTATTACAGGTGTTAAGCCCAAACGATGGAACTCATTTTAGATGTGTCAGTGAGAGAATGCTGTCTGAAATCTTCACGTCTGTGTTTCTTAGTACTCTATACCACTGACCATTCATTTAACCCGTCCCTCACACATACATGTAAAGGAAGCTTCACCAAGATATATTTCACAAGATTTTAGCTTCTACACGACTGAAGATAGAAACTTGGGGTGGAATTTATCTTACGCGTAGGAAACATCAGATTTTACACGTACTGTAACATATCACATCCTAGCTGTCCACCATCGTAACGGCCTGGAGCAGTGTCCGGATGCACGGACGTTTCTCTCCAGAGTGTAGCTGATGGGCCGCTCTTTCCTTTGTTGTTGTTGTGGTCTTCAGTCCTGAGACTGGTTTGATGCAGCTCTCTATGCTACCCTATCCTGTGCAAGCTTCTTCATCTCCCAGTACCTACTGCAACCTACATCCTTCTAAATCTGTTTAGTGTATTAATCTCTTGCTCTCCCTCTACGATTTTTATCCTCCACGCTGCCCTCCAATACTAAACTGGTGATCCCTTGATGCCTCAGAATATGCCCCACCAACCGATCCTTTCTCCTAGTCAAGTTCTGCCACAAATTTCTCTTCTCTCCAATTCTATTCAATACCTCCTCATTAGTTATGTGATCTCCCCATCTAATCTTCAGCATTCTTCCGTAGCACAAAATTTCGAAAGCTTCTATTCTCTTCTTGTCTAAACTATTTATCGTCCACGTTTCACTTCCATACATGGCTACACTCCATACAAAGACTTTCAGAAACGAATTCCTGACACTTAAATCTATACTCGATGTTAACAAATTTCTCTTCTTCAGAAACGCTTTCCTTGACATTGACAGTCTTTCCCTAATCCTCCTAAATGGGTTGTGGTCGGAGTCTACATGGCTTGCTTACAGGCAGAGGAATTTCCCCGTGGCGGTCGGCGTTTACAACATCCGTCGCAGAAAAAGTTGTTAAAGCCCTGCGAGAGCACAGCACCTTACAGAAGCGCTAGTGGGAAATGGTCAGTAGCAGTGCGTACCTTATGCTTCTGATCCTAATTCACTCTAGAGTGGAATGCGCATCAGAAGTCAGGAGTCGGGCGTCCTCAATGATCAACCGAATCATTTCATTCAGTACGGAAGACTGACCTCATTCCATGTCCGTTCGGCGACTTTTGCACATTGGTGAGCGCCGAGTTTTTCGGTAACATGAGAGATCTCGGAGCAGAGCTTGGAGTCATCAGTTAGCCAAAAGTTTTGAGGGATGAAAGTGAAGGACTAGCCTGGGTTTAATTCGTGCTAGTAAATTTGAATTGTTTCCGCGTAAACCTAGGTGTAGCGTTTTTGTGTGATTCTTTCCGTACTGACTTTGAAGTGAATGTCTGCTTTGCTGTTGGGGTGATTTTCGGCGACAGTTGTCAGAAACCAGTGGGAAGCGGTGTATAGAAGAACTGTTAGCGGTGAGGATACTCCGGTGCAGTGGTCGGATTTCGGAATATTTTCTGAAAGTAGTTACATAGCTACAGGGCATTTAATTGATGACTCTGGACTGATCTGACAGTGTACCAGAGCAGAGACATAACCCGGGTCCGGCGACAAAAGTTTCCGATTACATCCTCGGAGTAGCGCGTACCGTAATTTGTCTTGCACGCCACACGTCGCGAAAAGTACGTGCGTTGTGGTCGCAGCCGCGGCACCGCGGAAGCTTCGAGGCTCGGACGAAAGGAACGTTTCAAGAGCCTTGGGTTAGAGTTAAGTTCAGAATGAAAGTTTTCATGTGTTTTTCACAAATGTTAAATGTTCCACCCAAATGACGCACGACAGACGTCCACAGGTTGGCCAAACTCATCCCATATGTCTGGACTTGCTGCATTCACTGCTGCTTCTAGACGTCATCGCATTTCGCCCTGAGTTGTTAGAAGGCACAACCCCCCACAAAAAAAACAAAATTCATATATTGAGATCAGATTACCTTGGAGGCCTACGGTGCAACGTATGTCCCTCAAACTTGTCATGCAGGAGGAACAAAGTCATACCCTCGACGAAAATCACCCCACACAGTTGTAAGTGAATTGCAGCCATTGAACTGAGAGCGTAAAACGCCTTTTGTTGCTACGTTATCGACATATCGATTCGGCAGGCATTAGGGTAATGGACGAGCGACCGAGGTAGCTGCACCATGCAGACCCCTTAGGGTGCGTTCACAGTGGCACCGACAACGACCGCGAGACGCCGTCACCCGAGGTCGCCCGATAAAATCATCCGACAGCTTCGTCACGGAATGTCCCATCTCCGTCAGTTTTTGGCGGGATCAAGTTCGTTAAGGTTGGTTAGGTTAGAATGTGTTCGGTTAAGGAGGTTAGAATCTATTTTTACCTCCATGGGTGGGATGGATGCCACGACATTTCTGTATCTGGAGACAAGTGCTGCATTGCGGCTTTTGCTCCCAGAGAGACCCTGAACGCAAGTGTACGAGCTCTCTCTGTCTCGAAAAGAAAGTGACGAGTACTGTAGACTCTTTCCTTAGTTACTGGAATAACTAGACAAGTTTTACGAATGTATAAGATGAAGAGAGAAACGTCCTTTTACATGGACAAGATGATTCGTTGGGATACTGAACATCGAGATTATTAACACCTTTCACAATTTGAGATAAATTCAGTAAAATAAACATACGTCAGTTAACCTTCAATGTCGTCATTCAGGGTGCACGCGAAATACAGACGTAAATATTAGAATAAGATACTCTGAAAACATTAAATACTGAAAAATGGAAAGACATACACCTCATTTGCAAGCCACCTTATACAACGGAATCATCACCCTACTGGCATAAACTGCGTGTAAGCAGTAATAATAATCTGTAGACAGCTAATACCCACCTACCACAACCGAAAAAATGTCCACTACAGTGATGTAAAGCGTACGATACGCCACCATTCTCGCTTGAACAAATTATTTTTTGAGATTGTTATTTACGCCTAAAATTTCCTACAAAGATTTTGCCTACTTTTGGTTTGCAATAGAGCTGCGATTTCAGTCCATGGGATACGAGACATATCCCGATTATGATACTTTTTATCCGCAGTATTCCACAAACTCCTTCTTTCTTGGACTAAATGTGTCAGTTTCTCACAGTCCATATTTCATGTATGAGAACGTCGGCCGATTCAACCGAAGAAAACAGTTTGAATTTCGGCGGGTGTCGTCTGGAGTCTATACGTTCGGAAAAAGAGATCGGCTGCATTGTGACCGCGCTCGTAGTGGGATATCGACTTGAAAAGATCAGTCGTCTTCTGCCGATGCCAGTCGTCGGAGGAATCAACCGAATCCAGTCCCGCTGTGACCACAGCCTAACGGCAACCACGTCAACTCGGCAACTTACAACTGGGGTCATGGTCAACTTTTAGTTAAAATCTACCGCAAATTTCAATCTTCATTCCAGATACAGTCTTGCGGAATCGGATGAATCTTTTTGGAATACCCTATACAACAATGCCGTTCTCCCTGTCATAATATCTGTACTGCGTTTCACAATCTCCAGGCCTGAGTAACGCTTTTGAAACCACTGTGCAACGAAACCGCATCACTATCAAGGAAGGTACTGTTGTTTAGCAGACTCAGAGTCACTCATTACATTGCTACATTAGTGAAGGAGTTTTGATACGGGCCGCCAGCCTCGTTTGGACACGCAAGACGGGTATAAAAGATCACAACCCTGGGTCTACTGGTTACTGCCCTGTAGCAGCCGAAATGTTCTCAGATTAATTCCGACGACTAATCACTTGGCTGGGAACATTTAACGCTAACAATCACCGTATATCTTTCAACTGGCTCCTCAAAATATCCTCAGCAGTCTCGGAAAAGAACAAAAAGTCTTGGCATAAAGACTTAACTGGCATGAAAGTTACGCACAAAAAAAGCACTCCAGTTTTCGCTGAAGCATTACAATTTATCTCCGCTTTAAAAAATCTCGCCAAATCCTTCCCTTCGACCCACATCTGTTCCAGCTAACTATTAGCTCCCTGACCGGACGAAAACTGGCACTACACAACAACCCCAGCTGGGACTACGTCACTGTACAGTCTACCGCGAAACTCACAACTGCCGTTCCGCTAATAGTAAACCGAAACACTTGTCGCCGGCTGCTAGAAAGTCGGAACTACCGATGCTCCTCGACAATCAAGTCCTGTTGGAAAAGCCCCCTACCCTCCTCGATGATTCGCGACTGACACTGTGACTTCTCGAGTTCGGGGAACTCTCGAAAATGTCGAACATTTGAGTCTGTTCAACCGATTAGCGTTTGCATCCTACATCTATACGTTGCAAGCTACATTCCGATGTGTGGCATATGTACTACTGTTACTGCTATCTGATCCCCCCATCCCTGTTCTATTCGCGAATGGCGCATAGGAAGAATGACCTCCGGTAACTTTCTGTAAATGCTGTAATTTCTCTGATTTTCTATCTGAGCTCATTTCGCGAGACTTTTGTGGAAGGAAATAATAGGCTACAGATTGACTCTCTTGTTTCTCACATAGACCTTCCTACTTCTAACGACAACCGTCTACTCGGTGCTGACGCCTAGAAGAACCGTTCGAGACGTAATTTTTACACATAGCTAGCTGGAAAGTTCCCATAAATACTCGTCTGAATACATTTTAATACTGGTTTGCTCGAGGGCTAGCCCAGAAACTCCAGCAAAGCTTTCCCCTTGTTGATGAAGTTTTCACAATGAAGATACAGCGATTCCTTATAATTGAAACTGCAGAATTTATATCAGTCCTTGAACCCAAGACCTTTCATTTTATTTGATAAGAGTTCATTGATAGCTTTTCAGCGTGCCACAGTATGCTCGGTTTTAGGAAAAATTCACTTAATCATCTTAAAGCTGTCCATCCGCCATGAACGCCAATGGATGCTTTGTCTCGGCCCAGTGATTACGGCGGTCAACCCCTCCCCAATATACACACATGCCACTTAAGGTAGCTAAACTACTCTCCCGATCGTACAGTCGCTCTTCCGACAGCCCGTCCCTACCAATTTGTAAAAGTTAGTCACTCGCCCCAAAGCCTCTAAAGAACCCCCATGTTTCACGCTTGCTGACAGCTAATGCGATTTGTGTGCGTGTTTGCAGGAAGACATGGTGTGCCTGTCATGCACGGCCACCGGTGAGAGGGTGTGTCTGGCTGCCGAGGGCTTCGGCAACCGGCACTGTTACCTGGAGACCATCGCAGACAAGGTGAGTACAATACCTCTACTCTGCTGCGTCAGGGCCGGCGATTACTTGCCAGTCCCCTAATAAGCTCACATAATGTACAGAAGGAAATTTACCCATACATAATCACCGTCACGAGAGTGCGAACGGCACACTGGAAAGGGAATATTCGTCTAACAGTCTCCTGACACTCACAGCAATCCCTTCCAAATACGCTAGTATTTTGCATCGCATAACCTTTGCATCCAAAACATTTTAATAGACTATTTGGTACCTACTTCTCATGTCATAGTTATTTTCGATTATGTGGATATGCAAAATAAACAGAATTAGTGAATGCATGATGGTAATATTCTCCTCTTTAGACCATAAATACCACAGCTCAGGCCCAGTGAATTCCATTACAATGTGCGAAAGCCTCAAGATATCTTATGATGACAGTCAAATGCCGCTGATGATCACAAACAGTTGTATGGTGACAGTAATATAATGGTTATCGTTGCTGCAGATTGTTGCACGCAGAGCACCACGATGAAATACGAGAGGTCGAACAGCATCGCAAATAAACAAGTTAAACACACCCATAAGTTGGGATTTTAGTCCGAGAAGCTAATCGTCAACTGAAATATTACAATAGCTGTAAAATTCCACGCAACAGGAGCGTAAATGAATTTTCAAACATATACCAATGTTCAGTGCTACATATTTCATTCCAACGATAAACAAGTTCTTAAATAGAACCATTCCCAATAACTGACCGCCTATTTTTGTTTATGGTGTCACGGAGGAAGTGTCTTACATGAGAATAGCACTATTAGTCACTATAGGCTACATTCAGCTGCAGCATAACATCCCCGTAATTTTGAAGCACAAAGTAACACCAATATTTGGTAGAAAATATCATGTGATGACGTTTCATCTACCAGTATTTTATGATCCAGCCGTTTATTAATGAACAGCACCGCTAATACACGTGTTAAGCAATTCTTTGAGACGAACATTTACATATTTATACCGACGGTTCCAAAGCTGCAATATTACACCCCACAGTTGCATATCAAAGAATGTTGATCTGCATCCACACTCTGCAAATCACTGTGAAGTGCATGGCTGTGCATACTTCCCACTTCATCATGTAGTTGCTTCACGTTCCATCATTCGCGTATACAGCGCGGAAAGAATGCGTAACAACGCCTCTGCGCACACTGTAATGGGGCCAATCTCGTTCTCTCCAGGGAGGAAGATTTACATGGGGAGCTGTAGCGTATGCCTAGTTTCCACACTTAATACTAGTTCGTGAAACTTGGAAGCAGGCTTTCTCAAGATAAGTTACGTCCGTCTTCGAGAGTCTTCCTGTTCTATTTCTTCAGCATCTCTGTGATATTCTTCCATGGGTCGAACAAACCTGTGACCAGACGTGCTGTCCAGTTCTCTACACGTTCAGTAACCACTGTTAGCCCTATTTGGTACGTATTCTACGCACTTGAGTAAAATTATAGGATGGGAAGCACGAATGTTTTGGTAAGAAATTTCCTTTGTAGACTGATTTCATTTTTCAAAGTCTTCTACCAATGAACCACTTGATTTACCTACGACTACGTCTATGGTATCATTCTACGTCGCATTCTCACAGTGTGTGGCAGCCAGATATTGTACTGGTAGGATACAGCGTGTTTGAGTTTGGTGGAAACTAGTGTGCGTACAGCAGAAAGTTCAACACCAACCGAGGCAGTCACTCATGGCACAACTCAGAGTTACAAAATTGTAGTTTTGACTTATTCGAAAAGTAGAGAATTTACAACATCAAAAATGGAGTCTGCTAATGAACGACTATACGACATTCTGAGCTAACCAAGAAAGCAAAAGTAAGCTTCCACAATTAGAATGCGATTACTCATCAACCAAATGCAGCGCACTTGCGCAACAACAGAATCGCACATTGTCCTAACCGATCGGGGAATACCAACCTGTAACTGCAGATCTGGTCCATTTACTTATCGGAAGCTCCAACGGTTCAGAACAGAGGAAGGAACTGAATGGAGCAATAATACAAAGCAGCTACCGACCAGAGTTTCTGATATTTTAAGACAGTTAGAAGTAGACATGTATTCAACAGTAAGGAAGAATCAACCTGAAACGTAAATTTATGTCTAGAAACGAATATTATGTACTGCCAAAACTATTTAAGGGGCTCCGGACCGCCCTATACTTGCAATGTAAAAATACCGCTTATAAATTACATCTTTCCTCACAAAGTATTTGAGGTAGGAAGTTGAACTTTTTACAGATTATTTATTGGAATATGGGCTACAACTTAACACAGGGATTTTACAAAATTTTAGTTCAGTTATTAAAGATGATTTTTTTTCAATTGTAATGAAAATTCACAACATTTTTTTGCAATTTTTTATTTATATATTCAAAAATATACAGTTTTTTGGAAAAAGGCTGTGTTACATTATGCAGAAGGTACTGTGTAACATGTACTGAAAGTTTGAAACAAATATGTTTGGAAGATCCTTAGAAAACATATAATTAGTATGAGAAAATAAAAGTTTTGGGAATCGAGCGACAAAGATTGGATTAAGTTTTTAGTGTATTCCAGGTCCATAGGATGGATTATCTTCATCCTCTGCAAACTCCTCCTCCAGCTTCCTCTTGTTCCTCCTCCTGTTTACTCTTGCTTGTATTTCTAGACTCTTTACAGCCCTGTCTGCAGCCCGAAGGCGTTCCTTGTCTAAAGCAAGCATCGCTCGTTGTTGTGTTCGTAGATTTTGCTACCATTTTCTTCAGTTGCAGTTACTGCAACACTGTTCCAAAAGGTGGTCATGTATGAACACTTATCACATTTCAGTTGTATTTCACTAGCAAGTCCTACGTGCTTTATTATGGAGAGTTCCAGACCAACTTCACTACAATGAATACATCTTACACAGTTTGAAAAATTCCTTTGAGAACCGACATATCAAATATTTCATTCACATCCGATTCGCCCATAAAACATTCATAGTTTTCACTCATTGAACCAAGCTTCTTCTGTGAAGTATTTTCTTTCCCACTTTGACTGCTATGGGCAGGTGTACTTGAGAGGTTAGGTTCACTCACTTGGTTATCGTCTTTATTGTTTACAGTAATAACACATACCTTTGGCTTTCCAACATTTCTCCTTTTCTTAAAAGCCTTCAGAGGATTTCTAATAACTTTACTTTTACTCATTATTATACTTCAACAAAACAGAGGCTCAAGAAACAGAATTAATTACGAATATTTTCGAGATAACGACATAGTAAATAAACATGAAACAATTGACAATCACACCAGCGATATATATTGTACCATCACAGGTTAGACACAACACATACATTATCTCACATCACTAAAATGTACCTGATGAACACGGACGTTAATAATAACACCATTTGACAGCAGTTTAACAGCGCCACAGTGGGTCACGCCCATGTAGAACACATTTCAAAAAAAATTTAAAAATAGTTGTAGTCTTCGGAATTGAATAAATTATATATCTATTAAAAGGTAATAGTCTGCAGATTCAGAAAACCCAAAAAAGTAAAAATTGAACTTTTCATGATTTTGAGCCTTTCCAGAGCCCCTTAAAACGGCTTAATTGAAGAATATAAAGGCCAAATAACAATTATTGTAATAATAACATAGTTAACAGACTGGTTTGCAGAATTCCACGAACGAGGCTCAAGAAAATCTTTGAAGTATTCCGACGCCCGTTTCATCGCTGAGATGCATTCTGCGCACCAATATCTTGTTAACACTTAACAAAATTGTAGTACCTGGTTACTGAGAAGTCTTATGGCGGTAGTGCAAACAGAAGTGGAGAACACTGCAAGCAACGCAGCTTTTCCGCGTGTCGCAATTGCCACACAGCGCTTGACTTCGTGGTGAGTTATTAAAAAGCCGAAACCTGCAGACAGATTAAAACTGTGTGTGTGCCGGCTAAACCCGCACCGCCTGGCTCACAGCTACGCCAAACTCCACTACCAGGGTTCCCCGCATACGCCGCTGGGCCTGCGCTCCCCGGGAAAAGACTGGCGCCCAGAGCTACTTAGCGGAGTTGTTTTCTGACTACAACTTCCACTCTGCGCTGGGGAGGGCGCTATAATGAAATTTTCTGACCGTCCAGGAGCGCCGTCGACGAATAGTTCGGCAAACATAAATAAAAGTTAACACTGTATACACGGAAAACTTTATGATAAGTCCGTCCACTGTTTTTACAACAGCGAATTTTATTCGCCAGTATAGCTTAATCCTCTGGCCTTCAGTTGGCCAACTGAGGACCGACGTTGTTATGACAATGGACAGAAACATGCATCTGTGAGCTTTGCTGTATACCAATGATATCTTTGCCACGAAGTTGGTACATAACGAGTTTTTATAAAGTTACAACATATAAGCATGGTTACAGTATGTGCACATCTAATAGAACACTCTGGCCTCCAGATTTTTCCGTTGCCGTTTCGGTCTTTTCTTATCTTTCGTAATCCAGCGAAGAACTTATGTGGCCCATCTATCGTGTATTCGTCATCGGAAAACCTCAAAGTATTTGTTTCTTTTCACTGAACTTTAATTCCCTTTCCAAATTTCCCTGCTTTCCTTTACAGCCATTAGAGACTGAATAACGTGGGGGAGGACAGACCACAACCCTGGCTCATTCCCTTTCAACCACTCCTCCCTTTCCTGTGCTTGGCTTCTTCTAACTGCATTCCCCTCTCAGTGCAAGCTGTATATAATCTTTAGAGCCCTGTATTTCATCCCCGATAACTTCACTATTTTAATATGGTATTCCACTCAATACCAAGAAAACCTTTTACTAAATCTGTAAATGTGCGTGTGACTCTCTTTAGTGTCTCTTCTAAGACAAAACATGAAGTCGGCATTGCTTCAAATGTTCCTATACTTCTCCAGAACTCAAACAGATCTTCCCCCTTGTCTATTTCTACCAGTCATTCCATTCCTCGATAGATAGTATTTACTGACCGCGACGGAAGTAAGCTCCCGAGCCGGCTACACACCTGCAGTTACAACTGTACACACCAACCAGCAAGACGCCTAATGTGCGCGCGCACACACACACACACACACACACACACACACACACACACTAGCTAACTATTCAGCTACCTGTCGCTTTATCAGTTCATCGTGGCTTCAGCAGACGAGGCTGTAGCTATATCCGGTTTACTGTTGAAGAAAAGACATGCGTATTTACACTCCAAGTAAGTCCAACATACTGTTTTATTTCTACATGTAGTATCCTCGTAATAACTTTCGATATATAAAAATAGAATGTCTTGGTCATTCAAAAGGCTCAACAGCTGGAAGTACCACACCTTTGCTCCATAATTCAAGCTACCCTCTTCCTGATTTCAAAGACGCCTTCACTTTTTTTCAGTGTATTTCAATAATTAATTCTTAAATATGATGATTTTCAAAACTCCATTTTAGTGAACCCAGACTCAAATCATAAGAGTCGAAGGACATGAATGGGAGGCCGTGTGAATGGGACAGTAGGGCTAGGGATCAACACTGGTGCAGAAAGAACTGTCCTGTGAGGGAGTTTTTAAAACCTCTTGAGAAGAACATCCTACGCAGAAACCTTGTAGATCCACAAAACATACTCCTACCACCTCTACATATGAAGTTATGCCTAATCAAACAGTTTATAAAGGCTTTGCCTAAAGATGGACCATGTTTTAAGTATCACTGCCAAAAGTTTCCATACTTTTAAGAAGCTAAACTAAAAGAAGTCGTCTTTGTCGGACCTGACAGTAGAAAATTGATGTTTGATGTTAAACCTCGAATCCACAGTGAACTTAAATGAGAAAGAAGCATGGGTATCATTCAAGCAAGTCGTTACAAAGTTCTTAGGATATGAAAATCACCCAGAATATGTTTCTACACTCCTGGAAATGGAAAAAAGAACACATTGACACCGGTGTGTCAGACCCACCATACTTGCTCCGGACACTGCGAGAGGGCTGTACAAGCAATGATCACACGCACGGCACAGCGGACACACCAGGAACCGCGGTGTTGGCCGTCGAATGGCGCTAGCTGCGCAGCATTTGTGCACCGCCGCCGTCAGTGTCAGCCAGTTTGCCGTGGCATACGGAGCTCCATCACAGTCTTTAACACTGGTAGCATGCCGCGACAGCGTGGACGTGAACCGCATGTGCAGTTGACGGACTTTGAGCGAGGGCGTATAGTGGGCATGCGGGAGGCCGGGTGGACGTACCGCCGAATTGCTCAACACGTGGGGCGTGAGGTCTCCACAGTACATCGATGTTGTCGCCAGTGGTCGGCGGAAGGTGCACGTGCCCGTCGACCTGGGACCGGACCGCAGCGAAGCACGGATGCACGCCAAGACCGTAGGATCCTACGCAGTGCCGTAGGGGACCGCACCGCCACTTCCCAGCAAATTAGGGACACTGTTGCTCCTGGGGTATCGGCGAGGACCATTCGCAACCGCCTCCATGAAGCTGGGCTACGGTCCCGCACACCGTTAGGCCGTCTTCCGCTCACGCCCCAACATCGTGCAGCCCGCCTCCAGTGGTGTCGCGACAGGCGTGAATGGAGGGACGAATGGAGACGTGTCGTCTTCAGCGATGAGAGTCGCTTCTGCCTTGGTGCCAATGATGGTCGTATGCGTGTTTGGCGCCGTGCAGGTGAGCGCCACAATCAGGACTGCATACGACCGAGGCACACAGGGCCTACACCCGGCATCATGGTGTGGGGAGCGATCTCCTACACTGGCCGTACACCACTGGTGATCGTCGAGGGGACACTGAATAGTGCACGGTACATCCAAACCGTCATCGAACCCATCGTTCTACCATTCCTAGACCGGCAAGGGAACTTGCTGTTCCAACAGGACAATGCACGTCCGCATGTATCCCGTGCCACCCAACGTGCTCTAGAAGGTGTAAGTCAACTACCCTGGCCAGCAAGATCTCCGGATCTGTCCCCCATTGAGCATGTTTGGGACTGGATGAAGCGTCGTCTCACGCGGTCTGCACGTCCAGCACGAACGCTGGTCCAACTGAGGCGCCAGGTGGAAATGGCATGGCAAGCCGTTCCACAGGACTACATCCAGTATCTCTACGATCGTCTCCATGGGAGAATAGCAGCCTGGATTGCTGCGAAAGGTGGATATACACTGTACTAGTGCCGACGTTGTGCATGCTCTGTTGCCTGTGTCTACGTGCCTGTGGTTCTGTCAGTGTGATCATGTGATGTATCTGACCCCAGGAATGTGTCAATAAAGTTTCCCCTTCCTGGGACAATGAATTCACGGTGTTCTTATTTCAATTTCCAGGAGTGTATTTCTTTCAACTCAGTTCAAGTCCAGACAAATAAATGCGTTTGAAGTATCGGTATGCGGTCAGTTGTGGTTTCTTTCTGGGACATTCTAGTGAGTACATCACGAAAATTATGTCATGGTGAGAAATAACATGTGCAGAAATTTCAGAATTACGAAGTACTCGTTTTGGGGATTTCGTTGTAAAACTGTCTATGAGAGTGTGACTACTGGTTGTATGATGGATAGGAGCAAGCTGAGGTAGTGACACATTTAAAGAATAAAGTATCCGCTTAAATTTCACACTGGATGGACTACTGTATAGAAAATTTATGTTAGTCTCATCAGCTATAATCATATGCTTGTGCGTCGATTCAGGACTTGAAACAGCAGTTCTGATCTATTTTCGGAGGTTTGAAGAGGCCATATATCATTCACTTTTGTTAAGGGATTTGATCTATATGACGATAGATTCCATTCGTTTATCTTCGTTATTGTTGTGTGTGTGTGTGGCACAGAAGGTGATAAATCAGAGCGTATGTATTCCCCTACTGCACCCTGTCATCTATTACATCTGTCACGTCTTAGAAAGATGTAGCCGCCTAGATTTATCGAACTTGTGGAAATACCTTGTTTGAGCCAGGCCTCCCACAGAAGTGTTACATGGATGTCTGTGTCTTGAAATATATGACGGAACTCGTTGAGATGAGCTGGCAGAGATTGGACATTTGCAAGTGCAATTTGTATCTTAGTGCGTTCAGGTGCGGAATGTGGGAGGATGCCGCTGATGGACGCTCGCGACTCTGGATCATGGCTAGCAAGGGAACAAGGCAGAAGGAAATCCGCTAAGGTGCGGAACACAGGTTCCAAGACGTGAAAACGGCCCGTCTATTCAGGGAGGAGGAAGGTTTTCTGGTCAGGGCCAGCGGATTTTGCAGCAGTCGTTAAACTGCCGACAGATTACTGGAAAAGAAACTCGCTATACAGAGGTAGAAACGCCTGTTCACAACAGCATTGAACAGTATATGATAATAAATTACTAAATAAAAATGGAAATAAGATAAGTTGCTACAGTAATTGACAAAGTAAATAAGAAACAATAATAAGCAGGATTTAGTAATGAAGCAAAACAAAACATTTAACACATTAACTGCGCTACGGCTAACTGTAATCTTTAGTAAAAATATAAACACATGGACAAGGGGCAACAAGAGATGGCATGATAAAACCAATAAAAATAAGTCTAAATCTAGTGAGTGTGGAAATAGAGGGGACCAGAAAAATGTAGACACTCTTTGAAAGATATTATCTTTGGAAACAAATGACATATCGCATCTTTCCGCGGTGACGTAGTCCATTGTTTTGTCTACAGATCTTAGCGCGTTTGCCAGATGACAGTGCAGCAATGAATGAAGTAAGACTGTCGTTTGAGCAACGTAAGGCCATATTGAAGTGGTTCTGGAAGTACGAAAACACTATGGAGGTACATCGTCAATGATTTAATGTGTAAAGAACTCAGCCAACAACACGTACAGCAATTTATCGTATTCTGGATGAACCTGAAGCCGACGGATGTGCATTAAGTAAAGGTCTGGCCGACCAAAAACATCAACAAGTCGAGCTTCCAGCGCTGCTGTGTTCATTTTACTAGGTCACCTCAAAAATCTGTGAACTAAGGTGTACGTGAAAGCGGGAGAAGCCGATCAAGCGTCCGACGAATTCGGAAGGCTGGAAAGTTTACGTTCCAAGATTTCTGCCTGCTACGAACGAGGACGACCCGGCTCGAAGGATGGAGTACTGCGAGTGGTTTGAAGGCATGCTTCGCAAGGATGAACAGTTTGCAGGGATGGTTATCTGGTCTGACGAGGCGCAATTCAAACTGAGCAGTATTGTAAACCGCCACAACTTTGTGTACTGGCCTCCTGAAAATCCTCAGTTCATGTGGACAAGCATGTAGATCAACAGGGTGTGGGGAGGGGGGGTCAGTCATCACGCGGTTTGACTGGACCATTCTTCCTTGAAGACACCGTAACTGGTGAGGTGTATCTTCATATGCTGCAAACATCGACTTTACCTGCCATTCGTGATGTGTTTGGAAATGAAATATTTTTACCTACAAGATGGTTCTCCACCTCGCTACCACAGAGATGTCAGAGTCCACTTGGAAGAAAATCTACGTGGACGATGGACAGGTTGAAGAGGAGCTGTTGAGTACCCACCACGGTCTCCTGATCTTACACGTCTTGGCATCTACCTACGGAGGTCCTTGAAAAACCGAAGTTTATCAACAGAAGCCAGCTGCATTGAATGAGCTACGAGAAACCATCGTGGCGTCCTATGCGGCTATCAAATCGGCAACACTGACAGCCGTATTTCGGTCAACAGTTCAATGGCATCGACGTTGTTTGGCTGCTAATAGGGGTCACTTTCAACACATAAAATAACCTCACCCCGTGCAAGAATTGTAACGATATATTATTTTGTTTCATTAATATTTACTATCAGCGCGTGTCTATATTTTTCTGGACCCCTCTGTACATTGTTTTCACTACTAATTATGACACACCGAGTGTACAAATTTCGCATTAGCGGTGCCTAAACCGGATCTACCGACTCTAGTTTGAGGTCTGCCTGGACTGGTGCAACGGCCTTTACTGATGCGATTTCGTAGTCAAACAATGGCTATCCTGATCAGAACCCTTGCGCAAAATATATTCTGGAACCTATTTAACCATTTTTTATTCAAATTCATCATCTTGAGAATAACGGATTCGTTTCAGAATTGTTGTTTCATGTCAAATAAATTCAAAAGCGCCATTTAAAATTTTAAATACACAACAACAAATCGATACAAATATTAGTGACGGAGAGTAACAAAAAGTTCGAGTATTTGCCTACAGATGACACCGCCTACCAGACAAATCAACACCAGGCGCCGTTTACAGTTACACAATTTACAAACGTTGGACGTTCTGGATGAGTAAAAAATCGAGAAAGAAATAGAGATCGTTAGAAAAGGGAAGCAGTACGGTTACAGTGTGCTTAAAGCAGAGCGCGGGACGCGAGGAGATGGTGGGGAGGCGTGTTTGGCAGCGAGGCAACACTCGGCCCAACTTCTGCTACTCGCGCGGCGCATTCAGCCGCGCAAAGTTGGACGTGCGGGCAGCGGTTCCCTTGACAAAGAGACTGCGCTAAAAGCACCTCACTGCCGCTCCCTCCCCCGGCCCCTCTCCCACCCACACAACCGCCTGCCGCGCAGCTCGCAGTGAGCGTCCAGGTTTCACAAGCAAAGCGCCGCCACTCGACGTTCCCACAGCGTAGAGAGACAGCGAGTGTCAATGCACAGTCAGCGTCACAAGAGATTTCGGTGCTGCTAGAGAATCTTCCAGTACTGCTACTAATCTTTAACGTTCACTGTCCTTTACCTTGATAGAACTAACCACTCAAGTGATCACTTTAGGAGTAGAACGAAATATAATATATTGTGTATACAAAATAAATTTTATTTTTAATAACTTTACTGACTTCTTGACCACACATTTTATTTTTCAACAACCTTACGCGTTTCGACTTTCCGTCATTTTCAAATGTAGTATGATGTCAGTCATATAAAATCAGTAGATAAAATCGGTTCTCAGTTATTAATTCTTAACTACGTGATCCACTTTATGCTCCGTTGTGGTGTGTTTCTGCAGACTAAGATTCCTCATTATCGCTTCATAATAATTGAATACTGCTAGCCAAAAGAAACAAAAGAAAAATTCGGAGTAGGCGTCAAAATCCATGGAGAAGAAATAAAAACTTTGAGGTTCGCCGATGACATTGTAATTCTGTCAGAGGCAGCAAAGGACTTGGAAGAGCAGTTGAACGGAATGGACAGTGTCTTGAAAGGAGGATATAAGATGAACATCAACAAAAGCAAAACGAGGATAATGGAATGTAGTCGAATTAAGTCGGGTGATGCTGAAGGAATTAGATTAGGAAATGAGTCCAAAAAAAAAAAAAAAATGATTCAAATGGCTCTGAGCACTATGGGACTTAACTTCTGAGGTCATCAGTCCCCTAGAACTTAGAACTATTTAAACCTAACCAACCTAAGGACATCACACACATCCATGCCCGAGGCAGGATTCGAACCTGCGACCGTAGCGGTCGCGCGGTTCCAGACTGTAGCGCCTAGAACCGCTCGGCCATCCCTGCCGGCGAAATGAGACACTTAAAGTAGTAAAAGAGTTTTGCTATTTGGGGAGAAAAATACCTCATGATGGTCGAAGTAGAGAGGATATAAAATGTAGACTGACAATGACAAGGAAAGCGTTTCTGAAGAACAGAAATTTGTTAACATCGAGTATGATTTAAGTGTCAGGAAGTCGTTTCTGAAAGTATTTGTATGGTGTGTAGCCATGTATGGAAGTGAAACATGGACGATATATAAATGTGGTGCTACAGAAGAATGATGAAGATTAGATAGGTAGATCACATAACTAATGAGGTGGTATTGAACAGAATTGTGGAGAAGAGGAGCTTGTGGCACAACTTGACTAGAAGAAGGGATCGGTTGGTAGGACATGTTCTGAGGCATGAAGGGATTACCAATTTAGTATTGGAGGGCAGCGTGGAGGGTAAAATTCGTAGAGGGAGACCATGAAATGGATACACTAAGCAGATTCAGAAGGATGTAGGTTGCAGTAGGTACTGGGAGATGAAGAAGCTTGCACAGGATAGGGTAGCATGGAGAGCTGCATCAAACCAGTCTCAGGACGGAAGACCACAACAAAAACAACAGCGAAAGTTAAACTGACGATTACTTAAATACACTTCGTAGGTATGTGATACAGGAAATTACAACAGCGTGAGATTATTAGACCAACCTATGGTATACGTTATTGTTGCAAACATTTCGCAATTGTTCTTCCTTTCCTTTACGGATTTTTAGCTTCATTTTGTGTTTTTTAAGTAGGAGAAAAGAACGTCGCATAATGGATAAAACTCTATGGTTCGAAAAATACTTCCCAACTAATTAGTCTCAAACAGTTACAGTCAATAATCGTTCCTACGATGGCAGTATCTTTAAAATTTCTGTTGGTATTTTAGGGCGTCGCTGTAAGTAATTTCTGATGCAGTTGTCAAATTCTGTTTATTTAATGCACAGATATTTCTCCCAATCGATACGAAACGACATGAAAAGAAACGAACAAGTGAATTCACTATTGGGAAACGCGATCAAAAGAAAGATTTGTTTGGAACGATTCTGATACAAATTGTAGCGAATCCATATCAAACAGGCCTGACAGCAAACAGCTGGAGAATAGAGCGAAGACCAATAGAAGGGCAGCGCTTTCCGCCACTCGATTTAGCATAACCTACAGAGGGGAGACAAGAACATGGTAACACCACACACACAACACATTACCATGCTCAATAACGTGTAGGAAAACTGTTGCCTTTCAAAACAGCTACCAGTCGTCACGGAATGGGTAAACACAGGTCCTGTATGGTTTCCGAGGGAATCTTATACCATTCTCCCTGAAAAAAACTGGTAGGTTCAGGTAAGAATGATGGAAGTGGATAGCGATCAAGCAACCTCCTCTCCAAAGTACACCACTAAGTGTCAGTAATATTGAGATCTGGTGATGCGACAATTCATCCTCGTACTCAAAGAACCAGTTCTGGACGTTGTGACCTCTGTAAACAAGGGCCCTGTCATCTAGAAACACAGCAGCCTCATTAGAGGACAAACATTGTACCAAGCAATGGGCCTGATCAGCCAAAATAATAGCATAGTTATCGGCAATCAAAAAATGTTCAAATGTGTGTGAAATCTTATGGGACTTAACTGCTAAGGTCACCAGTCCCTAAGCTTACACACTACTTAACCTAAATTATCCTAAGAACACACACACACACACACACACACACACACACACACACACACACACACACACATGCCTGAGGGAGGACTCGAACCTCCGCCGGGACCAGCCGCACAGTCCATGGCTGCAGCGCCTTAGATCGCCTTTTTTTTTTAAAAAAAAATCTCATTTTGTTCGCTTTCCTTCGTTGCATCTGCTCGGTGCGGACGTCGTAAGACATCCGTTTAATTTCGTTGTTGATCGATTAACTCAGTTTTTTTTTTTTTACAGAGGGCAGCTAACCCTCTGACCGAACACACTGAGCTACCGTGCCGGTATGCTGAGCTACCGTGCCGGCTATGATTGTATTGAAATATCATTTTACTTTCCAAGTGCTTTATGAATTTAGCTGTGTCACGTAACCATTCTTGGAAACGTTACTTTTGTATCGAAAGAGAGAGTGAGAGACAGATAAATACATTGTGCGTGTGTATGTGTATGTGTGTGTGAGAGAGAGATAGGCGTTGGATTTGCACAGTACAGTGCAGCGAGTCGAGGTGAGACGTCAGCGGTGGTCGGTGAAATGTCTCTGAGCACTATGCGACTTAACTTCTGAGGTCATCGGTCACCTAGAACTTAGAACTAATTAAACCTAACTAACCTAAGGACATCACACACATCCATGCCCGAGGCAGGATTCGAACCTGCTACCGTAGCGGTCGCGCGGTTCCAGACTGTAGCGCCTAGAACCGCTCGGCCACTCCGGCCGGCTGATCGGTCATGCTCGGTTATACGCGTGTCCAGAATCGAGCACGCTGAGCTACCGTACCGGCTTGGCTAATCCCGCGCGGCTCTTATCGGCGATACTGCGGCCTTGTAAAGCATGGGGGCCACGGAATACTACGATACAGCTGCCCAGATCATCACCGAACCCACGTTTCACTCTTGGGACGTAAACGCGGCCTGAAGTAGGAAACAGCGTGAAATAAGACCTATGCGACCAAATGACATTCTTCCATAGCTCCATAGACCAGGTTTTATGGTTTCGGCACCCCGTTTGCCTGTTATGGGCATTTGCATCACTGATGAGTGATTTTGGAATTCCAACTCTCGTGCAATTCGGACCTCCCTTCGTGTTGTTTGGTGCAGACAGGGTTCTCAAGTGTGACATCCAGTTCTGCAGTGACTTTGGCAGCTGTCGTCCCTGTTTTGCGTCACAATCCTCTTCAAAGGCCGTCCGTCACGATCAATCAACACACACTGTCGTTTACGTTGTGAGTTAGCGTATAATGGTATTCCACTTTCCCTATACGTGGTATAAAGCTTCGATACGGTACCTTTTGAGACATCAAACACTTTGGCATCCTTGGTTACGGAGGCGCCCACCATACTAGCACCAACAATTTTCCCACGTTCGAATTCATGTACCTACGAAATAATGCACTCACTACTACTCGGAGCACTGTTGTGACCACGATTGAACTTGCAAAGTATCGACAGCACTGCACAGGTGTCGTTCGTGCTCAGATACAACAGCGCAACCTCCAGGCTTGTCTAGCATCTGCTTTTATGTTCAAGCATGCATTGCTCGCGGTGTTTCCATATTGTAGTCCAACTCTTGTAAATTGGTCATTTCATCGCTGGTCTTCCCAAGCTTAATGCAGATGCTCGTCAAATCACAGTGGTAGACATAGCAGCAGATCGCAGTTTCCAAGAACGCTCATGAGACATTATTTCCTTCCACACATGTTACATGAAACGATTAAGACGGGAAAACGAAAATTCGTTCTCGTACAGAGGCTTACAATAGCATATCTGCCATTCGCGCCATTCTCGAGGATGACGGGAAAACGAATGCGACGAGAAGTGCCTTCTGCAAGATAAAGTATGGTGACTTCTGGAGTACTAGTACACTCATATAGAAACATACAAGTATGCAGATCTGCAACACCTTCTTCGACCTTCGCAATAACCGATTTCGATACTATCGAACGTCAGAGGTCAGTTTTAGAGCACAGAACCCGACAGGAATTTCCTCCCTCAATGTCGTCGACAGAACTAAGAGCTCCATTCAGTGGCATGTGCTATATAACTAGTCTGGAATCACATTGAGGATAGAATGCAGTTATTCTCCCTAGAATATCGGTGACACGACAGACGGTAATACGTCTAATGGCTTATTAATCATTTTCCTTTAAGTATTTCCATTGTTTTGATAATTATCTGTATGTTACGACTTCTCTCGCACAAGAGACCTTCGAATGCATTTTCAGGTATAAAAACTCGAGCTGCTTAAACGTGTAGCGTAAATTTTTTAAACAATGTATCGGTCTCAGAGCAAAATTGAAACTACGTTTCATTTCACTCCGCGCCAGAGGGCACAACGGAGCTGTGGAATTGGTGACAATAAAATAATAATAATAATAATAATAAACCTAAAATAAATATTATAAAAACTACCTGTAGTGTAAAAAAATAGATATATTAAACACCGATTGCACGAAATATGAGAATCATCTTTGGTGTCAACAAGTGTCTGTCCTCGTGTCAAGACGTGCGACCCAAATTGCCAGCAACATATTCTTACCGCCAACTTGATACTTTGTGATCGGACATCGTAATGGAACGGGACACATGTAAGGAGACAACAAGTTTAATGTCACGTCCTGTGTCTACGCTCAAATATGACGTGGAGGCCGAAGCAGAAGTGGAAAGTGTCGGCAGACATGCTGGCCGAGGATCTGAAGAACCACAGTCGCTCTTTGTGAATGAACTCTTGGGATGCCGCCAGCGGAGGATGTGTCGGCACCATGATCAGCAGTTGATTGCTTGGGGGTGGCGAAGCCATTAGTCCGGGCGGCTTTGAACGCTTAACGAATACCAGAGTCCGACAAAAACAGAGCCACCGAATCACATCCCAGCACTGAAATCGTGAATAATATAAAAACTGCTTCCTAAATTCAACACTTATAAGCGGAGAGAGTTAGTCTACTACCAAGTCACTCGTTAAGATTAAGTGATTCTCAGAGCCTTAGCTAAGGTACGAGGCGTATTCCAAAACTAAGGTCCGTTTAGTCTTAAAAAATAATCTCACGAGAAAAAGGTTTTATTGACACTTAAAAAAAGGTTTTGCATCACCCCGGTTTCCAGAACTCCTGAAGATAGACGTTGACTGTGGATATTGTATCACAGACACAGTCCCTTTGACTGTTCAGAGATGTCACTAAACCCACCCAAAGATGTAAACAACATTGCACTAGCAGCGCCTATTACACGGAGGCGGTCCGAACAGCCAATCAGTTCCAGTTATTCCACCAGGAAGGAGGTACACGGCTCGTGTTGTCTGTAGTTCAACCATGCCTAAACGGTCAATACCGCGGTTCGATCGCTTCCGCAATGTTACTTCGTGTCAGGAAGGGCTCTCAACAAGGGAAGTGTCCAGGCGCCTCGGAATGAACCAAAGCGATGTTGTTCGGACAAGGAGGAGACACAGAGAAACAGGAACTGTCGATGACGTGCCTCGCTCAGGCCGCCCATAGGCTACTACTGCAGTGGATGACCGCTAACTATGGATTATGGCTCGGAGGAACCCTGATAGCAACGCCACCATGTTGAATAATGCTTTTCGTGCAGCCACAGGACGCCGGGTTACGACTCAAACTGTGCGCAATAGGCTGCATGATTCGCAACTTCACTCCCGACGTCCACGGCGAGGTCCACCTTTGCAACAACGACACCATGCATTGCGGTACACATGGGCCCAAAAACATGCCAAATGAACCATTTAGGATTACCATCGTGTTCTCTTTACCGATGAGTGTCGCATATGCCTTCAACCAGACAATCGTCGGAGACGTGTTTGGAAGCAACCCAGTCAGGATGAACGCCTTAGATACACTGTCCAGCGAGTGCAGTAAGGTGGAGGTTCCCTGCTGTTTTGGGGTGGCATTATGTGGGGCCGACGTACGCCGCTGGTGGTCATGGAATGCTCCGTAACGGCTGTACGATACGTGAATGTCATCCTCTGACCGACAGTGCAACCAATCGTCAGCATATTAACGAGGCATTCGCCTTCATGGACGATAATTCGCGCCCCCATCGTGCACATCTTGTGAATGACTTCCTTTAGGATAACGACATCGCTCGATTCCGAGTGGCCAGCATGAACCCTATCGGACATGCCAGTGATAGATTGAAAAGGGCTGTTTATGGACGACGTGACCCACCAACCACTCTGAGTTATCTTGAGGTATCTACGTCGAATCGTCGTTGAGGAGTGGGAAAATCTGGACCAACAGCGCCTTGATGAACTTGTGGATAGTATGCTACGACGAATACAGGCTTGCATCAATGCAAGAGGACGTGCTACTGGATATTAGACGTACCGGTGTGTACAGCTATCTGGACCACCACCTCTGAAGGTCTCGCAGTATGGTGGCGCAACATGCAATGTGTGGTTTTCATGAGCAATAAAAAGGGCGGAAATGGTGTTTATGCTGGTCTCTATGCCAATTTTATGTGCAGGTTCCCGAACTCTCGGATCCGAGGTGATGGAAAACTTTTTTGATGTATGTACTTTACTGCATGTCTACTTTACTTTGCCTCATAACCGCAGTTCACATCTGTACACTTAATGTAGCGCTGCACCAGCTCCTTCAACTCATCTGCATAGGAAACCTGCTGCCTAGGAATTGAACCAGTTCGTAATGCCAGTCTTGAGTTCATTGTCGATTTGATATCGTTGTCCACCCAGAAACGTTTTCAAATGAAAGAAGAGGAAATAGCCCTCGAGGCAAGGTCGGGACTGTACGGAGGGTGCTCAAAAAGTTGCAAATAAAAATCTTGAATCTTTTCCTTGGTTTTGGCAACGGTGTGAGGGTCCTTTGTGAAGGAGGATTATGCCAGGCACAGTTCCCCGCAGCGTCAATTTTACATCGCACGTCTCAGTTTTGTTAGCTTTACACAGTATACATCGTCTGTAATTGTTGACCCATGATCAATGAAAACAATCAAAACGACGCCCATTTTGATCGAAAAAGTGGTTGCTTAAAAACTTTTTTGGTTTGGGTGAACTTGAATGGCTGGCGCCAATGCATTGACTATTGTTTCGATTCTGAGCAGCAGTGTGCATTTGTGGAACCCGCCTCGCACGTAGTTTGTGACATCCAAGCTGCAAGCTGTTCAGTAACAGTCTTGTAAATTTTGGTTCGAGCATTTTAGAATTCATTAGCCAGAGTATTAATCGTCAATCGCCGATCACTTACAAGTTTTCGGTTCACTTCATCCGTGATTTCGTTGGTCCGAATACTGGGTCTTGCAACTCCGCTGATCATCGTGAACATTTGTGCAGCCAGTTTGAAACTCTCGACACCATTTTCAAAGACTTTTGTCGCTTATTATTTCAGGTCCATACATTAGGCGTAGCTCACGATAGATTTCAGCAATTGAAGATCCTTTTGCCAGCGAAAATTTAATCACGCTCGCACTTCATAACTGGTGGGATTTATGTTTGTCTCGATCACTGTCATCTGCTCTGACATAATGGTAAACAATTACTGAGTCAAACTAACACTGTTGTAGTTTCCTAAAGAGTCGGCAGACAGTGCTGCATACGTGGAACTTCATTCAGCCCTACCATCAGTTAAATATTGGTCAGCACATCTTAGATTTGGAATGCGCCTCGTATTATTATGCTACAAGCAAAAGTAGCGTGGAAAGCCGTACCGGCCTCTGGTGGGCTGGCACAAACATCCGTTGTGGGGAGCTCGTCGGGAGACGATACCGCTCGCAAAAGCACTTTTTCCTCGGCAATCACTAGTCGGCGAATCGGTCTGACTATATTATTCCGCAACATTGGTGTGATGTTTTGTACAGTTATCTTGCTCCATTTACGTTGGTTCTGCCAACAGGAACAACTCATGGCCTAACAATTTTAGTGAAAAAAATTATGGTATCGTAAGATATAAACAGTGCTTCCACAAAGTTAATCAAAATGCCTTGTCGTGACTTAGTTTTGTTTACTGCAGATTGAGAACTGAGTGGTGACGTTGGCGCTTTTATTAGAACCTGCTTATGTTGTTTCACATGATGTATGCAGTGTTGGGTGTATATGTTATGTGAGAGAGCTCAGAAGTTACGTTAGGTGGGGTCAATTGTGCTTGAGCAGTGCGGAATAGATCTCGGCTCGCTGGTTTCCACAGGTCACGGAAACAACACCCGCAAGCACAAAACAACAGTAGCATTTTAAGCCCCTAATGCAAACGACTTACAGCTGCTGTTTGCCTTCTCCATACATTCTACGTTATGGTTGCAGTCCACATTTTAGACTCAAAACTCCATGAGCCAAGGGCTGTCAACCTTCAAAACTTTGTAAGGTCCTTAAAGTGCTTGAGTCTAGAAGATGTGTGGTTCTTTCGTTGGATGGGGGAAATTCCGAGATTTTCAGGTGGACAAGATCTATATCAATAGGACATATACTATTAAGCAAAGCAGCTACAAGGATAAACTAAATACTTGCGAAGAAACACTTGAATACAAATAGAACTGTACAATAACAGTTATTCAATTTCGATAAAATGCGTTTCATGGCCGTCTAACGAAACACAACCAATCAAGTTCCGCTATGCTTGCGAACGCTACGCCAGCAATGGAAACGTGACAGCGCGCCCTTACCCAGTCTGCTGTCGGCAATCCCGCAGACTATTTCCAATCGAGTCCTCTATTCACATCCCTTTATACTACCTACGCCAGAATGCTTCAGTATTTTGCACATAAACACGCTCCTTAAAGACAGGTGAAATGGTTGAGTGACTTCCTGTTTCGTCGGTGGGACGTGAGCGGCTGTTCGCTGCTCGCGCTTCTGTACTCATTCACTGGTGGAGCCACGCAGTCCCCCGTTCTCTCGCCACCCACTAACACCTTGGCGAGTGCCAGCTTCAGCCTGTCATTTATTAGTAAACATCTACATCTGTACTCTGCAAACCACTGTGAAGTTCACGGGACAGGGACACATCCCACTGCGACACCCATTAGGGCCTCTTCCCGTTCCATTGACGTCTCTTGTATTCATGGTCCCAACGAGAGCGATATGTAGGGAGTTCTAGGGTATTCCCAGATTCCTCACTTACAGCTGGTTCTTGGAACTTTGTAAGTAGCTCTTTGCAGGATAATTGGCGTCTATCTTCAAGCGTGTGCCAGTTCATGTTTTTCAGTATCTCTGTGACACTCTCGCAAGGGTCAAACAAACTTGTGATCACTTGTCCTGTTCTTTCTATAAGTGTATCTCTGTCATCTCTCCACGCTTTTCTCAACTCATTGAAGAATCGCCTGTTTCTCATACTCTACCTAAAACCAACTGACTGGCTGCCTCAGAATATATTTATAAAGCATATTGTATGTGTGTATCAATTTTGAACATGGCCAATAATGCAGCAACTGTAGACGAAATTTGTAATATTACTTGAAAATACAGCTCTTCGGTTGCACAGGTAAAAAATTTTCAACTTTACCTAGGTTTCAACTGCTCTAAGGCATCCTTCATCAGAAGTAAAAAAAAAATTACATTCCCTATAGCAGACTCTGTTATAGGAGACGGTGAGTCTGCACACTCTACTGCCACCGCATACGTCCTTTGTTGCTGCTGACAGACTCTGTTATAGGTAATGTAAAAATTTTTTACTTCTGATGAAGGCTGCCTTAGAGCAGTTGAAACCTAGGTAAAGTTGAAAATTTTTTACCTGTGCAACTGAAGAGCTGTATTTTCAAGTAATATTATAAAAGTATGTATGTATGTTTGTATGTATGTATGTCCAGGGCCTCCTCCAAACCCGTGGATCAATTTCAGCCAGTTCTGGCACACAAACAGCAAACTTAACTAGTATCAGCACTATGGGGTTTGTAGCCTCCTAGCTCCGATAGAAGCGAAGATACAGTGAAAAACGTGTTTTTTCTGCCACTGCCGTATAGGTTGCCCTTCTTGACAGGTATGTGGTGTTGGAGAAGTGTCAGCTTGCGTTTATCAACGTGATTCCCAAGGGCAGCCTGCACATCAGGGGCAAACAATGATTTTTCAACTCTCTGACGAGTAGGCTGCCCTGCACGACAGGCACATTGTGGAAATCGAATCAGGTTGCTTTATCGATCTCTTTTACAGGAGCTACACGTGCTGATGGGCATATCTGAGGGAAGGTTAAGATGAAGAGAGGAGGAGGTGGATAGCAAAGAGAGTGAGGGAAGACAAGATGGACAAGGAGAGAGGGAAGAGGATCAAATGGGCTGAGAGAGAGAGACAGAGAGGAAGGGAGGAGATGACATAAAGAGGGGGGGTGTGGAGCTGAGCAGAGAGGGGGAGGAAGAGAGGGGCCAAGAGAGGGGGAGGAAGAGATGTGTGCATTATATGTGACATACACGTACATGGGCAAAACCACAGGGAAAAGCCAGTTGTTAATAACAGCCAATGTTCTAGTTCTCTGAAAAACTTTGACGACACCACCCTTGGGCCATTCTTCGGCAACCCTTGGTCCTTCCTTTGTTTAGGTTCTCTCAACTCTAGGTCTTCCGCAAGGGCTGTGAAATTCACTTGCTACTTGAACTGGTCGGCCATGGTACCAGTTATTTTGTTACAGCTTGCAGACTCACTAGGCTATACCATAAGTAAGCCCTTTATCCCAGCTTATCTGCGAGTGTGGAAACATTCTTGCACCTGCAGAGAATACTCATGTCACCTCGTTTCCATTATTTGCACATCGTTCCCTTCCAAATTCCAGACACACCAATTACTTCGACTCTATATAGTGAAATGTATTACCATAGTATGTGATTACGTAGCTCCGTAAGTGGCGTAGTTTACAGTAAATAATAATTTTGATATATTTAGGCGTGGGACATACTGCTTGTTGCCTGCAACTTAACCCAGCGCCGCTGATTGACGAACCGTAATTCGTTGCAAGACGTTAATCTTGAGCCTTGTGCCTTGTGTTGCAGAACATCCCGCCAGACCTGTCGCAGTGCGTGTTCGTGATCGAGCAAGCTCTGTCAGTGCGCGCTCTGCAAGAGCTGGTCACGGCCGCGGGCTCGGAGACGGTGAGTCTGCACGCTGTACTGCCGCCGCATAAGTCCTTTGTTGCTGCTGACACCGTCCCCTATTTCCCTTCAATGTCCGTGCTGTGTGGGTGTCTTACTTCGTCCTGTTTAAGCTGTGCACTTGCTCTCTATGCGTGCATATTCTGCAGTGTAAAAGACACTCATACACGTACTTTAAAATTTTGTTATTACATTTATTAATTTCATTTATTAATTTCATTGCGTTGTGTTTCCGAAATCTAATTACTATTCAAATATGCTAAACGTTTCGAGTGCATTCCTGTACTTTACCCAAGTCCTGTCGTTTTGTGTAAAGTAATCATTTCTTTAGTCAGGACTTTCTGTCGATTTGATTTAGCTATTTCTCCACCTCTTTTTCTCTTCACACTGGACGAAATCTTGACTATGGGGAGAGTCTCCCGTTGGTTCAGCTCAATAATTACACAAATTGGAGCGGGCTTCTTAAATTTCATTCGGTGATGCTGTCGTGTTGGGTGTCAATGCTTCGGCGTAGGCATGCGGGTATGTTTCTGAGACTACGGACGACTCTGGATAGGTGCTCCTGGGAACTCTACTTCGCTGTGGAAGTCTTTTGTTTCCAGCACCCAGTTCTTCCCAACGTTGGTAACTATGGAGAAAAGAATCACCGTTTTCTCCCCGACAGTGAATGGTAAACACACAGACACTAAATCCTTCTCTTTTGCAAATTCGCCAACCTTTTTTTTTTCTAGGCCTTACTAATTACATTATAACAGGGTCGTGTCCTCCGCCATAGGACCTCCTGGTCATCTTGTGGCGTCGTGAGGCTTGTGGAGCAATCTCTTCGCCATCTAACAAGCATTATATCCAGTGGGGATGCGTCTTATAACTTGAAGTTCATCGGTTACAATGGCGTGGATCACATGGGATATCACTAAAATTTTGAGACTGTTCCCATGATTATCGACTTTTGAAACGCACAACTGTACGTCCCTGACGTTCTAGCACCATTCTATCCGATCAGTCCAATGAGTAAGGCTTCACATTAGCCTCCTTCTGGGAGCCAACTAGATACGCATCAGCAGCACAGGTTGCCTCTAGAGACTCAAATCAAAAACCGACAATAGTTTCATTCATATTGTGCACCAGGAAGAGAACTTACTGAGCTATAGCAGGCCTATAAACTGGATGAAGATAATCCTCAAATAGAGCCTTCGTTTTCCCCGTGAAGAGCTGGTGCGTTGCCATGATGAAGTATGATCCTGGACGGACCTGATTTTGAACGTTTCTCCTAGGACCGTTCGGAGAGTTTGGACAGGTAAACTCTAGAATGCCAATCTGAAGTTAATGTCTGGTCTTTAACCACAAAAACTTTTACGATGTGGTCAGTTGCTGCAGAAAATGTGCGCACATTTTCACAGCATTTCGTACTTATTTCGCTTTGCAGGGCCAGTTTACTCTTGAAAGAATCAAACACAGAGATTCCAATCAGTTTCAAAACCGAATCACTAGAGCTATGTTACATCCTCATTTGTAATATTACTTAGTGTTTTGGCCGCATGGAATCGGGTTTCTCTAGCACTTGTTGGTAAATTCAACACACGGATATTTTTACTCAGAGGTTCCAAGGTACAATATTGATCGACTATAGATGTTTAGAACCTGGCTATCTTACAAACTGCTGCAGATCCGATCCCATTTCACTGATAGCTCAATCATGGGCCGAACGCGAAACTCGTTTTCTTCAGTAGCGGCCGTTACAAGGCGTCCGAACCAGTTCCCTTTTCAAGAGAGTTTCTCTCGTGCCTGAACTCATTGAGCCAGCTTGAGACTGTTACTTCGTAAGGTGTAAAGTTGCCAAACGCTTACTGTAAACGTTCCAGAAATATGCATTCAGTCTCACCTTAGAATCATAAAAACTTTCAGAGCGACTCTCGTAATACTGTAGAAATATCAACACATCAAACGCCTCATACTTCCCCGAAGGCACGAACGCGCTCCTCTCTGGGGACCAGACAAGCCTTCTGCAGCCACCTCGTAAGTTTTCCAGCTCTAAATTTCTCCTCTGGGACTGCAAAGAGCATCCTGATGCGACAACACGAAGAGGCCATCTCCTAGCTCGGCATATGTGCTGCAAACACTTGGCGAAGATATTGCAGAGCTTTGTGTATTCTCCCTTTCGTGACAGCAGCGAGATAATCTACGAAACGAGTGATGAATACTGTCATTGCCTTACAAGTCATTCTGCAAGTAATGACTACATACTCAACTTCTTATGGTGATCAGAAAGCTGAATCATAGATTACGCGACGTAACGTTGATTGCCCACACGTCGTTCCGAGTCTGAGTACACAATCTATAAATATCACACTAAAACAATTATACAAGTCTTGCTTTACTTCTAGTCTCCCTTCTCGGACATTTTCGTCTTCCTAGTAAGCCTCCATTAGTGAGTCTGTCTACTATCACATTACATCCGGTAATTATTTGTCATTCTGAGCTCTTGCCATTGAAGTAATCCGCAATATACAGTTTAATTTTAAAACAGATACTTATGGTTCTCGCTGTAAAGCTCAGTGTTTGCAGTATTTCTTTCTATGTACTGGCAGAACTTCTACGGTGTGCGGAAGTAGTGTGTCCTTCATCCGTTGGTAGTAGTCACTTCCCCATCAAATGATTGAGACTTTTGAATGTTAACAAAAGATGTTCCATATACTGTTCGACAAGTAAATTACAATAGATCTGACTTATCTAGTTTTGTTGGCAGTCATTGCAAGTAATAAAATCGATCAGATATAAACCAGAATTTTTAGTTACTTTTGACTCATTCATCTTGAAGCGACTTTCTTCGGGAAAGCTCGCTAGTAGTGTCCGTGTTTGTACCGCCCAAGACAGAAACGTTAACAACCATAAAAGCTGTTAAGGTAGATGTTTTCTGTTAAAACAGTTTTGTGAAGCTAATGACCGTAATACGAACTAGCATGTATTTTCATCCTGCATTTACTTATGTTTTACAGTACACTTAAGGAGTACTCACTGATGAAGATGTAACATCACCGAAACATGTGCGGGTAGAAGGAGAAAAACAATAAAGTGTGCTTTCCTAAAAGCAAGTCCTCAAAAAGTATTTAATCTTGACCAGTTACTTCGAATGAATGAAGACAATGCACTCAGTTGCTTCGTGGCGTTCGCTTGCATCACTGTAGTTGCAGTGTTTCAGATCTTTCACAACGAGACTTGGCTGCGCAGGCACGCTGTCAATAGAAATGAATGCCCACCTTCGTCACATAAGAGTTTCTTTGCATCTGAATCTTTGTGTTAGTGTCGCGGTGGCCAACAAATAATCGGAGTTCGTCCCATCAGTGAGGGAGTTTTAATCTCACTGAGTCATTCCGTGCATACGACACTCATCAGAGTGCACATTCAGTTCTGAGCTCGTTACTCCACCTATATAGAATCTTCGTTGGTTCGCTAGGTAAAATTGCTGTTTTATAATGTGCTGTACGGCTAGTAAATTCTTGTCCCTCACGATAATCGCGAAAGTCTTTAATGCACTTGCCCATATCTAGCTCAAAGTAACGAGTGAAATGTACGGCGATGAGGCGAAGTGACAATTCGTCTCCTCTACTGCCTCAAGTTGTAGACATACTAGCAGTTTTTTCTATTTCAAGAATTTATCCTTTGAAATAAACTTATTTTGATTAAATATGTGCAGTAGCTTTTGTCTATCGATATGCTTTAACAGCGAACAGAAAAAAGTTGACAATTTTCTTTTGTGAAATCTGTTAAAAACTGAACTCAAATATTTCCTAAAACCTGGTGACAGAAAATTCCTTGCACATTTAATGGATGTGTTCTTTTTTTGTATGTGTTCCTCAGTAACTTGTGTCGTTTGACATAACTGCTATGCATTACTTTAAGTTTGGAAGCAAATGGATATGAATTAACGACTTGCATGATGTCTAATGAAGTGTCATCGATGTTGTCCTGTGTTGTGACGTCTCAACTCACTGACACTCGCGCTAGCTAGACGTCTGCCCACTGGCTCCTAGACTACGCCAACTCCTCCGAATGCGCACCGAGAGTAGATTTCGGTGGCAGGTACCGTCGTTTGTCCTGTTATAAAGCGGAGTAAGTCAGTACGCTTCAACGAAGAATGGATGTCTATCGTTGATTTTAGCCGCTCTTTCTCAGCAACAAGAGCTTCTCTCGAAACTGTGTTAAGAGAGCATAAATATTGCAAACGTAAACTATCTGTGAAATGCACATAGCGATTTAACGGTATGATGGCTGCAGAAATATTGCTTCGTAAACATTGTACGGCTAATAATAGGGGGCAGATTTAGGAAAAGTAATTTACATCACATTCGTAGAGTTGAAGAAGGGTTTTCATAATGTGGAATGTAATAAAATGTTTTTCATTGTTGGGCAGTTTGGTATTAACTGCAGGGTTAAAAGGGAAAGCTCTTCCTTTACGTCACGCAGATTGCAGCATTTGTCAAAACCTGGAAAAATTATACGTTTAAGGCCGGCAGGAGGCATAAAACGTCATCCGAAATTGTACTGAATGCTTTCTCAGAAAATTATTTTGAACAATTTGTTCATGAGCCTTCTCGAAGCGTTAATGGTTGCGAAAGCATACGTGACCTCTTGGCAACGAATAATCCTGGGCAAATAGGGAGCATCATGACGAATACAGGGATTAGTAACCACAAAGCAGTTGCTGCTAGGGTGGATCCCGTAACATCTACAACCATCGAAAAGAAACACAAAGCACATATATTTAAAAAAAGCTGATAAAAATGCTCTGGACGCCTTTTTAAGAGACAATCTCCACTCCTTCCGATCTCATCACGTAAGCGTAGAAAAGATGTGGAATGATTTTCAAAGAGATAGTGTGGACGGCAATTGAGAGATACCACATAAATTAATAAGTGATGGTACTGATCCCTCATGGTACTCAAAACGGGTCAGATCGCTGTTGCAGAAGAAACGAAAAAAAGCATGCCAAATTTAAAAGAACACAAAATCCCCAAGATTGACAAAGTTTTGCAGAAGTTTTGCGTCAGATTAAAAAGAGCCAAGCGCAATGCTGAACTGGCTCGTTGATCTATTACACTGCCTTCAAAATCTAGCAGTTCTCCTGATGTAAAGAGAATCATTTAAGAAGGTGTTTCGGAACATACATAAGTATCCAGCTGAAAGAATTGACAACGCTTTGCCTTTTGTCCGTCTTCTACACGATGTGCCTTAAGTTTCACCATTATCTCTTTACAAAGCACTTCCGCTCCGGTATTTTCGGTTATTACATCAAAAGCCTACAGTAATTCTTTTTAAAATAGTACACGTCTCTACTGCCACCAAACCTTCCAGAAACTTCGGCTATTACATCCTCTTTCAAATACTTCCTTTGCAATAAATTCAAGTGTTTCCGATACTCTAGGGGAACCACTCACTTTCTTTAGACGCTGATCCTTTGTCTCGCGAAGAAAACGGCAGTATTCAATACGTCTTCTGAATTACGTGTAAATTTCTTCCCTCCAACAAACTCTTTTATAGCCTCATGAAAGTTTAAAATCTACTGACTGCTCCTCTAGTATTCGTAGATTGTTTCATTCAGGAATACAGAGCACGAGTGACAGCAGACGCCTCGAAATATAAATATGAAAACGACAGCTGGTAAAACACGCTGTTTGATAGATAGCGTGCTGTTTGTCCTCAATTGCCACGGAAAAATAGTTCCGGAAACGGCACTTACGACCCTTGGCTATAATGATTTAACATTTACTTGTTCATAGTGTGTTGTTTGCAATTAAAATGGGTTCCAGGAGCTATTTTTGGTTTAAATTCTGTTTTCTTTTGCAGGAACAGGAATCACTTGTAAGTAATCCTGAAGTTTTCAGCCGCAAATAACCCCTTAACATGCTGCTTATTTACAGCTTTTGAGCTGCAGTAGCTTGGTATTTTACTCGACAAACCCATCACTAACCAAGGTTTGTACGATCCAAAATTATTTATTTGCGACTTGGCGCTGACAAAAGTAGTCTTTGGCTTGTTTGTTTCGAGAGGTGTTTTCTAATTCGACGACTGAAAAGCGTATCGCTTCCGTTACCATCTTCTGGGACCACCAAATAATTGGTACTTAGCCTATGTGCTTCTGTTTACAGTTTTATTTACGTTTCAGGCCGGAAAACGTTTCTATTCCGTGTGTACCTTCTTGTGCAATTACCGTAGAATATGAAACCTTGCTTTTACCCTCGTCCGGCAAATGTGTCTTACTTGCGTGTGCCCAGATGTTGCGAGTTGCTATAATTGCTCTGTGATATGTGCTGACGTACCCATCGCCTAAACCCAGATGTAACAGTCTGTATGCTTCTGCTCCCCGTAACAGTACTCATACCTCACATTTATTGTTATTCGTGAAAGACATCTTTGTTCTAGCAGTGCGCTACGTGACAAACGCATATTAGCTTTACCAATGCAATAGTAAAGCTCCCACTAAAAATTCCCACTCACAAGTAGCTTGCTACGACAATTATTTTCCTACTAACTTCAGTTAATGGAACGAGCTGTGAAATGAAGGCCCGTTCCGAAGAAGCGACCTCCGAGAGAAAAATCCCTTCAGAAAATGTCCGTACTGTAGAGGCTGAAAGCAGGTATGGTTTTCAGAGCAATCTTTCTCAGAGAAAGATCTTTGTCTCATTCTCATTACAAAATTGTTTTATTTTGTAAAACAGTGAAATGAAGAAAAATAATTTAAATTAATTTAAGCGATAAAAAATATATATAAAGTAATGTCAACAGAAGCGCTGCTTGATCTGCCATTGGATTTATAATCCGGAGATTCCTAAGTTGCATAACAGAAAGTGCAGAGGGAAATTCTACAGTTATACTCAGTATAGTATATAAGCTTGTGACAGATAAATCAAATGTGTGTTTGGTTAATCGGAAAGGAATAACAGATCTAAATACTAATAATTTTAGATTTAGCACTTAAATATCTAAGAAAGGACATTCAATAAATTGTATTTAACGCCACTTTATCCATTATTGTCTAACCTTGTCCTTGTGTATTTGTATAGATAATATGTAATGCTGTTCTAGAAGTTTTATAGCCCCCAGCCGATTACCATACGGTCAGTAAATAGAACAAAACATAAACATGCCAGGCATAGTCCACTAACAAAAACTGACTAACGAGACCAGGTGCCCAACTCCGTCTTGGTGCACTACTAGTCAGTAAAAACAAGTTCTTTTACATTAGCATTTAATACAATCATGTTCTTTCTGACCATAACCCAAATGACCTTGCCCTTGGCAAATTGTCATAAGCAAGATGTAACTCAGAGTCACTCACATACGGAAATAATTTATCCCACAGAAGCATTCACTCCCAACCAATGGATCTAATGTGATCCATAACGGAAATTAACTAGGGGCAATGCTTGCTGAATTCGGTCAATAGTTTTTCTAAAAGTTCTCTTTAGTTTTCTCGCGGGAACGCGACGTTGCAAGACTGACGGAACGCGTCCAGTGCTTGCTTTGAGTTTAGATTTCTTTAGAGAGGCCCTGTAAGCATTCACCAAAGCTATACAGGATGTCCTGAAACCTAAACAGCAGATGAGGATGAGAATTTGTGGCAAAAACCTGTGGGACTAGTCACAGAGATAGTGGTAATAATTTTCACAGTGAACTGTCTTAACTGCTAACATTTGTGTGATTTAAGTCTAACGGTAAGGGAATGACTTTGAACAGGAGTAGCAGCAAAAATTGTTTGCCAAGTGAAGGATGTAACATTGTGTAAAGTAGCGTCTAAAATGTGGTTGAGCATTGCCACTTCATGCAGAACATAAATGCTTCGTTTCTGTTAGGGCCCCAAATTATATAATCCTGTTTCGCACTTTTCTATTCAGGAGACATGTTAACTGGACGTATTTATCTCTCTTAAAACAAACTACTAAATATGTTCTAAACTAAAAATAAGATGCAATGTGTACCATGATAATATTATTGAGTAGTTTATGTAAATGTTAGTATTAAGATATTTATGACTTGTGTTCCAATGTGCTATTGAACTGTGAACTGACTGACAGAACCTTAATTCACTGACAGTATCTTTTTGTACTTACATTGTGTATGTTGACAGTGTGGGCTCATTACTAGTGGGCTGTAGCGCATCCTTGGACCTAGAGATGCGCATTAATCCACCGCAATCAAGGCCTCAAGGCGAGAATTAGCTTTTGATGTTATGTTGGTGTCTAGACCGTTAAGCAGGAGTCAGTCTCAACAAGTGTATATACTCTCTTGGGGAAACTCGAAAAAGAGCTGTTATAGTAGACTGTAGAGATGAGGCAGAACGTGACTGGTCACAACTGACAATTCGGTTGGTCCTCTACAAATGTACCACTGCATGTCATGGCGTAACACTGTATCCTCACGGTGCCCTGAATTAGTGTCAGAGGAAACAAGAAGTCTAGTAGCTACCCAGGTCACGAAGCTAAGAGAAACGTTGGGAAGTGTCCGTCATTTCCCTCGATTCCAGCAGCGGAGCACACAACAGCCGCCATGGTAAAGCAGAACCATGATTTGTCGTTGAGCATGTTACAGCTGCTTTATCACCAGTTTAGTCGTTTGTGTTTAACAACGCTCTGCCACATACACAGTGAAACTATAGCGTAGTTGATGCTCGTCATTGGAAGACGTTTGACAATAACAGGGATGTTATAGGGACTCTTGGAACAGTCGCCCAGACAACAGCTGCAAATGCTCCATCGCTAAACTACACGGATCATCCCTTAATACGGCCTGTTCCGGGCGATGCGAACAATCGCCGATTGCAGATATCGTCTCCTGTACTCCATCGTTCTAACGTCAGTCACTGTCACATTGAAGCACGTACGTTGCAGCTTCAACATGATCTCCTGTACAATTACAATGTGACCTCTCTCAAACTCTATCACGTGCTATTACGCTGTGCATTGTGTTCGAGGCATCGCCGGTGTCGGGCCGGCTTATCTCGCAGTGCTGTCAGTGACAGCTGACAATCGATTCACGAATGATGACACAGCTGATTCTCTCTGGTGGCCGTTGCCTGCGCACCAGTTCTTGTAAGCTGGATTACACCACCACGTCTTGCCACGAAGAGTCGCCAATGAGATATGTTCCATCTTGATGCTTAAGTTTTTGTCAATGAATATACGAGTACTATGAGCACTATGAGCACTACGAGACTTAACATCTGAGGTCATCAGTCCCCTAGAACTTAGAACTACTTAAACCTAACTAACCTAAGGACATCGCGCACATCCATGCCCGAGGCAGGTTTCGAACCTGCGACCGTAGCGGTCTCGCGGTGCCAGACTGACGCGCCTACAACCGCTCGGCCACACCGGCCGGCCTATACGAGTATGTTCTCGTTGGGTTTTTTTCCTGTAAAAGTATTGATATGTCTTATACAACTCTACGTTGTATCGAAGGAAAGAACCAGTCACATCCATCAGTTGTTAAGATGCAGTGATGTGTTTCTTTCTGAGCCTCATGATATATTTTTTTGTTCTGAGTAAAACTTCTTATACATATAAGATACGAAATTGCAAGGGAGGATCATTTAGCACTAATCTAAACACTTCTGCAACACTTTGGTTTCCATCCCGTAGCATACATACTGCAGAATCCCGAAGCTAAGTAAGGCATAACTGGAATCAATTATCCACTGGCTGAGAGCAGCTGGGAACAACCCAACTATACTCACACCCACAAAATCCTCGTTTGAGTGATACCTGAGTACTGCTCTGCAATCTGGGACATTTAACAGGTGGAAGTAAAAGAAGAAACAGGGAAGATACAAAGAAGAGCAGCATCCATCACAAACGGTTTCTTTACTAAGCGTGACAAAATAACGGAGATGCACATCCTACTCCAGTGACAGGCAGTAAAAATGAGGTGTAGTGCATTACGGCGAGGTTTTCTTTTTAAAATTCTGAGAGCGTACGATCTCACCAAAATCGATCAATATTCATTATTCGTCCGAAAACTTCTGTGACCGATTATATTCCTGGCGTATAAGCGACGTCAGCTCAGTAACTACGATTGTAGCTTAAACTAACAACTTTCAGAAAAAACGCGCTCTCGACCGGTCAGTGGTGAGCAGCCGGTGTTCAGTAGTGGACCCGTGGCTATAATGTGTCAACACTGTTGTTTCACAGATCGCAATGGAGTAGTGTTTAAGGTATTCTTGAAGAAGAGCGAAGTAGTGCGAAGTTTGTCCCGCACACTTTCACTCCGAAACAGAACCGACGACGTTGGACGCCAGTCGCGACTTGACTGAAATGCAGGACGCCGACAGTTCCTTCCTGGAAAAATCATCACATCGTGTTACGAATATGAATCTACCACAAAATTCAAAATTCAGACGAAGGGTCAACGGTCTGACGACATAACTGCCATTCAAACCAAATGGGGTTGGGTTGGGTTGTGTGGGGAGGAGACCAGACAGCGAGATCATCGGTCTCATCGGATTACGGAAGGACGAGGAAGGAAGTCGGCCGTGCCCTTTCAAAGGAACCATCCCGGCATTTGCCTGGAGCGATTTAGGGAAATCAGGAAAACCTAAATCAGGATGGCCGGACGCGGGATTGAACCGTCGTCCTCCCGAATCGAACCAAATGGACACGAGTTAAACAACATTACAGACGTCTTTTCTGACAGTTTCACAGGGTTGTATGAACGTTCTGTGCGTTGCACTCTAGTGGGGAGAGACTATGTAGAACACCCAAAGCACTAAAACCACCATATTAAGGTTCTCTAGTTTCTGTCCAGACTTGGAAATTTTTGGACTGACAAAGTAGATGTAGATTCCGAAAGCAGACGCTCCAATACAAGCCAATAAACACAGCACTTCCCCCACCTCATACCTCGCGTCAACGACGACAGGGGCAAAATCAGAGGAATTTGGACAAATGCAGAGGGGCGACCGACAATTTTCCTTCCTGCATACCGACAGCGATTGGAATAAGAAGGGCGAAAAACGATTATAGTATATCACGTACCCTCTGCCACACTCCGCGCAGAGTACTGCAGCACCTCTCTCAATCGCAAGGACTAACAATAAAGTTGGTTCGACTCTTGCCCGAAGAGTACGAGGGATTTCCCGTGCGGCAGCGGTCGCCTCAGCCAGGCTTAACTTAATTTCCGCGGCAACCAGAGAAGCAAACTTGCGGCCGCACGCAACAACCTCCCCGCCAGCAACAGGTCTACAGCCAATACCAACCGCCAACTACGTGCCATTCCAATCGCGGCCGCAGCTCCACATTCCAGACTACAGCGCACTTCATTTGAATTTCCATAAGCTGCACTACGGTGTACGGCGGTGGGTACTTGCTACCGGTAAACACCTGGCCGTCTTCCACACGCCACAGTAAGGTGCACGGCTGAGGGTACTTGCTGCCAGCATCTACTGCCGTCCTTCCACCTTCCCCCTCTAGTTCACTGAGACAGGAATAAAGAGCGATTTGGCACGCACTCTACGCTTACCAACTAATTCATTCATTATTTAACGTAGTGAGCGAAACATTTGTCTCCAACTTGTACAAAAACTGGACTGCAGTCGTGAGAGGTGAAGGACATGAACCAGAGATAGTAATTCGGAAGGGTGTGAAACAGGGTTATAGCCTATTTCCCATGTTATCCTATCTGTATATTGAGGAAGCTGTAGAAGAAACCAAGGACATACTTGAAAAAAAATTAAAATTTAGGGAGAAGAAATAAAAACTTTTAAGGTTTGGCGATGGTAATTTTATCAGAGATGGCGAATGACTTGGAAGTTCAGCTAAATGGAACTGATACCGTCTTTAAAAGAGGTTATTAGATGAACATCAAGAAAAGCAAAACAGGAGTAAGGAAATGTGGTCGAATTAGTATTTGATGCTTAAGATATTAAATCAGAAACTCAGACGCTAAAAGTAGCAGACGAGCTTTGCTGTTTGGACAGCAAAAGAACTGATGATGGCAAAAATGAAGAGGATAAAAAAATGCAGTCTGGGAATAGCAAGAGACGCATCCTGAAAATGAGAAATATACTGACACCTAACATAAATTTTATGAATTTAAATGTTAGGACGTATACTCTAAAATTATTTGTCTGTAGTGTGGCTTTGTGTAGAAACGAAACAGGCAAATGAATACTAGAACCTTCTGAAATGTGGTGCTACAAAAGAATGTCAAAAATCAAAATGTCGATGAAGTAACTAATCCTGAAGGGCCTTTACGGCGTAACTTGACAAAAAGAAGAGAGAGAGGTCGATAGGACACGTCCTCAGATATCAAGGAATCGTTAATTTGATAGTGGAGGGAAGTGTGAAGGTAAAAACTGAAGAGGAAGATTAAGATTTGTATACACTAAGCAAGTTGAAATGAATGTATGGTGTAATAGTTATGCAGAGATGAAGACCGGGGCAAGGGAGACTTCTTTCTGATGACAATAACAACCATGATATGATTCTTGTGCATAGTGATCTTGAGAGAACGGGGAAGAGACAGAGAGAGAGAGAGGATGATTTATCGGAATAAATAAATGTCCTCAGAATTCCAAAGGAAGACCTTGCCCTGAACCGAGGCCCACGAGAAAGACAGGCCACGGTGCATACATCACAGCACGCGACATTTTATGTCTTATGAGTGCCTGCACCGTTTCCGGCAAGGAGAACATAACTATCTCAAACGAGTTTAAATTCTTAACTGCGTATTAAAATGCACGCAAGTTGTCGACAGCACACGACAAAGTTAAGACCTTTAGTGGGTACCTTTTCATTGCCATACTGATTTACCGTGGGACCTGCACGGAACGGAGCGTTCGCGGTGTACGGCAGACAAGGCAACCAGTGTGACGTCACAAGTTCGTTGTGAGGCCCGTATCTCTCCTGAGCCTCGGCTCAGATCGACGTCAAAAACACTGAGATGCGTGAAAAACTTAATTCTACTGAAAATGGAGCGCAAATTATCCAGACTAGGTTCATACAGTGTTCCATAAAGAACAGTTATAGACTTCCGACAAGCTTTAATCACAATTTCTAACCTTTCTAAGTTTTTCCTCGCTTACTAGTACATGATGAAGGTCAAATCTTTAACACATTAATTCATTTGAAACTGTTTTATACATGGGAATCCGATTTTTTTAATGAATTTCATAACTAAAGTATGTATTAACTGACCAATACCTTAGAACAGTGTATTATGCACTATCTCACAGCCACATTAATTATGGCCTGCTGTTATGGGGATACACTTCAGGTTGCAATGACGTGTTAATACTACAAAAAAGCTGTCAGGATCATCATTTCAACCAAAGGGCTGGAACACTGCAAACTTATATTCACCCAATCAGGGATGATGACCATTTTCAGTCAGTATGTGTTCTCGCCTCTCATCAGCGCAAAATAAAACCAAGGGGCTTTCAGCATGAGGCAAGAAATACATAATTATAACACCCACAACGAGAGAAGTATTAAAATACCAAGCTGTCGAAAGTCTGGAACACAAGATGTTTTCCAATGGGTGCTCAAAAAATGTGCGACACACTGCCTCGAGAAGTGAAATGTCTGCCGCCAAGAACATTGAAAAAGGAAAATTGCACAAGAGTTGCAACAGCACTTCGTTGTTTATGTCCATACTGTGAACTATTTTCTTCATATGTTATATGTTAAGTATGCAGTCTTGACGCAGGCCTTCTAGTCATGACTGGTAAACGACGCAGATCTAGTAATAAAGTATATAACGCGCATTGCGCAACTACTGCTCCATTTTCAAGGACAGGTTTTTGTTTTGGGAGTTACATCTGCTTCAGTGAACAGTTATTGACAATTTTCTGACCTGAAAGCTAACGTCACGTGTAGCTCACATCGACGAAATATTGGGTGTTAAAAAAAATGAAGACTGTGACACGACGTTCTTCGACAAAAATACAATACAATACAATACAAAGTCTCAAAGATTGAGCGATTTACGAAAATTTAAGTCTTAGTTACACCCCTGCTTCTTGCCAATACGAATTCATTGGATTAACCAAGCTCGAGCTCGATGACGCCATCGGAGGTAGGCCAGTGTGTCCGAACCGCTCCCTCCTCCCCCCCCCCCTGAATTGGCTCACTTCCTCAGACATTTTTGTGTACAGCGACTGACAAACTACGTATCTTGTACTCTGTATTTTCACACATTAGAAGTACTGACAGGACTGACAACCAATGAGATCTATACTAGTCAATACAAGAAAATAAACACAGAACACTACACGCTGCTGCAGTTTGCAAATCTTCATAAGTATTCAAAATAATGCACTAGATTCTAGTAACCAGAACGAGGCAGACGTAATGATTTTTTTATGAAGAATTTTTCCCTTGCACTGAATATAGTTTTACTGTTTTGCATATGACTGAATTAATTACGATTAGTCCTTACGACAAAAATATACTTGTTATTCTTAAATGTAACATGATTGTTCACAGGGGAAAGGAACAGGCTCTGGCCACAGAACCCTACTTTACGGCAATGCCATACTGCTGCGACATCAGAATAGTGATATGGTAAGCTCAGCAACAAATGAAAAAAAAGCAAATTCTTTAGTTATGTTCTAATTGTAAGAGCACTTCTCTGCTCACCATGTGAAGGACATGTCGAGCCATAAATGGAGCCTTTCCATTTTACGAACTGCACTGAGCAGTAATTATTTACGCACATTTACCTATAAAGTACAGCATTTTCAAGCATCACAGGCTTATACACTATTACCGAATTTGTTATGAAAGCTTGGTGTAAAGTATTTAGCGTCCGAAACATTTTCATTTAAAAACATGAGAGACGTATAATACTTAACGAAATTCTAAAATATTTTATTTTATCGCGCCATAGATTACATTGTATTCTACCTCAAATTTCGTTTTACTAGCTAGCAATGTCGTTGACGCTTAACAATAAAACTGACGAAAACGAATTCGAAACCTAATTACAAAACTTAGAAATATAGTATCCAAGCTGTTAATTATGATTTTTAAGAACAATTACACTATAGTATAGAATGAGAGAAGCATCATGCGATTAGAATTACTTGTAAATATGACGATTGCACAGAAGAATTTCGGTTACTCAGGTACAGCTGCATAATGTTTTAAGTTGTAATTGCTTACGTAGAGATATGCTTTTCGCTATTTTTTCCCTTCACATAAAACACCGACAAACATGTTAATGATTTTACTTAGCTTTCTGTGAGCGGAGACAAAGTATATCCAGCTACAAACGTAAAAGAAATGGAATCAAATTTTACGTTCTCATGACATAGGTAGTAAGATACTTGCAAAATTATAATGATCTTACAGAGAGCCCAAGCACGAATTTTCCCATACTTCTGTCAGTTTAAATAAAATTTAATGAGAAGAAAATGTCCAGTCACTAGGTGGTCAGTAATACGTGGTACGGTTCAAACATCTGTAGTATGGTTATCAGATCACAGTATAAAGAAAGTAAAGAAAAAAAACTTTTGAATGAGAAAATCTGACAGTAATTTTACAACAGTGATATCAAAGTATCACTACTGTGCCTTCAAAACATGTCAACAGACATTTCTAGCATAAATGTAATTTACACCGACTTAATTATGTCACTTTGGTGTTGAGAGAAAGATTTGTGAACCATGTTACTACCTTTGCAAGAATCAGATTCACTTCCTGGCCCATGCAGGCCCATGTAATTGAATTGTAATGAATTATGACAGCTGTAACATGTATATTAATTGCCTGACATTATAAATTTAATCAAAATTACTGTAGCAGACATGTAATCTTACATTGTAGGCACATTAAGTTAATATTTTTGCTGTATGTAATATCCTTGGTTCTTTTCCTTTCACGTGTGCATGTTGTTATGTACTTTGTAGGCCCATGCTCAAAATATATGACTTAGTTGTTTGACACTTTGATTTTGATCATGCTTTAGCTAATGACATGTCCATTTTAAATGTGTGAAGATTACTATACCGTGACATGAAAGAAATAACTTGACATTATAGTATGTATTTGTGTGATCATAAAATGAAAAATGGTGAAATTTTTAAGAACACCACACCATGCAAAAGTTAATGGAACACTTGACAAAATGAATAATAAATGCTATAAGCTTCATTCACCACATCTTGTGGTAATACCTGCATTAAAACAGTTTGTCTGTCTCTTTACAGTACCTGGCATGCCTGTCTACCAGCTCCTCAAATGACAAACTGGCATTTGATGTTGGTTTACAGGAGCATTCACAAGGTAAATTATACATTCACTTATACAAAATTCAGAAATATTCTTATGTACTGAGGCACACTGACTATCTTGTTTTTGATTTAGTGTTGTTAATTTAAATTAGAATTATTTAGATAAAGGTACTTTTTGTCTCAGGGGAAGCCTGTTGGTGGACAGTACACCCTGCTTCCAAGCAAAGATCTGAAGGTGAAAAGGTGAGGGTTGGTGATGACCTTATCCTTGTCTCCGTTGCTACTGAGAGGTACCTGGTAAGTGCACTACTTCACTCATGAATTTAACGCTGCATGTACTTAAGTTCCGAAGCCGCTATCATAGCTTGTTGTTGTTGTGGTCTTCAGTCACAAGACTGATTTGATGCAGCTGTCCACACTAGTCTCTCCTGTGCAGTCCTCTTCACCTTTGAGTAACTAGTTCAATCTACACGGTGTCCCAGAAGGAAAGATCAGTTTTCAGGTATACGATAGGAGCGATCATTTGAAGCAAAAAATTCTAGTAAACATGGCCTCAAAGATTAATATAGCACCATAAGAGCTATGAGCGCTTGCTGAGAGAAGAGATGTGTTTCACTATAGCAAAAATGAAGAACTGCTAAATCTCTTAAGCTGTGCATTTTAGAGCCCTTGTTTATTAGACTTTGTGTTTTGAATGGTAATTTCTCTCATATCCCTGAATATTGACCTTTATTCATGGGAAACCCTTTAATTGTTTACTGTATTTATGCCTAGGTCTCCACCCCATACAGTTTTACCATACTGGTGATCCCACCCTTGTTTTACTCTCATTGATGTTCATATTGTTATCTCATGTCAAGACAATATCCATTCTGTTCAACTTCTCTTCCAAGTCCTTTGCTGTACCAGATAAAATTACAGTGTCATTGGCAAATCTCAAAGTTTTTATTACTTCCCCACAAAATTTAATCCCCTTTCCAGATTTCTCATTACTTTCTGATACTACTTGCTCACAGTAGAGATTGAAGAACATTGGGAATAGGCTACAGCCCTGACTAACTCACTTCTCAACCAGTGCTTCCTTTTCATGTCCTCCAACACTTGTAACTGCAGTCTGGTTTCTGAAAAACTTGTAGATGACCTTTTGTTCCCTGGATTTTATCCCTGCTGCCTTCAGAGTTTAAAAGAGTGTAGTCCATATACTACTGTGGTGAGTGTTGGCTTTGTATCTGTCTTGGCAATGATAATGCATACACTAAGATGTTCATAGTGACTTATATGTACGTATTCCATTTTTGTATTCAACAATGTTATGAAAGAGATAGATTGCTACTCATCATCAACATGACACATTGGGTTGCAAACAGGCACAACAAAAATACTGTTAAACATTGAGTTTCGGCCAAGGCGTTCTTCAGAAAAGAAACCACACACACACACACACACACACACACACACACACACACATAAGCAGGCACACCCCACACAGACAGGATCACCACTTCTGGCCACTCCAGCCAGAATACAGCTGTTGCATTGAACAAAAGCAACAATCTGGAGAGGGTTGGGACGGGAGGAGGGATAGCAGAGTACGGTGGAGAGAGTGAAGAGCACTGTCTGCAGGACTAGGTGGCAGGATAAGGCTAACAACAGCATCGGGAGACTGTGGGAGAGGAAGGAAAAATGAAATGAAGCACGGAGAAGGAGAGGAGCAGAGAAGGGGAAAAGGCTAGAGGGTACATTGGCGGAGAGCAGCACATAATGAGAGAGAGGGGTTGGAGTTAGGAGGAGGTGATAGGGTAGAGGTGGTATAAACAGTTGGATGGAGGGTGTGGGGACAATAGGTTGCAATGGGTTGACACCAGGATTATTTCAGGAGTGGAGGACGTGTTGTAAGGAGGTGTGCGTGGAGGTGGCAGTGGAGATGAGGATCCAGACATCCCAGCTTGTGAAGCAGCCATTGAAACTGAGCTTGTTATGTTCAGCTGCATGTTGTGCCTTAGGGTAGTCCACTTTGCTCGTGGCTACATTTTGGCAGTGGCCATTCATCCTGGTGGACAGTTGGTAGTCGTAGAAATATAAAAAGCTGTGCATTGATTGCAGCACAGCTGGTATACGATTTGGTTGCTTTCACAGGTGGCGTGACCTGTGGTTTGGTAGGATAAGCCTCTGAAAGGACTGGAATTGGAAGTGCTGGGTGGCTGGATTGGGCAGGTCTTGCACCGGGGCCACCCACAGGGATATGATCCATGTTGGAGATAGGCAGTGGCACAGAGATTGCCTATGATGTTGTGGAGGTTGGGTGAGTGGCAAAACAACACTTTAGGAGGGGTGGAAAGATCATGGATAGAATGTCTCCCATTTCACTGCATGATGATGGGTAATCATAGCCCAGAAAAAGGATGTGGATGTGGTGCGATTGCTCCGGTCCACAGTGGCATTAGGTGATGAAGGGGACACTCGTTTGTAGCTCGGCCTTTGGGGTGGTGGGAGGGTTGAGGGTGTGTGGGGAAATGTGTTTGTGGTATTGAGACCTCCAGCGTACTGGGGAAGGAGTTCTTGTCACTGCTGTCGATATGTAGGAACTGTTGTTTGTTCCTAGATTTGATGTGGGCAGCAGTGTGAGTGGAGCTATCAGAAAGGAGGAGGTCAATGCCCAGGAATAGGGCATGCTGGGTTAAGCAGGACCAGGTGAAGTGGATGGAGAGAAGGTGTTGAGCTTGTGAGAAATGAGAATAAGGGTGTATTGGCACTGAGTCCAGATCATGAACATATCATCAATGAACCTAAACCAGACCAAGCATTAGATTTCGGTCAGTTGGTTGGAGATGTTGGTCAATGAGAGCCAAAATTCTTTCAGTGGAGGTACAATAAACAGCTTCAATGGGGCATCGAGGATTGTTGGGTTTGTGGATTTTTGGGAGCATGTAGAAGATGGATGTGTGTCATGTCATAGGGGTGAGGAGGGATATCGATTCAGGGGAGAGGTTCTGGGAAGAATCGAAGGCCTTAAGAAGGGATTGGATCCTGTTTGTGTGGAAAAATGAAGAGAGCCAGGGGGCACCACATGATATATAGCTTGTGTAGAAAAATTTTCTTGAATCGGACGTGCACTTGCCGCTATAAGAATACCAACTTTTTAAATATTTCCTTACAATGAATACACCCGCAGATTTTAGATCTTATTCCTTATGGCCTCAACATGCAACAGCCGTACTCAGACACAATTTGGCTGTACTAGCAATGGAGGGTATATATAGTATGTCTGGAGGATGTAGAAAACTGTTCAGTCGTTGTTCTAATGTGGAAACAGAATGATTTGTGTGACATCTGGAAGGACATGGTCATTGGATTTTGAGCCAAGAGTGAGAGCTTTTCAAGAATGACTTAGTCTGTAAACTGTTCATGTGCCGCCATGATTAAAGGATACCATGATTGGCAAAATGGTGCATCCAAAACTGGCACCTAGGGCCACAGATGATGGGTGAATGACCTCTGGAGATGTACACGGTTGAATAGACATGCAACTGTTGAGCAACTGATTTCTCATGGGTGTCGACTGAGTGATGGCAGGTGACCTTTTCAGATGAATCGTGTTTTATGCTCTATTAGACAAAAGGCTGTCAGTGTGTACAGCATGAAACATCTGAAAGCGAACACCCTGCAACAATTAGCAGGGGGTGTTATGGTCTGGGGAATGTTTTTGTAACATTCCCTGACTGACCTTGTCATTCTGAAAGGCACAGTTGATCAACACAAGTATACAGACAGCTGCCCTGGGGCTATGTCCAGTGTCCACCCCTACATGCAGTTTGTTTCTCCTTGGCTCAATGGTTTGTACTAGTAGGACAGTGCAACGATTCACAGAGCTCACAGTGTACGTGCATGATTTGAAGAGCACCAGGATTAGTTTACTGTACTCTTCAGGCCACCAAACTCTTTTGATTTAAACCCAACTGAGAATTTGAGGGACAATTTCGATTGGGCTGTACATACCGTGGATCTTCAGCTGAGAAACCTACCGTAGATGGCCACAGTGCTGGAGTTGGGATGGCTCTACATCCCTGTCGGTACCTTCCAGAACCTCATTGTCTCTGTTCCTGCACATCTCACAACGGTTTGTGCTGCAACATGTGGTTATTCTTACTTTGTCAGATGGTCACATAGACGTGACTGGACAATGTAATATCTGCAGTTATTTATTTATTTCTCTTAGCTACAGTTGCCTTTGGAATTGTCTCCTCAAAATTTGGTTGTAAACTGGAAGTAAATATCCCAACATAACAGCAACAATCATTACCATTGCTAATATTTAATCAAATGCTAATGCCAATTTTATGATTGCTGTATTTATCACTACATTGTCTTTCCTCTGACTTCAAATGGGAAATATCACTTGTATAACTCATGGTTTAATTGTATCCCCTCCTCTTTTTATGCTTCTTGATCCCTAATCCAGTTATTCATATTGCAGCACTTCTTAAATAGGAGCTCTGGAGCTCCCTTCATATGCCATATGCAGTTAATTATCTTTTTCTCAATTTTTTAAATTTAAATATTCTTGAAAATGACTGTTTTAATGAACAGGTCATCTGCACAGTGAGACATTATTAATTTGTGATGGCGCTTGTTTTGTAACATGTTTTATTGAGTTCTTTTGTTCCTTTTTTAGCATACAACCAAAGAAAACGATTTGTCTGTGGTGAATGCCTCTTTCCATGTGACTCACTGGTCTGTCCAACCATATGGAACAGGAATAAGCAGGATGAAATACGTGGGTATGTCTATAACTATCTTAAGTTGCTTTTACACCATTAGTTATTTTTTGAGGATTTGTTATAAATATTCGAAACAAGTGAAATTTTATATAAAAAACTATAAACAACACACACACACACACACACACACACACACACACACACACACACACACACACACAGTCATTCCGTCAGTGCCGCTTGTGCCACACTGGCACCCTTGTGTGATTATTTATGTACCACATACATTATTCCACTGTACATGTACTATCATACTGGGCTTATTACATTTTACCAAATTTTCTTCTCACACAGGTTATGTGTTTGGAGGCGATGTTCTCAGGTTCTTCCATGGTGGTGATGAGTGTCTCACCATTCCATCAACATGGAGTGAACAGCCTGGACAGAAGTAATGGCTTTTCAAGTTTTACCTATATTTAGAAGTGTAGTGTGATAGCTTATTTCAGTTCAATTATTTTGCAACTTCTACAGTAACATATCATCACCTACATTCAGTTTACTCTCTCTGCTTGCACTGCATGAATTAAATTTATCCACAAAATATCACACCTTTGTGTATGTTACTCATCTTTATTTCCTAACAATATTCTATGTATACATTTAGCACACTGTAATTGTAAAATTGTTTAATTTACAGCTGAGTCAGTTTTGTTCATTATGCCACGTGAAGTAATTGTATTCTACATCTGTAAGAATATGTTCTCTAAAATGGATTTGTAACTACATAATTTTAAAAGAATGTAAATCATGCTGACCATTTGGCTACAGACTTAGTCACAAACAGAAGTAGATATAGACATTACTTTTCAAACTGAGAGGTTCTTTCATTGTGCATATGAGAGAAAGTGATGGAGGAAATGAGACTTCTGCACAGGACTGTACGCTGTTTGGAAACTTTTTGGCGTATCAAAACTGTGCAGCAGAAAGTGACTTGAACCTGGAGCCATGCAGTTGTGTTACTGACAATCCTATCCAGGCATGACTCACCCTCTCTTATTTTCCAAATTTCTCAGAGGCTCTGCCATATACCTTGCCAACTAGAACTGCTGGAAGAAGCTGTGGCAATGTTTCTGAAGTCGTGCGTGGATAGCAGCACTGATCGCAAAAGGTTGGGCTCTGTGTTTGAGTTCTGGTCTTGCACACCATTTTAATATGTGTGGAAGTTTCAGTATGAGACTGTTCAGAAATTAAATCGAGGATGGAACTTGATGAGACAGAAATAATTTAAAAATGGTATGAAATTATAAACACAGAGGTAGTAAAAGTGAACATCAATAAAGAAGAGGAATGAAGACAGAGATGGTGAATATGAACTCAAAGATAGAAAAGAAAACAAGATATGCCACAAGAAAATGAAATAGGGACAAAAGGGAAAATATATGAATTTTAATTAATTATATGTGCAACTAGGGACAGGAATGTTTTGCAAATACAACAGTGTGAAAAATAACATGAAATAGATGGTTTTTTGGAAATAATACAAAGTTGGTAATTTTTATGTAACATCTTGAAATTTGTAATTTTCCACATAAAAGATGTTATAAATCTGTGTATGACAGTTTACCAATATTTGTAACTGATAGTTATTGAATGTTGAAATTGCATTTTGCCTTCTTTCTTCCTCAAGGCTGAGGTTCACTTATAATCTTAAAATGATGGCTCATTTCCCACATAACAAATTGTAATGTGCCTTCAAGAATAGTACCCAATTTGACTAAAACATAGAATTTGGCAAACAGATAGCAATGAGTTTGGCAGGAAATAACATCAATATTGGCAAAAAAATACTGAAATCAGAGAAAATAACACCAAATTAAAAAAAAACACAGAAAAGGAAAAAAAGCCATCAAAATTGGCAAAAAATAGAGAAATTGGCAAAGAAATAGTGAATTTGGAAAAAAATGAATTTACCAAAAAATAATTCTGAAGTTGGAAAAAAGTAACGCGCAAAAGGAAAAAAAACATCAAAAATGGCAGAAAATACCAGTGAAATTGGCAATAAAAAGGAATTTGTCAGCAATATAGCATTGAATTTGGCTAAAAATAGTACCAAATTGGCAAAAAGTAACCCCAAATTCATCAAAAGATAACATCGAATTTGGCCATAAAATAAAATGATTTTTTCCTGTCCCTTTGTATAACATAATGGTAAATGTGGTGAGGTAGTAGATATATGTTAGTAGTGAGGTGTTTTAGTGCAGGTTGGGGCCACTGTGGATAGAATCTAACCAGTAAACATAGAGAAAGTTCCCATGGAAGGGGTTACGGTGAGGTGCTATTAGGAGGAGGAATCCCAATTTTCTGTAGATGAATGAGAAACCTAAGTCAGATCTGTCTTATTTTAAAGTTTCCTTTAGTGCAGAGTAGTTTGTAGTACAAGTTAAGTCTGTTCACCTGTTCTCACAGACAGTTTAAGAGACTTTGTGTCAATTCAGAAAGTGTAACACTGTTTGCATGATGTTCAATACTTGAAATGGATTATCTCACAGGTGTGAGGAATTGTACAAGTGATAGGACAGGAGTACATAGTTGTAAGAGGTTGTACAGACAAATTTTGCAATGGGGACAGTTCCATGTATATGACTCATTTAACAAGAAATTGATGGAATAGAAGCACAGGTTAACATGAAAATAATTCAGATGTTTTAATTTTAAGCTGCTCTGACTGATGTAAGCAGAATTTATCAGTAGAGTGATTCTCACTTTGTGACATGACTTTGAAAAGGTAACATCCCTGGCAGGGGGGTTGGTTGAGTCTATCCACTCCAAGGGTGTTGTTTGGTGAAACATAGAAGACTCCTGTCTTATTTTTGGGATGACTTTTTTATCATGGAGAAGTGGAGATGACTTGTATGCCACAGAAAATCTTGTGACTGAATTTGATGGGGGGGGGGGGGCTGAAGTCAGCATATTTTTGTTATGATATGTATCCAAATGGTTGTTTTTCCTACTAATGCCAAGGCCATAAAAAAGAAAATGTTTTTAACGACAAAGATGGCAACAGTTTCAATGCAAGTAATCCTGTTTGTTGTTTATTTGACATATTTTGTGAGATTGAGGTCAATGTACCATGGGATTCACGGAAGAAATTGGTGGATCTCTGTTGGGAAAATGACTGCATATGTCCTATGCTCAATAATTCATATGTGAAGCTGACAGAACGGTTAGGACAGTGTATTTAGGAAAATGGTAGTGCACACAGTGTATGGTTTAGGTGGAGTAAGCAACTTTGTGGTTTCAAATAGGATGAGGTTTTTTAGAAGATTTTATGAATCTTCTTGAACTATAGAAATAGAGCCATAGTAAGAGATTCAGTTAAGTGGAACTGTCAGATTGTGTAGATCATTCATCACATTTCACCTGGTCAAATACCACATTAATGGCAGACAACAACACAGTCCTGGACTGGAAGAATATTGTCAACTCCCACAGAAATTCTCAGTTTAGACATTCCAGGAATTTCTTACATGTATAATGGTTGTACCATAAATTCCTTTGTGCTGAAATCATTGTCCCAACTTGACCACCACCAAAGCATTGACTGTGGCAACTGTACTTTGTGCGTTTTAGTCTGTCGCCACTACCAGTACATTTGTAAATTTATTTCTACTATTATTTGGTTTTTATTAGTTTAAGAAAAAGCTAACTCTCATCTTGGGCTCAAGAAAGATTTTTTTCCCACTTCTGATGGTGTTATTTGGTGGAAGAAACTGTCTGTGCTAAAAGCTCATGTTCAGTTGTTATGTATTCTTAATGTAATCCATGACCCTTGATTTCATTCTTCATTTTTCTGTTTATGTTCTGTAAATGTCATTAATGTCTTATAAGTCAGATGATAATTACTAAAATATTCATTCATTTTTCTGTAGCATTGTTATATATGAAGGTGGTAGTGTCATGAGTCAAGCCAGGTCCCTGTGGAGATTGGAACTTGCAAGAACAAAATGGGCTGGTGGCTTCATTAACTGGTCCCATCCAATGAGAATAAGGCACTTGACAACTGGCCGTTACCTCGGTGTTAATGAAAATAATGAGCTCTGTCTTGTCACAAGGTAGGAAATATTTCAATTTTTGTGTTTGCACATGTCCTAATTCTCACTATAAAGATAACATTTTGAGCTGCAGACAGGCACACCGAAAAGACTGTCACATTCTGTTACAGTTATAGATGTTGTGCCATCAGCAATTCAATGTGTCATCTTTACAGTGAATCGCAAATATATAATTTTCATAATATTGTTAATATTCCAACCTTGACTTTCATTGTTTCATTTTCTAATATTGCGATTTTGCACCACTATGCTGTCATGTTCAATGTTCTTTTAAGAAAGACAGTCACAAACTCACATAAAATGTAATTTTTTCCAACATTGTATCTAAAAAACAATTGCTTTCAATATGGCATTGAAAAGTTCTGGTATTATGTAACTAATTTAGAGTAAAGATAACAACTCTCTGAATGATAGAGGTGTTACGTCATCAGTGCACAAACACACACACACACACACACACACACACACACACACACACACACACACACACACACACACACCAGTGCAGCTACATCGTGCCATGAAAGATACTGTGCCACGACTGCAGTAGGTGGTGAGTGTGAGGGAGGATTTAGGAAAGGTGATGATGGCTGGGAGGGAGGCAGCATGTGCAAGAGATAGGAATGTTGAATGGGAATTCAGCAGGTGCATTGGATAAGAATGTAGCATGTTTGTGTAGTGAACAGTGGTGATGACGAGGAGGAGGGGAAGAAAGAACAGAGGAAGGTGAGACTGTGGGAAAGAGCATCTACATGCTGGATGAGTAAAGTTAATGTTCCTGGATTGGGTGGAGGTGGGTGTCATCCAGAGAGCTAGCAGAGATTGAGGGTTGGAGGATTATAGGAAACAAGAATGTGTTGTAAGGACAACTCCCATCTACATAGTACAGAGAAGCTGGTGTAAAGTGGGAGGATCCAGATGACAAGTGTTGTGAAGCAGCTGCTGAAAACGAGTGTGTTGTGCTCAGCAGTGTGTTCCATCATTGGGTAGTCAACCCTGCTTGTGGCCACAGTTTGTTGGTGGCCATTCATGTTAGTGGACAGCTGAGTGGTCATGCCCACATAAAATGTTATACAGAAATTGCAGCAGAGCTGCTTTCATGGGTATCCGTGCATGTGATGGTATAAGTGAGACTGGGATGGGACTGAAGTAGGACGTCTGGTTGGGTGTATAGGACACAGCAACATTACCCATGTGGCAAGGAGTTGGAAGTGGGTGTAGTGTAAGGATGGATCACGATGTGTAGATTGTATGGACAGTGGGATACAATTTGGAGAGGGGGGGGGGGGGGAGGAGGATTGTGGGTAGGATGTTTCTCAGTTCTGGTCGCAATGAAAAATAGTCAAAATGCTGATGATGGATATGGTTCAGCTGTTCCAGTCCAGCGTAACAGTGTGTGATGATATGCGTGCATCTTCGCAGCTGATTCTTTCTTGGGGGGGGGGGGGGGGTGGAAGGATTAGGGGCATGTAAGGGTATTGTGTAGGAAATCTGTATGTGGTCCAGGTCTGGGGGATGGCAACAGTCTTTGGAGACCTTAGTGAAACCTTCAACATGCTGGGTATGGGAATTCACATCACCACGTATGTGCCATTCACAGGTTGCCAGACTATACAGTGGAGATTCTTTGGTGTGGAGTGGATGGCAGCTATCAAAATACAGGTGCTGTTAATGGCTAGTAGACGGAGGTATGGATTGAACATTCAGAGAGGTGGAGGTCAGTGTTCAGGAAGGTGGCACATTGAGCTGAATTGATTTGAGAATTAACAATCATAAGTTAAAAAAAGGAAGAGTATGGTTGAAAGTATTGTTGACAATTACTTAACAGGGATGGAGCACGAGCTCATATACTACAGCTGACGCAGGAACTGATAATCACACGTGACCTATTAAAAGAAATGAAGTTTTGGTTTTAATATTTTGTTATCTGTGGAGCCATTTGAAATAGAGTACAGATCTCGATAAGACAAGTATGGCAAAAGAAATTGGGTGGCAGTCATCCTGATGCTTGCCTTTATTATTTTAAGGGATCCTAAATTTTGATGACTGAACAGTTGTTCCTTTGTAAATTGTAATTGAAGAATTACTATAAATTCTTTACTAAAAACGTATTTTCAGTTATGTGCATGTTTACATATTAGTGAAATACAGCCATACATGAAATAATAATTAGTATTTTCTCCTTCAAAATAGGAATATTCAATCATTTTTCACTACCTCTATCTTTTTTTCATAGGGATGAAGCAACAATTGCATCATCAACATTCTGCCTGCGCCAAGAAAAAGATGATCAGAAAGTGGTACTTGAAGACAAAGATCTTGAAGTGATTGGCTCACCCATAATAAAATATGGTGACAGCACAGTCATAGTTCAACATTCAGAAACCTCACTTTGGTTATCATATAAGGTACAAATAATTACTCATGTAATGTAGATTCTATAAAACTTTAAAAGATTTGTGAAAACTGGCAGTAAATTTTGTGTACTGCGTGTATTTGCAGATCAATGGAATGCACTTGTTTCATCTTTCTCCCTCTATCGAAAATATATCATAATGCTGTTAGTTTCTTGGTTGTTACATGTACATTTCCATAATTTTTAATGATAATATTGTGCAAAGAATAGTTGCTGCTTACCATATAACAGAGATGCTGAGTTGCAGGATAGGCACAACAAAAAGATATCAAACAAAGCTTTTGGTCAGATAGGCCTTCATCAGAGTGGACAACAGATACACACACATACAAATGCAACTCACACACTCATGTGCAGATTCCTTGACTTTAGCCATCGGGTGGTGGGTTTCCAGTTTCCGTGTAATAGGTCAGGAGTTCACTACACACAGGAAGCAGCTACTCAGGTAGCGGGGGTTGTGTGGAAGGGACTGGTTGGTCTTCTGGCTTAGAGGGTCTCAGGAAAGCACAGAAAGGGCATCCGTCTAAAAGGGGGCAGGTAAAACACACTAAGGTAGTTGTAGAAACAGTCAATATTGTAGTTGTAAATTGTCGTAGCTGTGTTGGGAAAGAACCAGCGCTCCAAGCCCATATAGAAAGCACTGAAGCTCAAAGTAGTTCACCTTTTAGCGAAACTGGAGTAGATAGTTCCTGCGAAATAGTATGGGTAGAGGTTATATTTGACAATCGGACTAAACTATTCATTGGATCATTTTACCAACCCCCCAACTCAGAAGATATAGTTGCTGAACAGTTCAAAAGAAACTTGAGTCTCATTTCAAACAGGTACCCCACTCATACAATTATAGCCAGTGGTGACTTCAATCTACCTTTGATATGCTCGAAAGATTATATGTTTAAAGCTGGCAGCAGGCATAAAGCGTCATCAGAAATTGTAGTGAATGCTTTCTCAGAAAATTATTTTGAACAATTAGTTCATGAGCCCACTCAAAGTGTAAATGATTGTGAAAGCATACACGACCTGTTAGCAACAAATAATCATGGACAAATAGGGAATATTAAGATGAATACAGGGATTAGCGACCACAAGGCAGTTGCTTCTAGGCTGAATACCATAACACCTACAGCCATCAAAAAGAAACACAAAGTACATCTATTTAAAAAAGCTGATAAAAATGCGCTGAACGCCTTTTTAAGAGATAGTCTCCCCTCCTTCCGATCTGATCACGTAAGCCTAGAAAAGATGTGGAATGATTTCAAAGAGACAGTATCAACAACAGTTGAGAGATATATACCACATAAATTAATAAGTGATGGTCCTGACCCCCCACAGTACATAAAATGGCTCAGATCTCTGTTGCAGAAGCAATGAAGAAAGCATGCCAAATTTAAAAGAACACAAAATCCCCAAGATTGGCAAAGTTTTGCAGAACTTTGAAATATAGCTTGTACTTCAATGTGAGAAGCTTTTAATAATTTCCACACTAAAACTCTGTCTCAGAATCTGGCAGAAAACCCAAAGACATTCTGGTCATACATAAAGCACTCAAGTGGCAAGACGCAGTCAATACCTTCACTACACAACAACAATGGTGAAGTCACTGATGACAGTGCCACTAAAGCAGAGTTATTAAACACGGTTTTCCAAAACTCGTTCACCAAAGAAGGTGAAGTAATTGTATACCAGTCAGGTTCCTTTGAGAGTATGCTGATACAATAGCACCATATTTAGCAATTATATACAACTGCTCGCTCACAGAAAGTTATGCACCTAAAGACTGGAAAATTGCTCAAGTCGCACCAATACCCAAAAAGGGAAATAGGAGTAATCCGCTGAATTACAGGCCCATATCACTAACGTCAATTGGCAGTAGGGTTTTGGAACATATACTGTGTTTGAGCATTATGAATTACCTCAAAGAAAACGATTTATTGACGCATAGTCAGGACAGATTCAGACAATATCATTCTCGTGAAACACAACTAGCTCTTTATACTCATGAAGTAATGAGTGCTGTTGACAAGGGATGTCAAATTGATTCCCTATTTTTAGATTTCCAGAAGGCTTTCTACGCTGTTCCTCACAAGTGTCTTCTAACCAAACTGCGTGCCTATGGAATATTGCCTCAGTTCTGTGACTAGATTCATGATTTCCTGTCAGAAAGGTCGCAGTTGGTAGTAATAGATGGAAAGTCATCGAGAAAAACAGAAGTAATATCCAGCATTCCCTGAGGAAGTGTTATAGACCCTCTATTGTTTCTGATCTATATTAATGACATAGGAGACCATCTAAGTAGCCCTCTTAGATTTTTTGCAGATGATACTGTCATTTATTGTCTTGTAAAGTCATCAGATGACCAAAACAAATTGCAAAATGATTTAGATAAGATATCTATCTGTATGGTGCAAAAAGTGACAATTGACCCTGAATAAAGAAAAGTGTGAAGTACGTGAGTACTAAAAGAAATCCGCTAAATTTTGATTATGCCATAAGCCACCCAAACCTGAAGACTATAAGTTCAACTAAATACTTAGGTATTACAATTACAAATAACCTAGATTGGAATGATCACACAGATAGTGGTGTGGGTAGAGCAAACCAAAGACTGTGATTCATTAGCAGAACACTTAAAAGGTGCAACGGGTCTACTAAAGAGGCTGCTTATACCATGCTTGTCTGCCCTATTCTGGAGTTCTGCTCTGCGGTGTGGGATCCGCATCAGGTAGGACTGACAGATGATATCGAAAAAGTTCAAAGACGGACAGCTTGTTTTGTATTATCATGAAATAGGGGAGATAGTGCCACAGACATGATACGTGAATTGGAGTGACAATCATTAAAACAAAGACTTTTTCATTGTGATGGGATCTTCTCATGAAATTTCAATCACCAGTTTCTCTTCTGTTTGTGAAAACATTCTGTTGGCACCCACCTACATGAGGAGAAATTATCATCACTATAAGATAAGAGATCAGGGCTCGCACAGAAAAATTTAAGTGTTCGTTTTTCCCGTGCTCCGTTCAAGAGAGGAACCGTAGAGAGACAGCTTTGAAGGTGGTTCATTGAGCCCTCTGACAGGCACTTTATTGTGACTAACAGAGTAACCATGTAGATGTAAATGTAGATGGGTAGATGTAGATGTATGTGTGAGTTGCGTTTGCATTTGCGTGTTCGTGCGCGCGCGCGCGTGTGTGTGTGTGTGTGTGTGTGTGTGTGCGCTGTCTATTCTGATGAGGGCATGTTGGACTGAAAGCTTTGTTTGACAGTCCTTTTGTTGTGCCTATCTGTGACTCATTTCTGTTATATGGTGAGTATCAACTATCCTTTTCACAAGATTGTCATTATTCCATTCTGGATTTTCCATTGTTCTGTGATTTTTAAAATAAATCGAACATAAATGTATGTCTGCATTAATAAAATGTGCTCACATATTTCCAATGTTATTGTGGCTTAGTAATTGTGAACACACTAGACTCTCGCTAATCCAGTCATTCCTGAGACATATGGGTACCGGGTTAGCAGAAGTGCCAGATTATTGAGTGTCTGAAATTTATTTTATTAATTTATTTTGTTTTTTTATTTATTTTGAAAACATAGGGGATATACAGTAGTGTACTGTACTTTATTAAACCAAAGGATACAATTTTAAAACAGAGGATATACTTTATTAAATCCAAAAAATACATTAATATTCAAATAAAACTTAGTCCTTGAGTGTAAAATATACTGTTCATGATTATACAGTTGTATCACTCACTGTAAAACATGTCCCTCATTTTTAACTGTCACAATGATGATACGCGATGGTGGCTTGCTTTATGATGCAGTCACTTTACAAGCATTACATTGGTACTGCATGTATCTGGTTGTTGCATAATGTACTCCAGGAAGACCTTGGCAGCTTCATCACCAGCTGTGTGAGAAATGTTCATGCTCTCTCCTCCTGTGTCTTCTTCTTCAGGACTTTCATCATTACTTTCTTGCACACTTTTGATTATTTCTTCATATGTTAAAGTTTGGTCTGTATCACAGTTTTCCTCATTCAGCCACTTAGTAACATTTTCATCATCAATTTCTAATTTCTTCTCCTCCTGGAAGGTGGTGGAACATGTCAGTGTACAAAGTAGTTGATAATTGCGAATTGACACTCATCGCTGTCTCTCACTACTGGATCCAACTCGGCATCAGTGGATGGCCACAGTTTTCTTCTGCTCTTCATTGTGGTAGTGCTCTCCACTTTGTCACATGCCTCGGCTGCTTGGAAAACAACATCACGTATGTTAATTGTCTCGATAGAGTCATTTTCACTTTTGTTCAGCAAGGAGACAAGAAGTGAATGTCCATAATGATGTTTAATTGATTCCAAAATTCCCTGGTCCATGGGCTCAATTGGGGCTGTCATGTTGGGTGGGAGAAAGAGTGCTTTTATACCATCAAACTTTAGAGAAACATCTGAAGGATGACTGGGAGCATTGTCAATTATAAGGATAGCTTTCAGTGGAAGCTTTTCCTTTTTTAGATCTTCCCTCATTGCTGGTACAAACGTTTCATGGTACCACTGAGAGAATATTTGTCTGTCTGTACATGCTTTCTTTTGAGCGCAATACTGCAATGGTAGAGTATTTATGTCAGTGTGTTTAAAACACTGTGGATGTTGGGATCTTCCAGTCACCATAAGCGGTAGTTTATGACTCCTATTTTCATTACAACACGCCATTAATGTTACATGCTGTTTCTGCTGCTTGTAACCAGGAGCTTCCTTCTCGTTCTTGGCAGCTAATGTTTCTGAAGGAAGCATCTTGTAAAAGAGTCCCGTTTCATCAGCATTATACAAGGCATCAGCTGTGAAATCTTCTTCCTCTGTTATCTTCCATATCTTGCTTACAAACTCATCAGCACCCTTATTGTTATTTGAACGACTTTACCCGGTGACTATCAGCTGCCGAATGCCATGTTGTTTTTTCCAGTTTGATAGCCAACCTTCACTCGCTGCAAACACATTACTACAGCCAAGTTGTTTGTTAAATGCAGCTGCTTTTTCCTTTATAGTTGGGCCACTGACTGGAATTCCTTTACTGTGTAGTTGTATGAACCATCTATAAACAGCTACATCCAGTTCTTCATTCTCACTCTTTCGCATAACCTTCCATTTTACCAACTCACTATCCATTTGTCTTGAGTACTGTCAAATAACATATTCTTTCTTTTTGATGTCATAAATAATTGCTTGTCCAACACTGAACTCAGCAGCAATGGCTTTCTGCAAAGAACCTCGATGTAACTTATCTAAAATTTCGAGTTTCTGATTGAGTTCTAGCATAAGGTGTTTCCCTTTAGAAGACATGATTCTGAGCTGTAAATAAAGCTACAATTTCAAATACAGTATATAAAGCATTGTTTAACTAAGCATTGTTGTGCATGATAATTCATTGTGCACGTGTTTTTGGATGTGTGCTGGATTCTGAGAGGCCACACTACTGAGGGCCAGATTAGCGAGAGTCTAGTGTATTGGAATTTAAATGAAGTGCATGGTGACTATCATTAGCATTTTAGCTCTGCAAAATACTTAAGCAAGTTCCAGACAATATTTTGAAACCTGAAACAGTGCCTTTTCTTAACTGTCATGCAATGTGATAACCACTGTATTCTCTTTAAAATTCTTTTCTCATGACAAGCATTTTTCTGCATGTCAAACCCCAAAAGAAACAACATAATTCAGCATGGCATCACCAGATGCATTAGCCTTATTATGTCATAAGTCTCATGCAGACCTTCCACTCCGAAAACTAAGAAATCTTACAGCCATCACAAGAAGTTTCTACTGATACTAGATACATTAACCTCTAAGATGCTCAAGAAAATTACATTGAAGTCTCATGTAAGAAACAGTAATATTGTTAGTAGCATCTTTGAAGGAAGATTGTTTGTTAATAAATGTTGGAGATGGTACTTGTTATTTTCGTATGTTGTTCATGTAAAGATAATACTTCTGACTGCCCCGTAGTGAGTGATACAAAATGTTCTGATGTGCAGCTACCACTAGTGCCCAGATCATAAAATAAAATAGCCCACTGTCCCTTTTGACACAGTTACTAAAACATGACCAAATTTTCTGTACCCATTAGGCTTATGAAACAAAAAAGAAAGGTGTGGGGAAAGTTGAAGAAAAGCAAGCTGTCCTTCATGAAGAAGGGAAAATGGATGATGGGTTAGACTTTAGCCGCAGTCAAGAGGAGGAATCGAGAACGGCTCGTGTTATAAGAAAATGTAGTTCCCTTTTCACAAAATTTATAACGTGAGTACTGAATCATCTAAAAATTAATTTTTGTATAATTATATTAATTAATAGTTATTACTCCTCTGCATATGTTCAGGTGTGTAATAGGAATTTTTGTACCAATTTGGTAAGCTAAAACATTCATTTAATTGCAATGTAATGAATTATAAAAGAATGCTTGAAGATAGTATAAAAGAGGTAATTATGTAATGTGTTTCAGGGGACTAGAAACACTGCAGACAAATAGACGACATTCATTATTTTTTATGTCTGTGAATTTAAATGAAATGGTTATGTGCCTTGAAGATTTAATAAACTACTTTGCTCAGCCAGAGGAAGAAATGGGTAAGCATATTTTCTAGTATCAGTATTTATATAAAACTGTGCTCAAATGTTCAAATGTGTGTGAATTCCTAAGGGACCAAACTGCTTAGGTCATCGGTCCCTAAACTTACACACTACTTAAACTAACTTATGCTAAGAACAACACACACACCCACGCCTGAGGGAGGACTCAAACCTCCGGCGGGATGGACCGCACAGTCCATGACATGACACCTCAAACCATGCTAAAACTGTGCTGTATTAAGTAGATTTTGAAATGATAAATAGGCCAAGTGAAATCTTATGTGTTAATAAAATAATGCAATTTCCGTATGTCATCCATATGGGAACTGGTTCAGAATTTTCAACTGTTTGTGACGTAAAAGACAAGTTAAAACAATTATCCATGGCACTCACTTTTATTTTCTTCTACAGCATGTTTCACCCTTATCTTCAAATGGATCAGTGGTTTACATTGCATTTTTGTTTTCTGGATATAACCAACTGTCTGTTTTGAACTTAATTTCAAAAATGTTCCAGAAGAAAAAACACTGAGGTCATTATAAATATGCATGTTCAATATAATTGGCACAAAAACATGAAAAAACAATATAAATGGTCCAGAGGGTACGATCATATGGGGTATCAGACATAACTGATGATTTCTTGATAGGGAGGGCACAGCATGTTATCTTGTATGAAGGGTCATCAACAGATCTAAAAGTAACTTCGGATGTACCCCAGGGAAACGTGTTAGGTCACTTGCTGTTTATGTTATATATTAATGCTCTTGTGGACAATATTAATAATAACCTCATACTTTTCGCAGTTGATGCTGTTATCTATTAGGGGCGTTCAAAAAGAAATGAGTCGGAGGCATAATTACAGAAACCAGTACCTGTATGTTACAAGTATTGACCCTGTCTGTTGAGACACTTGTCCCACTGTGACACAAGGTAGTGAATGGCTCCCACTTAAAATTTCCAGGGCTGCGATGTTAACCAGTTCTGCTTGTACAGCTGGACATTGTCATCCAAGGTGACTTGTTTGCCCCTCAGAGCCTTTTTAAGGGGACCAAAAATGGCGTAATCATAGGGAGAGAGGTCTGGGCTGTATGGAGAATCTCCCATTTGAATTTCTGCAGGAGTGCCGCGACTGTGGTGGCCCTATGAGGCTTTGCATTGTCATGGACCAAAATGACCACAGGAGTGAGATTGTCTGGTCGTTTTGATTTGATAGCTTGGCAAAGGGTGGTCAAGGATTGCGAGTAATGTTGGGCATTCACTGTTGTTCCATGCTGCAGGAAGTGAATCAGAAGGGGGCCATCTTGGTCAAAGAAGAACGTCAGCATAACCATGCGACTGGCGGCGTTGGATGATTGATGCATGCTACTGTTAGCTCTCTATAGTCACATGACAAGCATGCATGCCCTCTAGCGACAGGCTGTGTACTTCCACGCTCGGGAAGGATCACACCTTATTACACATGCCATGATATTACCCTCCTGTCACCAGATTGTGCATTCCAGACTCTGACTCGTTTCTTTTTGAACGCCCCTTTTTCAGTGGAGTTCAGTAACGAATCTGTACAAGTATTCAGTCAGACTTGGGAAGATTTCAGAATGGCACTGTGATTGACAGATTACTTTAAATTTTCAAAATTGTAAAATTGTGCACTTTGCAAAACAAAAAAACATGGTATCCTATGAATATAATATTAGTGAGTAACATTTGGAATATGTAAACTCATACAAATACTTAGATGTAACACTCTGTAGGGACATGAAGTGGAATGATCACATAAGCTTAGTTGTTGGTAAAGCATGTAGCAGGCATCAGTTTATGGGTAGAAAGTGAGGTGTCATGCACCGTTGTTGGCTGGGTGCAGCTGAGTACTTGTGCCACTTCCCTACTCCATCATTCCTACTGCTTCTCCCCTTCTTACCACTCCCTTCAGCTTGCAGTCAGTGCTGCCACCATTTCTTGCCACTAGCCTAGCAGCTGCGACAAGAGGCAGGGAGGCATGAGGAGTGGTTTCTTTGGATCTGACTCTCAGAGACTGTAGATGCAGCGACTGGAGACGGCGGTCATGTGTGCATTAGTTGTGTGTGAGTGATTGTGTGAATGTGTGTGTGCACTCGTTTTCTGACAAAAGCTATGGCTAAAAATTTAGTGTGAGAGTGTGATTGCTTTTTTCTACATGCCTGTCTGTGGCTCAGCAATCATCTTTATGGTGAGTTGCCACCTATCTTCATTATTATTGATTCTCAGAGCATTAACTACAAGCAAATCTGGGATACGGCTATGGGCACCTGCATGGCACCATCCTATGCCAACCTATTTATGGGCCATCTAGAGGAATGTTATGTTAACAGAGCTTGTGACTGGTAGCAGAGAGCAAAAATAACAGCATTTGAATGATAATTCAGCTCAAAATCATACTGTGATCTTTGGTGTTTCATGCTAAAGTTACAAAGGAAAAGCAGAATGTGAAGAATTACTATGCTCAGGATCATACCCCGTTTTGTACTATCTTGTGCAGTATAAATGAAGGAAAGAGAACAGAAATGGAAGGACAACTCCACATACAACATTGTTGTTATTAGTTGCATCCCGTGTGGAAGCAGCTAGTGGACAAACTCAAATGAGAAGCTAACAAAGAAATTAGAGGAATCTTTAAACCTTGTTTAATCTACTGCTCTCTAATAAAATTAATAGGCGTTTATTTTTTCCCTTTATTTACTTCAAATCAAAGCAGAAATGCATAGTGCCTATGTTTGCGAAAAGGTCTTCCAAGAATTCAAATCTTTCTCTTTTGTCACAAAATTATTGTTAATTTAGCTTTTGGTGTTATTAAGTAAAATATTTTTGTTTCATTTCTTTAAATGTAGTATGTTTTTCTGTTCAATTCCAGAACATGAAGAGAAGCAGAACAGACTTAGAGCATTGAGAAACAGACAGGACCTGTTTCAAGAAGAAGGAATATTAAACCTCATCCTTGAAGCTATTGACAAAATTAATGTTATCACATCACAAGGATTCCTAATTGCCCTGTCTGGAGATGATACTGGCCAAAACTGGGAAGTTATTTCAGGATATCTGTACCAGCTTCTTGGTAAGAATATTTCTCTGTAACCATTGTCTTGCCTAAAAGTTATTTTCTGTCCATTCAAGTAATAGAAATGAAACCATATGGGTGAAATTTCTTCAGACATCCTGTATTGTTTGACTGTGGAGTTTGTTGGCACTGCTACATCTCTCCCAATCCAGTCTTATTTCTCCTAACTCATCTATTATGTCCACTGCAAACAAAAAAATAATTTTGTTTAATATTTAGCCATGTGGTATTGTCTAGTTGTCATCACATACCTACTGTAGTGCGCTTGGAGTTGAAACCTGACATGGTGACTGACAGAAATTGTTGAAATGATAAAAGTAGAATGACCATGACCATGACCAGAATTGACTGCTTTATGTTCACTGCCAGCCTTGTCCACCAGGCGAAATTGTGATTAGTACACCTAACATGTCAGTAAATAAGGCTGTTTCAAACCCAGTTACACACAAACTTTTCAACGACTATTAACACATAGCGCCACTTTTGCTTTCATAATTGTAGACTCAGTAAATATCATCTTATGGTAAGTGCTGTATTAGAAATGCCATTAGATAAAAAAGTAGAAATCGTTTCAGCTAAAGTGTTTAAATAACTATAAACTCACGTAACCCAAATTTGTGTTTCGTTTACCTGTAAGTGCAATCCAAATTAGCACCAACCTCTGCACAGTTATTCTGCACACACCCTATTACATCTTCTGGCAGGGCCTTTTGTGTATAATTTCTGTGATAATATGAGTCAACATGTGGAAATATCAACTGAAAATCTTAATACTAAGCAGTTTAAATTCTAATACTTATCACTACTTGCATCTGTACAATAAAACATTACAAATAAAATTTGAAGAAACTTCTGAGAGGCTATTTGACAGATGTTTCTCTGATTATTTAAAAGAAAACTGATTTTACACTCCTGCCACAGGTGTGTGTGTTTGTGAGTCTGTGTGGTTGTATGTGTGAATGTGTGTACTTCTACTGCAGAAAGAACAAGAGCTCAAAAGCTAGTGTAAATACTGATTACTGCCATAAGTTTCTGTGCACCACAGATCAATTGTCTACAGGTGAGTGGTGGCCTTTCCTTTTTTTATATACAAGGTGTACAACTTTGCTTCCGCCGTCTCTCCCCCAACATTTGAGGCTTTAATGAAACAGATTGGTTACACATGCATCATTCAAAGTATTTACCATCACTGGCCCCTACTTTCTCCCATATTTTGGGCAGTGTACGAATCCCACATCAAAAAAATGGCTCATCTTTTTAAGCGATCCACAAATCGATCCAATTTGTGACTTCTTCATGAGATCGGAAGTGTCGGTCAGCCAGGCCATGCACCATTGATCTAAAGAGGTGATAGTCAGAGGGAGCAATGTCTGGAGAATACGGTGGGTGGGGTAGGACTTCCCATTTTAATGTTTCCAAGTACATTTTGACCTGCTTTGCAATGTGGTGTCGAGCATTGTCGTGCTGCAAAATCACTTTATCGTGCCTCTCGCTGTATTGCAGCCATTTGTCTTTTAATGCTCTACTCAAATGCATTAATTGTGTTCGATAACAAGCATCTGTGATTGTTTCCCTTGGTTTTAACACCTGATAGCACATGATGCCGAGCTTGTCCCACCAAATGCACAGCATGATCTTGGAGCTATGTGGAGCTATGAATATTTGGTTTGGCTATTGACGTGGAAGCATGGCCGGGATATCCCCATGATTTTTTGCATTTAGGGCTATCATAACGAACTCATTTTTCATCCCCGGCCACAATGCGATGCAGAAATCCCTTCCATTTTGGCCTCTGAAGCAACCGTTCACAAACATACAAATGCCGTTCAACGTCTCATGGTTTCAGCTCACACGGGACCCAAGTTCCCTCTTTCTGAATCATGCCCATAGCCTTGAGACATTTTGAAATGGCTTGCTGTGTCCTGCCACTAATCATGCCAATTCTTCTTTAGTTTGACACGAATCTTCACTCAGCAATGTCTCCAATTCTGCATCTTCAAAAACATTCTCTCTTCTACCACTATGCTGGTCTATGACATTAAAATTACTGTTCTTGAAGCGTTGAAACCACTCATAACACATTCTTTCACCAATAGCGTCCTTACCATATGTACTTGAGAGCATTCGATGAGACTCAGCTGCTGTTTTCTTCACATTGAAACAAAACAGTAACACCTCCCACAAATGACAAGAATTAGGCTTGTAAACTGACATTTTCAATCAAGAACAACTTTATGATGCAGACACAAATCAACTAATGTTTGAATGAGGTTATGTTGACCGAGGTCCAAGCTAACTGCCTGACGTCTATGATCAGTTTCTTTCGACCGCTACTTACTGTTGTTGCCACCTATCGGCAAACGGCAGAAGCAAAGTTGTACACCTTTTATTATACTAAATACATATGTAGAATCACAAGCAAGCAGTCACACATGCACCGTGTTGCATATGCAACTCCACTCTACTCACACAACCCATTTCCGGAACTCGCTGCAGGATGGATCGTGTTTGCACTGTCAAAATATGGCAAAGATGTAACTTTACAATAATAATTCAACATACAAAGAATTCCTCAGAATCATACAATTGATACTTTACATGGTGAAACCACATAACCAAAATACAGAGTGTCTTAAATAAACCACTGCAGCCCATTGGTTCACTTCACTGGCAGATACATTGTGCTGTTTTCTTCCCTCAGTGGATCACGGGGTCCCAGGTTTGATTCCCGGCCGGGTTGGGGCTTTTCTCTGCCCGGGCACTAGGTGTTTGTGTTGGCCTCATCATTTCATCATTCATGACAGTGGCTATATTGGACTGTGTAAAAATTGGGACTTTGTACGGGCGCTGATGACCACGCAGTTGAGCGCCCCCACAAACCAAACATCATCATTATCATCATTCTTTCCTCAAGCTGGTTTGTACCCCCACAGAAAGACACATACCAACATTATGCAGATGTATTAGGGAACTAAACTCTTCTTACATGATCACATTTAATACGTTTCAACTGACTGAGTGTTCAGAATTAAGTTCCCATAGCAGTACAACCCACCAAAAATAAAACTCATTGATGACACAGATGCACCCCCAATCATATATCTCAATTGGTGTTACATAGTGTATCTCAGAAATTGCATACATTTCTGCTAATTAGTTCATACTGTCATAATACTTTCTTATAGACAAGATTGCTATTAGGATCATTACTGTGCATCTGTTCTACAATCAAGACAACTACACATTGATGAATAAGGCAGGATAAGCCAGCCAATCTGTTTAACTTGAATCATTACTTCATACAATTTATTTATCTAACCCCCTCCCCCATGCACAAAATGCACCCTGTTCATATGTTCAAATAAATGACAGTTCTGTAAATTTTCCCCTAAATAAATTACTATTAGTGTAGAAAAATCACATTATTCATTAAAGCGTCACTATATACATTTCTTACAACCCCTGTGCAGTATTTCTCACTGCCTCTTCCTGATTTAAGTACTTTTTATTCGTACAATTACACAGAGTAAATACATTAATGAATAAAATAAATTTTTACATCTTTATACATTAAACATCCCTTTTTACAGGCTTGTCCTCTTTCCGTCTCTTGTGCACATGTACCACCTCATCATCCTCCTGTATCATTTTTGTGTGGTACACATCCCTCATCCCACAGAAATCTATAAATCTGACATGTTTCTGATTTCCACCATTATCAATCTCTAACTGTCTGTTCTTACATTTTAGGTTGGTGTGATAGCATGTCAGAACTCTGTGCCTAAAGCTTCATCCTTACTAGTCCTGTAATAATTACACAGGCTATTTTAAATTCGCGATCATATCTCTTGAATTCTAGAAACACTTTCTGTTTTACAGATTTGCTCATTCTACATATTCCCATTTTTACTTTTATCCCCATCAACAGAAAAATTACAGAAGTCTTATAATTTAGCCTTTGCATAAAGGACTCTGCTACTGCTAACACAGCAGAATCCAAAAATCCCCTTGTCTTATGTTCAACCTCATGATCAATTCTGGGCCAATAGACATGGCAGCTAGTCAGCATCTTCTTTCATGAGATGCTCCAGTGATCCTGATGCAGAAGAGTGTGAGTCTGTGTCATAACAAAAAATAATTGTGGATGAGATGTAATGCACAAGCCAGAGGTTGCTCAGGCCATCCTCACTGAACATTTTATCACACTTAATGCAGAAAAAGGTCAGCAGTGACGGCTTGAGTGATGCGAGAACTGGTAGTGGGAAATCCATCCACTGATTTGTAAGCTTCCATGTCCAGATAAAAATGAAGTACTTCATCCTGATCAAAACTAGTGTCAGGTTATATCAGAAAACACAAAATGGCATCACATTTGACTGTTGAGCCATAGTGTGGAAATGAATCTCATAATTGTACCTACTAAGGAACAGGGCCCCATTGCTGTCTATGGGCTACCTTGTGTACAAGTGGCCCTGTGCAACTATAAAGAAACACTAATGATTTGTAATACTCACCAGATGAAACTTAACACATTATAAAAACACAGGTAACTTCTTCATAGCATAAAACAGTGAGAGTTTCCTTCTCTATTTGAGAGTAATTCTTCTGCACATCACTGAGTGTCTTCAATGCAAAAATGATGGGGTGTTCCAAACCATGCACATGATGTTGAGATAACATGTGCTCTGACACCATATTGTGATGCATCCATTACTACCAAGTCTGGAGCCACAGCTGATCGGTGGCCAAGAACAGTCTGCATCACAAACCATCTTCCACTGTTTTCAATGTGTGTTCACAGGCGGGAGTCCACTCAAATGCTGCACCTTTCTTAAGCATTTGATTGAGAGGTTAGGAAACCAAGGAACTTGTGGAAATGTGCAGCTTTACCTAAAAATGCTTTGAGCTCTTTCACATTTGAAGGGTGCGAAAAAACAGCAATGGGTGCTGTCAATCGACTGAATCTCCAGGCAAGGTATAACATGTCCCAAGTATTCTATAGAGGGTTGGAAGAAATGCGACTTTTCCAAATTGCACTTAAAACCCTTGTCGTGCAAAGTCTAAAACAACAGGTGATGAAAAGATGGTCCTTGATTGTGGAATCAGTAACGAAAATGTCATCAAGGTAATGATGTAACAAGGAATGTATTAAGTAAGCTGTTCCAAGTAACATTGAAAAATGGCAGCCTCGCTTACAATGCCAAAAACGAAGTGGTTGCACCTGTAGAAGCTGTGTGATGTATTCACAACAAGAAGATGACATGATTTGTCACCAAGTGGCAGCTGTAAATATGCTTCCAACAAATTGAGTTTTGAAAAATATTCTCTGCCTGCCAGCTTCATCATAAATTGATCTGAGCTAGGAATAGAGTATGTATCAGCTGCAAATTGAATTAGCTGTCGCCTTGAAGTTGACACATAGATGGAGTTTGCCCATAAGCTTCTTCTTAACAACCAGTGGTGTAGCCCATTGACTAGATAAAATGAGTTCTGTTATGCCTGTCTAGTTCTTCCTTCACTTCAGCATGAAGTGCAAGTGGTATGGGTGTGGCAGGGAAAAAAAACTGGGTTGTGCGAAAGATTTGTGACCAGTGTGTGCTATGTAGTCAGTAACCTTGCCAGGGCTGGGTGAAAACAGGGGTAAATATTCTAAATATTCTTTGCAAAAATCATCCAATTCTTAGTAGTGTACAAGATATGATACTAAATGCATGGAATCTGAGACTGTAAATTCAATAGCCTGGAAAGCATCAAAATCAAATAAGTGTTATGTGAAGGCATTGTCCACTTCCAAAAATATTACTGGCCAAACCAGCACCTGGTATGTTGTTTATGCAGTGTACTGCCCAAGTAGAGGAATCTGCTGTCTGTTGTAACTGACAAGATGGCATGAAGTAGCTGACAGAAGAGGGGAACCAAGGCATAGATAAGTATTAGAATTCAGTACCGTAGCCACTATGCCCATATCCACCTGAAGGTGTAAGGGATTTGTATCAATATGCACGCCAATGAAACGTTTGTTAGAAACAGCTGTAATAGCTTCACACAGTTGACTAACGACGTTAATGTCCATAGGTTGATACATGAGGGGCACAATGGAAGCAGACCGAGTGTTGCACGTAGTTGCAATGTGACCTTTATTATGACATGTATGGCATGATGACCAACATTGTAGACAAGCTGGCTGGTTGTTTTGAACAAAACGGGTTGGGTAGGAGGACAGGGGCATATGGAAAATTTTCTGCTGTGGTTGTGTTTGTGTGAGATATGGCAGCCAAGCATTCTGCACTGCCATGGCCTCTGTTTCTGTATGCATTTGTTGTCTGAGTTGACTGCAGCTACATTGGCCTAAGAATGTAATTGATAGCCAGCAGCACTAGAAACTTCAAAAGTGTGTGCAATATGGAGTACTTCTTTTAAAGAGGGATCCTCGAATTGCAGCACTCTTTGTTGAACTTCCTTATCTGAAGCTGCCTGTATGATAATGTCTCTAACCATAGTATTTGGGTAAAATTCCTGAGATTTAGCAGTAATGGAATGAAACTTGCAATTTAGCCCCTGAATTTCCACAGCCTAAGTGTGATTGAATGTACACTGCAGTGTGGCCTCAACAGCCAGAGACTGAGGCCATGTGTGTTGTGTATTGTGTTTGCATGAATGTGTGTGCGTGTATGTAGTCTATTTCCAGTGAAGGCCTTGTTGGCTGCAAGCATACTGTCTGACTGTCCTTTTGTTGTGCCTATATGCAACTCAGCATATATGCTATGTGGTGAGTAGCAACTATCCTTTCCAAAACAAAACATATTGTTATGTGGTTCAATTTTGTGAGTAACTCTTTCCTCATGCTGCCTTCTGCACACCATACTGTTTCTTTTCACTGTTTGTTATCTCTTCATTTCTTCTTATAGAGGGACTGTTCAAAAAGTTCCAAAACCTGTAGATTCTAATTAATAGTATATACCCCTCATATATCTCATATATTGTTAATTTTCATTTAAGACTTTTAACAGAATGTAGCCATGTATTATCAAGCCCTAGTCTTTTTTCAGTGTTTTAGAATACATATCTTACATTGGTCACTTATTCTAGCTCTCCTTTTCTGTATCAGCACAGGAAAAATTTGTTTTAAGACATCAAAACTGAAAATTAAAAATCTCATAAGTTGTTGTTCTGTCATTTTTTACTTTTATTTCCGTTTGCGAAAAATTCTGGCAAATATCAAGCATGCTCCCATACTTTACTCACTCACTTCATTAACATATTTGAGCCTGTGAACATTATAGCCCAGAAAGTTATATTGTTCTCAAATTTGAATGTGATTATTTTTGCTTCCTCTGTTTTGACTCTTTCCCTGAACAAATGCTCATAGAATGGTTTGTCATTTTCACTCGCTGGAATGAATGTCTGTTACTTATTCACATTTTGTGTTTTCAGCTGCCATAATAAAAGGAAACCACACAAACTGTGCTCAGTTTGCCAACTCAAATAGACTGAATTGGTTATTCAGCAGACTGGGTTCACAGGCATCTAGTGAGGGTACAGGAATGCTGGATGTGCTCCATTGCGTTCTCATTGATTCACCAGAAGCATTGAATATGATGAGGGTAAGTTCAGAACTCTTTTCTGTGTTTTGGGGAAATTAATCTAGATAATTTTCACCTCTATTGCTGCACTAATACATGATGTTGGAGATATTTTAACCCAAAGGGAAATTCATGAGTGTCAGAACAGATGTGTGTCAAAGTGCTATATATTTTGACAAAAAAACCATGATATTATCATCAAATGAGCAGATGTACTGAGATGCTGTTGCATTGTCCACTCTGCATATGGGGTCAACTACAAGATAACACCTCAGTACAGCAGATATCACCTGATTTTTCTATCAAAATGTCCTTTGGGAAACACTTTAGCCTCACATGCTTTAGCTCCATTATCATTTTTGTATTTCAGTTGGGATATAAAATACTGATGCTCAGATAAGGTAAACAGTGACATGACATGATATATAAATTTAACAATTGAAGGTGTTGTGGTGAAATGACGGCTGTGTAGTGCTGTAATGGGAACAGGGATGGGGCTGGATGGTTGAGGACAGTGACTAACGAGGGTTAAGACCAGGAGGGTTATGGGGATGTAGGATGTATTGCAGGGAAAGTTCCCACCTGCACAGTTCAAAAAAGCTGGTGTTGGTGGGAAGGATCCATATGGCACAGGCTGTGAAGCAGTCATTGAGATGAGGGATATTATGTTTGGCATCGTGTTCAGCAACAGGGTGGCACATTTATTTTTTGGCCACAGTTTGTCGGTGGCCATTCATGCACACAGACAGCTTGTTGGTTGTCATGCCTACATAGAATGCAGCACAGTGGTTGCAGCTTAGCTTGTAAATCACATGACTGGTTTCACAGGTAGCCCTGCCTTTGATGGGATAGGTGATGTTAGTGACCGGACTGGAGTAGGTGGTGGTAGGAGGATGTATGGGACAGGTCTTGCATCTAGGTCTATTACAGGGGTATGAGCCATGAGGTAAGGGATTGGGAGCAGGCGTTTGTGTAACGATGGACGAGTATATTGTGAAGGTTTGGTGGACGACGGAATACCACTGTAGGAGGGGTGGGAAGGATAGTGGGCAGGACATTTCTCATTTCAGGGCACGACGAGAGGTAATCGAAACCCTGGCACAGAATGTAATTCAGTTGCTCCAGTCCCAGGTGATACTGAGCTACGAGGGGAATGCTCCTCTGTGGCCGGACTGTAGGACTTTGGGAGGTGGTGGGAGCCTGGAAAGATAAGGCACAGGAGATTTGTTTCTGTACAAGGTTGGGAGGATAATTACTCGTACAGTCAGTGAAGGCTTCAGTGAGACCCTCGGTATATTCTGAGAGGGGCTGCTTGTCATGAGCGGGGCTGCTCATCACTGCAGATGCAATGACCGCGGGTGGTTCGGCTGTGTGGAAGGGACTTCTTGGTATGGAATTGGTGGGAGCTGTTGAAGTGGAGGTATTGCTGGGGATTAGTAGGTTTGATATGGACGGAGGTACTGATGTAGCCATCTCTGAGGTGGATGTCAACATCTAGGAAGGTGGCTTGTTGGGTTGAGTAGGACCAGGTGAAGCAAATGGGGGAGAAGTTGTTGAGGTTCTGGAGGAATGTGGATAGGATGTCCTCACCTTCAATCCAGATAGCAAAGATGTCATCAATGAATCTGAACCAGGTGAGGGGTTTAGGATTCTGGTTTTTTAGGAAGGATTCCTCTAGGTGGCCCATGAATGGGTTGGCATAGGATGGTGCCATGTGGGTGCCCATAGCCATACCCCAGATTTGTTTGTAGGTAATGCCTTCAAAGGAGAAGTAAAAGTTGTGTGAGGATATAGTTGGTCATTGTGACTAGGAAGGAGGTTGTTGGTTTGGAATCCATAGGGCGCCACGAAAGATAGTGTTTAATAGCAGTAAGGTCATGGGCATTAGAAATGTTAGTGTACAGGGAGGTGGCATCAGAGGATCAGGGCACCGTGCAGTAAAGGGACAGGAACTGTGGAGAGTTGGTGGAGGAAATGGTTGACATCTTTTATGTATGAGGATAGGTTCCGGGTAATAGATTGAAGGTGTTGGTCTATGAGAGCAGAGATTCTCTCACTAGGGGAACTGTAACTCGCCACAGTGGGTCATCCTGAGTGGTTGGGTTTATGACTTTAGGAAGCATGTAGAAGGTGGGGGTACGGGGAGTGGCAGGGGTAAGTAGAGCGATGGACTTTGGGGAGAGGTTCTGGGATGGGATTTGAGTAGTGACTGGAGATCCTGTTGGATTACTGGAATGGGGTTACTGTGGCAAGGTTTGTAGGTGGAAGTATCTGAAAGCTGACCGAGTCCTTCTGCCAGGTAATCCATGCGGCTCAAAACATCGGTGATGGAGCCTTTGTCTGCAGGTAGGATTATAAGGTCAGGATCAGTTTTTAGATGGTGGACTGCAGTTATTTCTGCGGATGTAAGGTTAGTTTGCATGTTGAGGGATTTGGGCAATTATGGTGAGGCAAGGTTTGAGGTTAAGAAACTCTGGAAAGTTAACAGGGGGTAGTTTGGAGGCAGTTCAATATTGGTTTTTGGTTGAGTCTGGCTGGTCGTGTTGGTGGCAAAAAAGTGTTTCCACTGTAGGGACCAGGGGAAGGAAAAAAGGTCTTTAACAAGTCCTGCATGATATAATTTGAGAGTAGGGCAAATGGTGAGGCCTTTGGAATGGACTGATATTTCTGTGGAAGTAAGTCTTCTGGAGGAAAGGTTCATGACTGTGCTGTGGGTCTGTTAGGTTCTGGGTTCTGTGTGATGGTGGGAGGGAGTTTTGGAGTGTGGTGTAAGTGTAGTAGGTCTGTGAGGCAGGGTTTGCCAGCTATATATTATTTTAGTTTTGTGTGTACTTAATATTAGTTTATTTTTGTGCAGCCGCTGTAAAGTTTTATCAAACCTTGTCAGTGGTTTGATTATCACTTGTGTCATTACAGAGGGTTGTATCATCAGCATTTATTATTGACTTGTAGGGCAAAGAAGTAGGTAGCTCATTCACATATATTTTAAAAAGAAAAGAACCCAGGACAGAACCTTGTGGCACTACTGTAGTAACATATAGGTCCCTTGGTCTACAATTATCTCCTGTGACAATCTCTTTAAAGCTTGTTCATTGTCCTTGATGCCATATTATTCAAATTTAGAAATTAGTGTACCTTGTGATAAAGTGTGATTTTTGAGTAATAAGTGGGAAAAATCTGTTAACATACAAATTTTGTAATTGTACTGCATAGAAACACTTCAAAAAATACTTGTTACTCTATATGTGTGACAGATTAATATATCACCACTGTTCTGCACAACAAGGAAACAATTTCATATGTTCATCATTGTTTCAGGATGAACACATTAAAGTTATCATATCTTTACTAGAGAAACATGGTCGAGATCCAAAAGTTCTTGATGTGCTGTGCTCATTGTGTGTGGGTAATGGTGTTGCAGTTAGAAGTTCACAAAATAACATATGTGACTTCTTGCTTCCTGGAAAAAATCTTCTTCTGCAAACACAGCTTGTGGACCATGTAGCAAGGTAAATTTTGTGCTTTTTTTATACATCTTTTGTAAAAAAGAAAATGTTGGTGTAGTTAGAAATGTCTACATGTATACTTTGAAAACCACTGTGAAATGCATGGCATAGGTTACATCCAATTGTACCAGTTATTACAGCATTTTGCCATTCCATTCATGTCATTCGACTACCAGCTCTTGCCTGGCCCACAGTGAGTGTGCTGGGGTGAGGTGGAAGTGCTGGGTTGGGTGGGACAAGGGATGGAGAGGGGCGGGAGGCAGACCCCTCCCTGCCTCCCATCTCTCTCGATCCCTTACCACACCCCACCCTGCACCCCCACCTCACCCCAGTAGACTCACCGTGGGCCAGGCAAGAGCTGGCAGTCAAATGAGCACAAAGTAGGGAGACGGGTGTGTGCATGTGAGTCAGTGTGTGTTTGTGTGTATGTTTCTCCTACAGCTTGAGAAAGAAATTTCATTCCAAAAGCTAGCAAGGCTCTGTACCTTTTGTTTGTGTGTCTGTCGACACTGCAGCGCTTCTGGCTTTCGGTGAGTCATCTCCTTATTCCTAAATAGTTCATTATAATACATAAAAATTTATGCAAATTACAATACATATTAAATTTCCAATTAAAACATAGTACCTAAAGGTTTAAAGAATAAAACAAGTACATCATATTTACAATAAACATTATTGGCAGAAAATGTTAAGTAGCACGTGTGTATTATAGTGTCACAACCTGTTCTTTTTTTCCAACCACTAGCCATAGCTTTTGTTTGTGGGATCTTCAGTATATTATGGTTAAAAGAGGGGCTAACTCAGACACATATTTGGTATAGAACCTCATAGAGATTCCATCGGGCCCTGGAGATTTGTTCACTTTTAACAATTTTAGATGTTTCTCAGCCCCATTGGCACTAATATCGATTTTAACAATATGGAAAGGATAAATTGCTGGTCACACAACATAGGGGAAGACGTGAGATACAGATGGACTAAATGAGAAACAATCTTAGAAATGAAACTTCCTGGCAGATTAAAACTGTGCTCCGGACCGAGACTCGAACTCGGGACCTTTCGCCCGTGAAAGGCAATGGTCCCAAGTTCGAGTCTCGGTCTGGCACACAGTTTTAATCTGCCAGGAAGTTTCATATCTGCACACACTCTGCTGCAGAGTGAAAATCTCATTCTGGAATCTTAGAAATATTTCAGCTTTCAGACAAAATCCTTCTTCAGAAGTAGAAAACACACAAACATTCACACAACACACACACACGTCCACCATCTCAAGGCACTGAGGCACAACTGCGATTGCATATGGCATTAGCAGTGTTCTAACTGGGCTGGTATTGAGGAGGAATGTGGGGGGTGGGTAGGAAGAAGCATGGTGTGGTATGGAGAGGAATAACAGATTGTGGCTGAGGGAAGATGCTAGTGCTGGCTGTGGGAGCCTGCAGAAATGTGATGGGGTCACAATAGGACTTCTAAGTGCATCATCAAGAGCTGGTGCTGGTCAGGTTTTGGGAGGGGGGAGGGTGGAATCAGAGTGGACTGTGTAGGAGTTTTACGAGGATGGAAGGTGTGTGTGGTACTGGAGTGGGAGCAGGGAAGGGGAATAGGCACTTGGAGGACAGGGGTTAGCATTGGTTGAGACAAATGGGGTTACAAAAACAAAGGATATGTTGTAGGGAGCATTCCCCCCTGTACAGTTCAAAAAAGCTGGTGTTGGTTGGAAGAATTCAGATGGTGCTGGCTGTGAGGCAGTCATTAAAGTGAAGCACATCATGCTGAGTAGCATGTTCAGCAACTGGGTGGTCCATCTGTCTGTTGGTCACAGTTTTGTAGTGGTCATTCATGTGGACAGACAACTTGTTAGTTCTCATTCCCATGTAGAATATAGCACCATGTTTGCAACTATATTTGTAGATCACATGGCTGGTCTCAAAGATGGCCATCTCTTTGATGGAGTAAAAGAAGTCAGTGACAGAACTGGAGTAGGTGGTAGTGGGAGGATGTATGGGACAGTCTGAGCCATTAGGTGAAGGGGTGGGAGTACAGGTGGAGTACGCATGGACAAGGATGTTGTGTAGGTTTGGTGGGCATTGGACTACCACTGTGGTAGGGGTGAGGAGCATATTTATCATTCCAGGGCAGGATGAGAGGTAGTTGAAACCCTACCACTATCTACCACCATCAAAGGAGCCTCCATCATACCCCTCCCACATTCCCCTATAGCTGCCAAACCATGCCTTTCAGACATACTACATTTACCATATCCTCAGAAACTCCCTCCCGCCACCATGCAGAACCCAGAACATAAACAGGTCCACAACATAGTAATGAATCTCTCTTCCAGAAGCCTCAGTCTCACAGAAAAATCGTTTCTTTCCAAATACCTTATCTTTTGCCCCACTCCCAAATTCAGTCCTCTCAGTTCCTACAAAGAGAGAACTTTTTCGCCACCAGTCCTACAAATCAAACTCAATTCAAAACCAATATTGAAACTTGCCTGACTCGGTTCACTCCTCTAACCCTCCATGATCCACTCCCTCACTGTTTCAAATCATCCCCTGTTAACTTTCCAGAATTTCGTAACCTTTAATCTTGCCTCACCATTGTTCCACAGAACTCTCAATATGGAAATCAATTGCACATCAAAAAAGAACCACAATCCACCACATAAATGTTGATCCTGGCCTTGTAACTCCACCTGCTGACAAATACTCCATTGTAGTGATAAATGAACAGTGGGGATTACCAGTCAGGAGGACTTTGCCAGCTGTCAGATACTGACAAGTCCTTCCACAGTTACCCCATTCTAAATATTCAACAGGATTCCAGTTTATGCTCAAACCCTTAAGTCAATCCCAGAACCTCTCCCCTGAGTCTGACTCTCTCCTCACTCCCACCATTCCCTGCGCTCCTCCTTTTTATGTGCTTCCTAAAGTTCATAAGCTGAAGCACTCAGGACACCCCATTGTAGCTGGTTGCTGTGTCACTACAGAGAGAATCTCTGTCATTGTTTACCAACACCTTCAGCCCTTAACTGTAACCTGCCCTCCTATGTAAAAGACAACCATTTCCTCCACCAACTCTCCACAGTTCTGGTTCGTGTATCATCTGGCACCCTGCTCATCACTGTTGCTGCCACCTCCCACAACACTAACATCCCCAGTGCTTGTGGCCTTGCCGCTATTGAACACTATCTTTCCCAATGCCTAATGGATTCCGAAACTACAACCTCCATCCTTGTCACTGTGACCAACTATGTCCTCACCCTTAATTACTTCTCCTGTGAAGGTGCCATCTAAACATAAATCTTTGGTACAGCAATGAGCACCTGCATTGCATTAACCTGTGCTAACCTACTCAAGGGCCATCTAGAGGAGATCTTCATAACCACATGGAACCCAAACCCCTCACCTGGTTTGGATTCATTGGTGGTATCTCCATGACCTGGATTGACGATGAGGACACCATACTCACATTCCTCCAGAAACTCAACGCCTGCCCCGCTCCCCCCCAAAACACTTCATCTGGTCCTCCTCAAAGCAACAAGCGACCCTCCTTCATGTCGACTTCCACCTCAAGGATTGCTACATCAGTACCTCCATCCACATCAAACCTACCAACTAACAATACTTCCACCTCAACAACTGCCACCCATTCCACACGCAGAAGTCCCTTCCATACATTGTAGCCACTTGTGGTCATCACATCTGTAGTGATGAGAAGTCTCAATTCAAATATGCTAACGGCCCCATTTAGGCCTTCACAGATCGAAATTACCTCCCAACCTTATCCAAAGCCAAATCTCCCACACCTTATCTCATCAGTAATATCCCTCACATAATCCGGACACAAAGGATCACTCCTCTGCAATCCACCCCGGACTGGAGCGAGTGTATGATATTCTCCCCAGGGTTTCAGCTATCTCTCATCCTGCCCTGAAAGGAGAAGTATCTTCCTCATATCCTCCCCACACCTCCAACAGTGGTATTCTGCCACCCACCCAGCCTATGCAATACCCTCAATACTCTTGTCCATCTCCACTCCACCCTTTCTCCCAACTCCTTGCCTCCATGGCTCATATCTCTGCAATAGACCTATATGCAAGACTTGTCCCATACATCCTCCCATTGCCACCTGCTCCAGCTCTGCCACTGGCATCTCCTACTCCATCCAAGAGCCAACTGTGAAAACAGTCATGGTATTCTCTGTGTTAATGACAAGTAAAAAGCTGATGATATTTTTCTTGGGTCTGCAGCCAGATCAAGCAACCATCTAAACACAATATTTCTGTGGTGCACATTGCCACCATATTTGGGTGGAATGCTGTATGTTAATCTCACCAGAACTGATTGATGTTGTGAATGTGACCCTTTCATATGCTGTGGAATTCAACAAATCATTGCTGCTGCACCATAGCACAAGTGAACATACAGTGCCCAGGTGGTCAAAGCCCGATAAATGACTGTCAGATACCACTATCAGTAAACTCCATTGGTTGAGTCGAAGATCATTGTTTTTTAATGTGAGCTAAAACAAGGTTCCAAATATTGCTTAAAGAGTAACTGTTGTCTCTGTTTATAATATTGTCTGCCAATCTAATTTCAGTAACTGCCCTTAAAACGCAAGAGACATGGACAATGGACAATGATTTGTGTCTGATCATACAACTTTCTGTGTCCCTTGGTAAGGCAGTGCTCCCTCACAGCAGATATATCAGGCTGCATCAAATGTGTCTGACGATGGTTCTCTGTGCATCTGTGCTGAATAGTGCAAACTCTCTGGGCAGTATATGATTTCCCAGCACTGCAAGGGATTTATATAAACATCAGGCTTCTTCAGTCATAGGTCATATTTAACCAAGCCAAGGAGCACTCTAATTTTGGCTGGTGGATGCAATACACTTTTGATATTGTATCAACATTTCAGTGTCTTTGTCCTTGACCAGCCGGCCGCGGTGTTCGTGCGGTTCTAGGCGCTGCAGTCCGGAACCGCGGGACTGCTACGGTCGCAAGTTCGAATCCTGCCTCGGGCATGGGTGTGTGTGATGTCTTTAGGTTAGTTAGGTTTAAGTAGTTCTAAGTTCTAGGGGACTGATGACCTAAGATGTTAAGTCCCATAGTGCTCAGAGCCATTTGAACCATTTTTTGTCCTTGACCAACAACATCAGATGACATCTGTCGACAGATCGTGATTAAACTCACAAGTAAAGAGCTGGACTAGTGATCTGAAAAGACTTGAAGAGGCTGTGTAGATAAATATGTGCAAGAGTCAAGTGATATTTCATCTAACACCGTAATTAATATTTCTTACCAAATGTAAGCATATGTAGTAAGATATTAGAGCATTTCATTCACAGAGCACTTGTGTACAGAGACAGGTATAACAGTGGTACTCTTCGACCGCGTAAGCAGCATCAAACATAGCCTCTGCTAAAAGATGTTACATGACATCAAACTCATTACAATCAATGTCCATGCACACTACAAGAACCTGTGCCTCATTGGTTGCCAGTAACTCTGTTCTTTTTTTCCCCCCCAAGCTTGTACAGTCCTTTAATAGCTACTTGATTTTATACAGGATTTGTCGTTACATCTGTTTTGTTTTATTATTCTAGTGTTCGGCCCAACATATTCGTTGGGCGAGTAGAGGGTTCTGCCATGTACCAGAAGTGGTACTTTGAAGTAACACTGGATCATATTGAGCAGACAACGCATATGACACCACATCTGAGAATCGGATGGGCCAATACTTCAGGGTATGTTTCTAGTTTACTGTGCAAAATATATTCATTTAATAACAATTACATGTAAATATTTGAACAAGTTGATATGAGACCTGTTTTTGGAATGCTGTTTTTATATTATACAAACACAAGTTGTTTTTAAAACAATTTTGTTATTACATGAAAACCTTTGCCTTACTCTACTTTTCTGGATAATTTCCACAAACATGAAGGCACTTATCCTAATTAATAACCAGTTACTGAATTCCATTATCATAAAAATCTGTCACCAACCAGTTACTGAATTCCATTATCATAAAAATCTGTCACCTGATTTGCAACTGTTACTGAACAGCCATTGATGTCATTCTGATGGTTATCACGAAATCAGGGAACAATGCACAGGACAACATCTCAGTTCTCACAACGGTATCACTGAACGAAATGGTGCAGTGGTGAGCACACTGGACTCACATTTTGGAGGATGACAGCTCAAATATGCGTCCGACCATCCTGATACAGTTTTTCCATGATTTCCCTAAACTGCTCCATCCAAATGTGAGGATGGTTCTTTTGAAAGGACATGGCCACTTTCCTTCCACATCCTTGAAACAATCAGAACTTGTGCTCCATGTCTAATGAATTCATTCTCAACAGTATATTAAACGCTGATCTTCATTCCTCCACAATTGTATCTTGATTCCCTTATCACATTTTTCCTATCCGCATCCTGAACACAGCTGCACACAGCACAAGTCTTTGTTGAATGTTGTTTGTTCACACTAGGTGGAATAAGTTATGGAAAATATTGGCCAATCAGTTGCCTGAGGTCGGTGCTTGAAATGGACAACCCACTGCTTTTGAAATGAATTCCTCTCTATGGCTATTGAAATAATGTACTGAATAACAGCAATACAGAACTAAAGGATTTTTGTTCCACTTTTATGTTTTACATAGCTTATACACATTTCACAAAGAAAGTCTGAGAAGATGGAAAAAGATTTTCTCACAATATTTCTTTCCTCTTTTCATTATGAGTTGCTGGGTTATAAGCTAAGCATTGACCTACTTTGTCTAGCCCGCCAATCATGTCATCATGCCCCACAACTTCTACTGGCTTCAGCAGCTCTCCATGAATTGTTTACAGCTTTCATTTCAGCATTGTGAATAGTGATCAAGATAAAGTCTTCTCTCATGCCCTTGTGTTCACGTCTCTGAAAACAACATTTTTCCCCCTTCTTTAGTTTCTTATGATGAAATAATGGAGGTGTGTCTCTTCTGTACGACTGCAAAGCTCCATAAATATCAATTATCTCAGAAGGCAGCAAGTTAAGGAGACTGGTAGTGGTTCTCAACACTAAGGCCACAGTCTTTATTCAGAAGTGGTTTTTATCAGTGTTGTTATGAATTGAGTCAATTGTGGCATGTTTTCGTACATTTCGTTCCTTTTCCTGTGTACATAATGAGGGACCATACTTCAGTATTGTTCAGCTTTGGCTGTAGGTGGTTCATAGGATCATATGTACCATAGCAAGAAATACAGAAACGCTTTTTCAGCATTTGAAATTGAGAAAAATTTAGAACCTGTTTGAATATTGAGTGTTTTGCGTAATACATTTGTGGACTGGGATTCATCACAGTGGTTTGAAACAGTACAAAAATGATGTAACCACATTTTGTCTTTGGCACTGTCTTTCCACTTAGAAATATGTTGCTCAATACCACACCTGTTTGTCTCTGACACAATATTTGTCAAATCATTGTCAATGAACTGATCCACTTATGCCATGATGTCATCTGCACAGTTGTTCACTAGATGAACTGCAAAGTTTCCTTTAAATGGGAATATTATTGGAGCTAGCTGTAACATAGCAGATATGTTGATTTCACAGCATAATGTAATTGGATAGATAAAAACTCTACTCACCAAGTGGCAGCAGGAGAACACATGTGTAAAAAAAGGTTTTACTTATGCATGCTTTTGGAGCCAGTGGCTCCTGTTTCCAGCAGAAGGTTTGAAGGAAAAGGAAGAGGGAGAAGGGAAACGAACTGGAGAGGTTTAGGAAAAGGGGTAGAGTTAAAACAGTCATCCAGAACCCTGGATCAGGGGGTACTTATTGGATGGGATGAGAAGGAGAGACTGTTTGTTGGGGACTGCACTGGATGAGATTTGAAAAGCTGAGAGTTTAAAGGTGGAAGACAGGGTAATATACAAGGCAGAGATTACTCCTAAAACATTGTGTGTGAGGTAATAAGAGTGAAAAACTAACTGCATAACAGAGATGGGAGAAGGACAACGAAAAATAGACAGGTCAGAAAATGAAAGATGTCGAAAACTAAAACAGTGGAGAAAGGAGTAGTTACTGTGAAGAAATGCTGAGACAGAAGAAATTAACGTAAATGAAGGGCAGGTGTGTGGTGAAAACCAAGGATGTGTTGTAGTGCTAGTTCCCACCTGTGGAGTTCTGAGAAACTGGTGTCTAGGGGAAGAATCCAGAGGGTGCGAGGTCATGACTTCATGTTTCACCCTGTTTCATGACATGCGCCATCTGGATTCTTCCCCTAGACACCAGTTTCTCAGAACTTGCTGGTGGAACTAGTGTACAACATATCTTTGCTTTTCACCACCTACCTAGCCTTAATTTACATTAATTTCTTCTGTCTCAGCATTTCTTCACAGTTATTACTCCTTTCTTCATATTTTTTACCATCCCCCTCCCACCTCTGTTACATACAATGCACTTAGCTTTTCACTCTTCTTAACTCATGCACAGTGTTTTAGCAGTAATCCCTATCTTGTATATTATCCTGTCATCCACTCTTAAGCTGTCAGGTTTTCAAATCTCATCCAGTGCAGTCCCCAACCATCAGCCTTTCCTTCTCATCCAATCCAGTAAGTTCCTCCTGACTTGGGGTTCTGGGTGACTTTTCTGAACTCTACCCCTTTTCCTAAATTTCTCCAGTTCCTTTCCTTTCACTCCTCATCCTTCCCCTTCAACCCTTCTGCTAGAAGGGGGAGCCACAGGCTCTGAATGCCTGCGTAAGTAAAACCTTTTTTTATCTGTTCGTTCTCCTGCCACTGCTTAATTAGTGGATTTCTTATCCATCCAATTATGTTATATTGTCAAAAATTGATTATTTTTGTTGTTATAGACATATTTATCTCATATGAAAGGCTAGCAACTGCCATTCACCTGACGAACTGTCATCACTTGCAGTCTTCAGTGTAGTAATGCCACATTCTTCATCAGTTTCTGAGCTGCTAAATTCATTGTCACACGCAGTATCAGTATCACTTTAAATTTTCAAACATCACGGCCCAAACAACAATACTGGACATAGGATAAGAGTGCACATTTTGTTGTCAAGTATCCAAATATGCACAAAGCTGGGGATCAATATCTAATGGCAACTGCCTCATCCAAAATCCTATTGGAAGGCAACAAATGCCAGAATGAATTATCCCTAGTTGCCAGTTACCTGTCAGTGCTAAACATAACTTGAAAATGATCATCTGGACTAGGGTAAAACTGTAATGTTTTCTTAACCTTTAATGTCAAATTTCTGCAACAACTCTTCAGTGATGAAGAAGGTTGCTTTGCACTTCATCTTGAATATTAGTATGCAGATCTTTAAATGGTCTAACCAGTTCTCTTACCATTCCGTCTCTCGTCATGTTTATCCCATAAACCTAACTACTCTGTGGTTAAATTTTGAGCAGTTTCACGTCTTTCACATACAGAAAATGAATCAATCCACTTATTTCACATTGAGTGAGATATTCAATTAACTGAGAAACAAGCACAAACAATCAAGTACAAATGCTTCAGTTGTGGTGTATATGAGTTGCCAATAGATGCAGGCACTCAGCACGGGCTGTCATCACAGAGATACAGCAGCAATATTTAAAAGAAAAATGGTACTTACTTGAAAGACATGCTTCATGTTTGGCTTCAGTGAAATTCAGATCTTTTGCTGCAGCCTAATCCAAAATTGTACATTAATTAACGCAAGTTAACAGTTCTAAGTGTTAAATCAAGAAACAGTTGTGATTGTGTATAAGAGTATTTTCTTTATTGGTTAGTTATATCTGTCTCAATCTTAATTACACAAGTGACATATGGCAAGAGATGATGTGATGATCACATTTTTTTTTCAGTTATTGCCCTTACCCAGGAGGAGGTGAAAAATGGGGTGGAAATGGAGTGGGTGATGATCTTTATTCATACGGGTTTGATGGAGCCTACCTGTGGACAGGTGAGAAAAAAGCTTATGTACATTTCAGTAGTATGAGAGGTCTGACATTATTCCTTTCTTTCTATAGTTAATTCAATGACATTTGTAAAATGCTAATCCTGTTATTAATGTTTTTAATTTTGTTTAAAACAAATCTTCAACATGCATATAATAGAAGGTGTAATGGTAGTCGCCCACCATACAGTTGAGTCACTGAGCATTCTCGGTCTTGTTTATGTGCCTCTCATACACTCAATGACTGAACTGTGTAGTGAGAGGTTACTTTTATTTCATCCAATATTTGTATTCCATCTAGGACTTTCTAGTTCCTCTGCAATATGCAATGTATTTTTTGATAAAATACATAACCGTAACACAATTATCCATAATGCTGTGAGCTGTATTTGAGCATTGGTCTGTGGCATTCTTAGCACTTCCCTTGAATATTTTAATATATCATCATTGACCATCACATTGCATAAGGTATTTGATCTTTATTTCATTGCTTGCCTTTCACGAATATCCTTTCAACTGTTTTCCACTCACCATCAGCTTGTACTTGAGAAGCATCAGGTACAGTGTTTTATAGTGCACCTCCCTTGTTCCACCGTTCTCTGTTATTATTGGTTTAACAGCACATATAATAGTTGATTATAGTTTTATTTTTCTGTTACTTTTTGTACTGTTGTGTATATGTCAGCTTCTTATCTAGCCACATTATGGCTCCTTTCTCAATTTACATTCTGATTTGTGGAGCCTGTTTCACTGTACCACCCATGTGGAAAAGTTGAAAGGTTAAAGATATTAATATAATAGAGGGAAACATTCCACGTGGGAAAAATATATCTAAAAACAAAGATGATGTGACTTACCAAACGAAAGCGCTGGCAGGTCGATAGACACACACAAACGCAAACATACACACAAAATTCAAGCTTTCGCAACAAACTGTTGCCTCAGGTAAGTCTTTCCCCTCTCGGGATTGGAATGACTCCTTATCCTCTCCCTTAAAACCCACATCCTTTCGTCTTTCCCTCTCCTTCCCTCTTTCCTGATGAGGCAACAGTTTGTTGCGAAAGCTTGAATTTTGTGTGTATGTTTGTGTTTGTGTGTGTCTACCTACCTGAAAGGTTAAAGAGTTTTACATGGTGTAGAAAAATGAATCTGTATCCCCAAATGAAAATGTGCCCATCCTTCCAGCTAGTGAAACTATTATCCTGTTGTCCTGGCTACCCTCATAGCTATGCAATTTTTCTTAACACTGGTAGTTAAAATTGTAAAAGCTTCACATGCAGAAAATTAATTAAATGTCAGCCAAACACTTCAGTTACCCTTTTCTGTGTGTATCTGAGTTGTACAAAGTAACACATTTTTCCATGTAATAATATTAGTATTAAACTTTAGTTTATTATTTTCAGGTGGAAGAAAAACCCATGTGCTCAATAATACTAGTGAGCCATACATAAAGAAGGGAGACGTTGTGGGCTGTGCCTTTGACTTAACAGTACCAGTAATAACATTCACGTTTAATGGCCATAAGGTCAAAGGATCATTCCGAAATTTTAATTTAGACGGGATGTTTTTCCCTGTAATAAGCTGTTCTTCCAAACTGAGGTACACATTAATTTAAATTATTCTTTTTTTATTGTGTTCCATTGTACAGTTTTCCGGTACAGAGTCTTGATTGATATCAGTAATGATAAAGGTTTAATGCTTATTATAGATGGTTAACTTTCTTATGAAAATGTGATTTTGTATCATACATACTTCAAAAAAATCTACTCAAGTTGAAAGTAGAAAATGAATAATAACAATATTTTTACAATATGTGTGTATTTTCCAAGTACCAAAATAGGAATAACTGAAGTAGGGTGACAGGCACACACATTTTAAAACATAGTTGAGACTTGAGTTTTAGACCTATTCTTCAAATTGTTTCATTGCAATAAACCAAAAGGCATATGTGCAGCTGCCAAAGGAAGGGAAAAGGCAACAGGTAATTTGTAAGATGTAACACTGCTCTTGCAGCCTGGAATCAAAGTGTAGAGCTATAGCAACTGACCACACACAGAAAACTCCAACTTATTACAATCTGTCCCTTTTGTTAAGGCTTGTATAATTAGACAAGACACAAGGAAAACAATACAGAAGACCACAACTCAAACATCATCACTCGAGTCCTCATAAACACCCCAAATAACCACCAGTCCCAAAGACCGTTTACTCCGCACTTGGCAGGTGGCAGTTACTGGCAGTCGATGGTCGCCACACGCACCTTCAACCAAGTCTTCCTATTAGTAAACAGAGATCTTGTAAAATGACTCAAGTAGCTCCACAAGTAAAGGTCTAAAGGATTCAAATGAAGGGATCTTGTCAACCAAATATGTGGTTCACCTTGACATGTCTATCTTTTGCCAAATAGGGATGCTCTCAAGTTCATATTGCAGAATGTGTTGGCACAACATTATATTGAAATTTCATTGCTTCACTCATGTTCAATGAAACATCTAACAGTAATATCAATTATTCCTAACACGTTTTACATGAGGAAGGACATTTGTCCAAACAAACAACCTTTGACAGTACCTGTATTTTTATACTGATGTTGAATATGTGCTGAAATCCATTGGAATATGTAACAACTTTGTTACACAGCTGCTTTGACTGTTGAGAACGGTCGCCCTGGTGAAAGGTGTGCCATTGCTAATACAAATTTGCCTTGGAAACTACTGAACAGGTGTACAGAAGTGCAAGAACCAAGCGCAGAAGTTGCTGCATGGGATCAGATCTTGTGTTCACATGGCATGTAGATTTTGCATAGTGGCAGGGATGGAGCTGTTACTTATACAGAACACACTATTGTGTCAACTTCTTGGAGCACCATATTGATTGAATGTGTTCATTCTTTGTAGCAGCGCATTTATCATATTGATTGAATATGATCATTCTCTGGAGCACTAGATTTATCATATTGACTGAATATGGTCATTCCTCCATTCTGGCAAAAACTGTACAAGATAACATTACACAAGGTGTATAACACTGTCAGTTCAGAAGTTGAATTTCTTTCACGTTACACTGCACTCTGCTGTAAATTAAGCATGTGTTAATGCACTCGGTCATACCAAGTGTAGTGCTGAACAACTAATGCTTAATGGCAAATGGCAATGGAATTGGTGAGACAACTTGTTAACAGAGGATATTATGACATCAGGTATTTGCTCATTTTTAATAGCCAGCCTTATGACTAAGTGAGGTGGCACAGTGGTCAGACATTGGACTCACATTTTGGACGGCAGCAGTTTATTGACATCCAGCAATCCAGACTTAAGTTTTCTTTGGTTTCCCTAAATTGCTTAAAATAGAAGCTGTTACAGTTCCTCTGAAAAGGACGTGGTCAATTTTCTTCCGTACCCATTCTGAGTCTGAGTTTGTGCTCTTCAGTAATGACTTATCATCAGCAGCACATTAAACTTTAATCTCTTTTCTTCCTTTCTGACAATGCAGTGAAACTATCAATATTACTGGAAAAGCCAGTTTTGTTTTCCGTGTAACTTGGAAACAAGTGCTTCCAAACATATGTTCCTATGTAAAATTATATCTACAACTTCTGGAACTGAGCAATAGAAACTTTCTATGTGTGTAATAAAAGAATTATTGGAAAGGAAGGACGAGGAAAGGAGTAAACAAAAGAAATAAAAGTCAAACAATGGAAAATCCAGGATGGAATGTAACAGTATTATGAAAAGGAAAGTTGCTACTCACCATGTAGTGGAGATGCTGAGCTGCAGATAGGCACAACAAAAAGACTGTTCCAAATAAAGTTTTCAGCCCATAACGCCTTCATCACAAATAAACAACACACACACGCGCACACACACTCACGTACAAGTGACTGCAATCTAAGGCATCTGTAGCCTTTTAGACGAAGCTTTATTGGGAACAGCCTTTTTGTTGTGCCTATCTGCTACCCAGCATCTCCCCTATATGGTGAGTAGCAACTTTCCTTTTCATAATATTGAAAGAAATTAAAGTTACATACACAGGCATAAAATGAAATAACATGACAAAAATTAGCATAGACTCTATCAAAGTGAATGATAGTGCAGGTTATAAATAGTTAAGTGAATATAGCTGTTACTCAGAATGAATAATGAAACACATAATGGACCCTCACCATCCAACTTCTCTTAATTTATTGTAATCTTCTCACATGTTGTTTCTCTTTCACGACCTTCTTGCCTCCCTGTTTCTATATTTATTCTACACTCTCAGTCTTTACTTGTCTCTCTAGTTGTGCGTATTTATTTTCTCTCTTACCATCTCCCATCCCATTTATAAACATTTCTTTGTTCTGCAGTGGGTTGAAGATACAATGACCAGTACTGGCTGGTGGAAGCTGTCTTTGTGTTTGTCAGGATACATTTGAGTTCCATCTGAGGGTGTGCTGGGTTCATAGATGGCTTGGTGAACATAAATAGTTTGTTATTTAATCCATTAAAGCTGAACAGCCATTTGGGTCTGCCCTTGACTTCTGTGTGGTTTGGCATTGTCTTTTGATATTTCTCTTGGCACAGCAGGCAAGATAGGTGAAGCAAACAGCCTGTAGAATACAAATCTACTTTGGAGGCAATGCGCTGACTTGGCATAGCTGACACGCTGGTGTTGAGTCGGTCATGGTGGCCAGCAGCACTTGCTGGAGCTCTGATACAAACACGAGGCAACCAGCAGCACCTTCTAACTTGTGGCATCATCCAGGATGAAACTCTCAACTGGTGGCTGAAAAGCAGTAGTGGACTGCTAGCAGACACTGGTGGCATCGAGCTGGGTGGCTGTCTGTTAGAGCCTCAGACTAGGAGGTGGCAGCAGATAGGTCAGTGAGCAGTCTCTCAAAGGTAGCGGCAGTGTGTTGTCTGCCAAAGGCCTGAGCAGCCAGGTGGCAGTCGCCGATTTGGAAACCAGCGGTGACATATGACGGTTGCATTGGCTACTGTGTCATAGTTACAATGTAGACTGTGTGGCTGTGTCAGTAGAAATCATGGTGACGAATGACACACACCTAGCACCATGCATGACCCTACGGGGCTGGACCGGGGTTTAAATGCAGCTGTCCAGAGTTGACTTTGCAGAAGAGGCTGCTTTTCTGTGTGACATGGAAATGTCTGTAACAGGGTCATTGGCTGAGGCCCAGTGTCACCACATGATAGTGGGTCAAACTGCAGAAGCTTCCTGAAGGCTGGTCAGGCTAGCTAGCATCCCAGGCCATTAACACACAGACATCTGGCAACATGGAAGCAACTTTCTGTTGCTGAACAGGCAGAGCTTTGTCCAGCAGCAGTAGCACCCAGGTCCCAATTTCTGTCTGTGGCTCTGCCTGTGTCAGTTCTGTCTCAGTTCATTTACTATTTCTTTGCTTGAAATTTCCTGCCAGATTAAAACTTTGTGCCAGACTGGCGCTCGAACACAGAACCTTCCTTTTCACAGGGAAAGCTCATATCTTGTGAGCTATCCAGACAGAGTCATGACCTGCCCTCACAGCTTGGCATCTATCAGTACTGCTCTGCTACTATCCAAATTTCTCCCCATGTCTGGTATTTTTGTTTGTTATTTTGACAGCTCTTTCTGTCCCTTTCTGCTCATGTTTTGTCCAGATTCACTTTGATTCACTTTCCTTTTGTTGCATTTGCATCTTTTTTTAATTTCCTATTTATTGAAATGAAATTTGCCCCACATCCTCAACATATTGATTTTCTGTGGCTTATTATAAACAATCTTCTGGATCTGAATCTAGGCAGTTTGTTCATTGTCACTTCCTGTTAATTGCCTATAAGCTGCGTCTCTCCTAATCCATGCTTGGGGTGACTTTTCCTGTCTTTCATCATCTTTGGTTTGCATTTGTGCTTCACATGTCTATGCTTAACTTTCCTATTTGTTCATCCATGCTGGCCGCTGTGGCTGAGCGGTTCTAGGCGCTTCAGTCCGGAACCGCGCTGCTGCAACAGTCGCAGGTTCGAATCCCGCCTCAGGCATGTATGTGTGTGATGTCCTTAGATTAGTTAAGTTTAAGTAGTTCTAAGTCTAGGGGACTGATGACCTCCATTGTTAAGTCCCATAGTGCTCAGAGCAATTTCAACCATTTTGTTAATCCATTTAGCAATTGTTTTCTTCCTTTATAAGTGTTTTAGGATGTTGTCTGTTACATAGGTTTTACGTGTTGAATGTTGGCTGGTCATTTCAGATATATTACAATACCTTTTGTGTATCTTCTCACTACACACCAAGTCTCTTACACTGCCTTATTCCATCTTTCTTCATTTTATGTTAGAATATTATGGAAAGAGTCCTCTCTTTTGAAAATGCTTTTTTTTTACTGTTTGGTTACTAATGTCTGTAATTATGAAATCAGCAAAAAAATACTTACAGTATTATTCTTTGAAGTTGGCCTTGGTTGAAAAGTGCTGAATTATGGTGAGAGAAAAATCACATCCCAATGAGACAAAGTGCTTGAAGATATCAAAGTTACAATTTTTTTGGCAGTTCCTTCTTTTGCATATATTTTTTTATTCTTATATGAACTGCTTGCAAGAAAAGCCTACAAATTTGTAGACAATTAATTGTTACATGAATCATCCTTCATCATGACAAAATATCATGCAGATGATCTATGGAACATGTAACTATTATAGTAATAGATAGTTTTACACTAACTATAAACAGTGATTGAAAGAACAAATCAACATGTTCTGAATGATGATAAAAGTGTAAAAACTAGAGATGACTGCTTGATCTTTGCTGTTAGAATAATTGTACCATAGTAGATGTATGTTCTGTGATGGTATTATTCTGTATTTTAAGAAAGAATTGAATCAAAAGTTAGTTTCATCTAACCTTTGCTTTATCTTTCCAGTTGTCGATTTCTACTTGGTGGAGATCAAGGACGACTGAAATACATTCCACCAGAAGAATTTTCACCCCTAGTTGAAAGCTTACTTCCTCAACAAGTTCTTTCCATTGACCCTTGCTTCTACTTTGGGAACCTCAATAAATGTGTGCTTTCAGGACCATGGCCAGTTGAAGATGATACAGCATTTGTGCCAACACCAGTTGACACATCGATGGTATGTTAACTTGATGGCTGTTTCCTATTGTGTTGTTTCCTAAAATGCTTACTAAATTGGTAACTGGCAGGCTGATATGAGGTGTGCTTATGACTCAGATGATTATATTTGTCTCATGCTACCTAAACCATGGAATCCCCTTCACCCACCTAACAGCCTAACCATACAAATTCCTTGGAAAAGCACATTTCCATGGCACCTGCTCTCTCCATAAGATACTGCTGCTATGCACTCGTACATGCATCATGTCTCTGAAGCTGAACCACTGGCTCTCCAGCATCTGAAAGAGCATTCCCAACATCATCTCCATAAGTTCTTTTTTTAAATTTGTTATTAATATTATGGGCATTTGGCTGTCAGAAAACAATCATCCATCTCCTCTGTAAGTTATTTGACCTGTTGACATCCTCTGCCATTTTGGGGCACCAACCACTATCCAATCCCTATCCTTCTCACAGTGTTCCTTCTCATCAAGCCCTCATAGCACCCAGACATGGCCTAACTGACCTTTTCATCTTGCCACATGCTGCAAAACTCCCTACCAACAGTCCACTAAATCCATAGCTAAAACAACCCCATAACACTCTTGTTAACCTTTTCACTAAAATCCCCACAGAAGTTTCATCCCTACACCCAAATTTAACCATGCTGGACTTGTCAAAGACCTACTCTCCTTCTTCCAATCCCTACAATGGAAACATTTCTTTGCCATCAATCCCTCCAAACAAAGCCTATCTAATCCCAATACTGAACCTTGTCTCCCCCAATTCATACCACCATACAACCATGATGCTCTCCTCCTCCCACCCAATCACCTCCTGGTCACCTTCCAGGAATTCCTTACCTCTCACTTGGCCTCACCAATCTTCCCCAGGTCCCTTCTTAACAACACCATCTTCTCAGCAGAATAAAGGACAGCATACAAAGCCTCAAAACAGATCCTGACCTAATTGTCCTACCTACAGACAAAGATTCTACCACTGTTGTTATGAATCACAGTGACTACCTGGCAAAAGACCTCCACCAGTTATCTGACTCCTCCGCCTTTAAACTCTGCCAGAGTGATCCCATCCCAGAAGTCCAACACAACCTCCAATCCTTGCTTAAAGCCCTAGGCCCTTCCCAGGACCTCTCCCCTGAATCCATTTCCCTCCTCATGGCTATGACATGTCACACACACACACCTTCTGCATGCTCTCCGAAATCCACAAACCTAACAATCGTGGATGGCCCATTGTAGCTGGTTACTGTGTCTCCATAGAAAGAATTTCGGCCCTCATTGACCAATACCTCCAACCAATTGCCCAAAGTCTTGTGTTCAACATCAGAGGTACCACCCACTTCCTTCACCAACTCTCCACCATCACCACCCCTTTACCTCTTGGATCCCTACTTGTCACTACCGACACCACTTCTCTGTACACCAACATCTCTCATGCTCATGGTCTTACTGCTCTTGAATGCTACCTCTGCTCCCTTCTCTGCACACCAACATCTCTCATGCTCATGGTCTTACTGTTCTTGAACGCTACCTCTGCCAAAGTCTTTCACACTCCAAACCCACCACCTCACTCCTCATACTCCTTACTAACTTTATCATAAGACACAACTACTTCTTCTTTGAATGAAAGGTAGACAAACAAATCCGCGGCACAGCCATAGGCACCTACATGGCTATCTTCTATGCCAACCTGTTTATAGGCCATCTAGAGCAAAAAAACAGGAATCCTGTCGACCACTGTTAAAAAATTTAAAAGTACTATCTATCCCCCCACTTTACATATATGAGATGGTGGTGTTTCTATATAGAAATCAGCATACACTAGACAATTTCCGTTTTGACCACAACTACAGCACTCGCCACAGAGATAACTTCAAACTCCCAACAAATCGTTTAAAACGTTATGCCCAAATGCCAGAGTATATGGGGTTAAAAATTTTCAATAAAATAAAAGGCAGTAATATATTTAAAATGGAGATTGGTTCACTGAAAAGATTGCTCTTTACTCTCCTGGTGGAAAAGTGTTATTATTCTGTCGATGAATTCATTGAGGACAGCTTCACAATCTGAACACAGGGATTGTAATACATTTATTATTTTATATACATGTGTAGCTGTAACTTAGAAATGTAAAATATAATGTAAACTTTTGTATTTCTCTTAAAAAAGTGAAAAAAAGTTTCTTTTGTAAACCTTGACATGTCTCCTGTACATCAAATCAAATGATTTGAAAATTGTATGTAATGAGATGAATAAACCACATAACATAACATAACATAACATTCATAGCCTCTCAAAACTTCCAAACCTATGGTCTGGTTCGAGATCATTGATGGTATTTTCATGATCTTGACTCAGAGCCAAGACAGCCTATCCTCATTTCTCCACAACCTTGGCACCTTCTCTCACATCCGCTTCAACTGATCTTCAACCCAGCGTACCACCTTCCTGGGTGGTGGCCTCCTGTTCTCTGATAGCTCTTTCCACTCCTCTATCCACATTAAACCAACAGTAGCTGTATTTTGTCAGCTGCCATCCCATCCACACCAAAGAATCCCTCCTGTACAGCCTGGCCACCTGGGGATGGCTTATCTGCAGTGAACACACACACACACACACACACACACACACACACACACACACAATATCTTTCCACCACCCCCAAGAACCAGCTACAAAGGAGCACCCCATCACAGGGATCATATCTACATGGAAGACCCAGCTGCAAGACCTGCCCAATCCACCCACACAGCACTTCCTATTCCACTACTGTCACAGGCTTATTGTGCCCTTCAGAGGTCTCACCACATGTGAAAGCAGCCTTGTCATATACCTGCTGTACTGCAGTCTTACACAGCTTTGTTTATTGGTATGATTACCAATCAACTGTCCACCAGGATGAACACCCATTGCCAAACTGTGGCCAAGAGCAAAGTGGAGCACCCTGTAGCACAACACACAGCTGAACATCACATGCTTGATTTCGGTGGCTGGATCACAACCTAGGAGGCTCCCCTCCACAACCAACTTTTCTGTACTGCAGAGATGGGAGTTACCCTTACAATGCATTCTCTGCTCTTGAAATTATTCTGGTCTCAAAGCACAGTAACCTATTGTCCCCACACCCTCCACTCAACAGTAGCCACCCCCTTTGTTCTACAACCTCCTCCTAATCCACATCCCCTCACCCTCAATGTGTGCTGCTCTCTGCCAATGCATCCACCACTCTTTTCTGCTCCCTGTTTACCCCACAGCCTCCTTCTCCTTAACCTCCTGACACTGCACATGGCAGCCTTGTCCTACTGCCGTCTAGTCTCTGCATGCTCTGCCAGACGGTGCTCTGCTCTCTTCCCACCCATACCCTGCTGTCCCCTCTCCACCCTGCTCCTAATTGCTGTTTTTGCATGTGTTGTTTCGCTTTACTTAAATTAAGACAGAGACAGTTTTTTTCCAAAAATATTAATTGACAGTTGTTTAGTTTGTTTGAAAATAAAATAATAATAATAACAGATAACGTAAGTGAAAGAGGCACTCTGATGCATGTAATTGAAAAGGCAGGTTGTCCTGGGAAAACACAAAATAAGCATTCCCATTATATTTGCCAGAAAGATTGTATGAGTCATTACAAGTATATTAGTATAGTTTGAAAATAGCTATTTCTACCAGAAAGATAAAAGAGATATCTGATTATCAACTGGGATGTTCGTGTAGTTCTCGAACTTGTGTCATTTACAGACATCATAGCCATATGTCTCATTTCTCTTTACTTAAATTAAGATACATACAGTTGGAAAAATATATCTAAAAACAAAGATGCTTTAACTTACCAAATGAAAGCGTTGGTATGCTGATAGAGACAACAACAAACACAAACACACACACACAAATTTCAAGCTTTTGCAACCCGCGGGTGCTTCATCAGGAAAGAGGGAAGGAGAGGGAAAGACGAAAGGATGTGGGTTTTAAGGGAGAGGGTAAGGAGTCATTCAAGTCCCGGGAGCAGAAAGACTTACCTTAGGGGGAAAAAGGGACAGGTATACACTCGCGCACACACACACACACACACACACACACACACATATCCATCCGCACATATACAGACACAAGCAGATATATATATATGACATGCAGGAAATAAAAAAATTATAGCTGCTCATCCATAGGAGCATCAGCCACATATTTGTTCATCTGTGTTTTAAAGTTCACACAAGTGTTTCAGCCTCACCATTTGATTCGGGATGGAAAGGTGGGGAGACACCAGATGTTGAACCTCATTTCTGCAGCAGAACTTGCATAAACCTGGTAGCGAAATTACGGTCCATTGTCCGACACCAGTGTGAGGGGAAGTCATTCATTAGTGAAAATTCTGCTGAAAGCTGTGACCATAGCCTCCACACTAGTGGACCAACAGTTGACCACTTATGGAAAGTTAAAGTATGCATCAAGGACAGTCAGCCAGGTAGTGCCCAGGAATGGGCCCACAAACTCGATGTAAACCCGCTCCCGCCGCATGAGAGCCAGTGTGAGAAAGTTTGTCATTGAGACACTTTCTGTTATCCACATTGATGACAGTTGCAGACAAGATGTTTGACCTCCTGGTCGTTGCACAACCAGCACACTTGGCCCCGGGCAACTGGTTCAGTTCATGAGAACTTGGCGAAAGAGTCATAAGCACAAGAGCCAAAAGATTAACGGATGCAAAGGTTCTGGTGGGACCACATGCGGAGACTGTTGAACCACAGTCAAAAGGGTAACTCTGTCTACCAGGATTAACTGGCAGCATTGGTGGAAATACTGCTGTAATGGGTTGGAGTACCAACCAGAAATGTGGTCTAGCCAGCCCTGTTGAATGTACCACCAGATCTGTTGGGAGATGGTGTCTTGGCCATGGCTGCAGCCACACATGCCCTGTTGAGCCTCTTCATCCAACTGGAAGCACAAGATCTTGTCTTGATTGAACTCCAATTCAGGGACCATTGGGAGATGAGAAGGACGTCAATGATGGTGTTTTGAGTGGTATTGCAGAAGTGGATTTCGTAATTGTACCTGCTGAGAAAGAGTGTCGAGCACTGGAGTCAGTGAATAGTCTTCTCAGATAGTGTTCCTACAGGACCAAAGAGGGACATTAATGGTTTATGATCCGTAATGGGGTGAAATTTTTTTCTGTGTAGAAATAAATGGAATTTTTTTAACACAAAGATGTATAGAAATGTGTGGGAATTCTTAAGCACAAAGATGATTGCAAGGGCCTCTTTTTCAATTTATGGATACCTCTTCTGCATGGTTTTGAGCATGTTCACTGCAAATGTGATGGGATGTTCAGAAATTTCTGCATCGCTATGTGGCATGACAGCCCCAAACCTTGTACAAAGGTGTCCACTGCCATCACTAGCTTTTTGCGTGGTTGAAATGTCAGAGGCATGCTGCCAATAGGCTGGCCTGCTTCGGGGTCTTGAATGCCTGTCCACATGCCTCTGAACATACAAAAGGCACACTCTTCTTCCATAGAATGTTGAGCTGGTGCATAATTGATGTCATGCCAGGGAAAAATTTTCCATAGTATATTACTTTTCCAAAGAATGACTGGAGTTCCTTTAAATTTGTGGGCCGAGGAAACATGATGACAGCTTCAACCAGCTTCTTTGTGGACATAATACCTTCATGAGAGATAATTTGCCCCAGGTATTTCTCCAATGGTTGAAAAAAAAGAGAGATTTTTTGTGCTCTGGCATAACCACAACCTCCGGAATGAAGATGAAGAACACAAGAGAAGGTGTTGAAATGACAACGGCTAAAGGTGCGCTGATTGGGATCGCACCATGACAGGAGCGGCCTCTACAAGAGGTGAATATAAGCGCCGCTCCTGCCAGCCTCGACCACTCAGAATCGGCTCAGTATCATTCAGTATTGGGATAGTATACGGACAGGCCTAGCAGAGAACACTACAATAGCAGTTATTAATGATCCACAAACTTTGTGTCAAACTTACAGGAACTTCGTTTATAGCAAAAGACACTTATTTGCATGTTGCCCATCGCTTGTGACCACTTGTTGTAAATACAAGTTAAGTATTGTCATTCTTCTTATTTGTAATAAAAACTGTTAATGCAATTTTGCTTGAATTGTTGTATAGCATTCTGAGAATACAGCATTCTTTTAGGCACCCTATATGAGACGAGTGGGCAGCACCCCACATTGAGATTGCATTTGACATCTGTGGACAAGAGGATGTGGAACAGCCGCTGCAAGTTTCCTAAGTGTTCTTCTGTTGTGACCCCCATCACCACTATGTTGTCTAGATAATTTATGCAGCTCAAAACATTGTGTAGCAGTTTCCCAGGGAACCTTCGAAAGATTGCTGGGACACTGGCACTCTCAAAAATTAAGTGTTTGAAATGGTATAATCCATGTGGCATGTTGAGTACCAGGACTTTCTTGTGATTCCTCATCCAGGGATAGTTGTAAGCAAGCTGCAGAGAGATTGAATTTTGAAAAATTTGGGCCTTCCACAAGAGCAAAGAAAGCTCATCTGATTTCAGATAGGGATAGATATTGACCTCTGACTAAGAATGGACCATAACCTTAAAGTCTCCACACAGCGCAATTTGCCCAAGTGTGTGTTCACAATAACCATAGGTGTGGGCCATTCACATAGAGACATGGGTTCCATGATATCCAGGGTTGTTAGTGTACCTAGCTTATTGTTGATGGCACATAAGAAGTAAGGGCACACCAATTTTTTTAATGTAATCTGTGCTATAAAGTGCTTCCCTTTTTCTGGACCCCAGAGGAAATATCTGAGGGTTTTCAATCCCTGACATGGTACTTGTCCTGAGACGAAGTGAGCTGAGTTATGAATGACAAATCCAAAAGCAGAAAAAGCATCAAGGCCGAATAAATTCTCCGTACCATGTTGTGAACCACAAGGAAGGTGTGGTGTCTTACAACATTTTTGCATGTCACGCCAATTGTGAGTTACTCTCTGAATGGAACATGTTGTTTGTTGAATGGCACCTGAGTGGTGAGCTGTGGATTGAATGTGGTGTGCTTCCAGCTGGAGATATGTATGAGAGGTTAACTTGAATGTAGACACACCAGTATCAACTTGTAGCTGAACCTGTGTATCGCACAAAGTGAGCATGATGAACAGTTTCATAGGTAACATCACTTTGGCGTGAGACTCCGATGAAATCATATCAGATCCTGTTGAGGCAAGCATTTTTGTCCAGAGCCAGGCAGACAGAAATGAGATTTCCTTCCTTCCAGGATGCCTCCCAGAATGCCCCGCACTTTGCTGCCTGGTCATTGCAATCTTCTCTGACATGTATTCGAAAACAGTCCAAGCACTTGTTTATGGTACAGAGTGCTACAGGTTTGCGCGCTACTGTTGCCATATATAAGGTGTCAATAAAGTTGAATCCTACTTCTGGCTCTGACACGGTGGCTGGCACCTCTCCCCAAGATCATAATCAATGGCCTGCTGCCTGGGAAATTTCATAGGCTTGGACCCATTTTAAAATGTTCTCTAAGGTGGGGTCCTCAAATTGTAGAGCTTTCTGATGCACTTCCTTATCCAGCACCATACAAATGATTGTGTTCCCAATCATCAACTCTGGGTATGATTCCTTATTTACTGGAGTCACAGATTGGCATTTCCTACTGAGGCCCTGCAGTTTACTTGCCCATGTGGAGAATGACTGATTTGTGTGGTTATGATTCTGATAAAATTCCATGTGGAATGCAGTGATATGGCAGTGTCGGTGAAAGTAGGTAGTTAACAGAGTACACATTTCATCAAATGTCAGATGTGCTGGTTCCATGAGAGGGATTAGCTTGCATAAAAGCTGTTACATACTGGGTGAGATCCATGACAAGAAAAGTAATTTTACCAAACTTGATCTATTGCTTGGAATGCAGCAAAGTGCTTCCGGAGGCACTTTTTGTATCCTTTCCACTCTTCTGCTGTTTCATCATAAGGTAGGAACAGTCGCAGGTTTGTAGCTGATGGCTGAGGGAATAACATGGACAACAAGGAAAGCTACCTGACGTTTCTATCCCTTTGACCGCTGTTGTAGAAATTGCTGTAGTGCAGTTGCCATCGACACACCTGGTAAGGTGGCCTGTTATGCAGGCTCCAAGGCTACATAACAAGCATAAAAAGTGCCCACGATTGTTGCCAATTCTGTTGTAACTCATAACATAAAAAAATCATGAGATGGCACGTCCAGAACAAGAATATTTAATGATCTCAGATGACAATAGTTCACAACACAAGACGGGTACAGTACAGTTCTAGGTAGCATAGTAAATAGCGCAACGAGTGAGAGCAGAGTGAGGATGGTCGCTGGGCATCTATTGCATATGTGGATGGCAAGCTGGAAGTGGCACTGGGAGGCACCTGTGCAGCCAACATGCACAGTCTCTCAGCTGCAATTTCTCCCCCTTGCGGCCCCCTTTGCGATAGGGGGTGTGTAGTGAGAGTCGCACCATATGTGCTATTTGAGTGACAACAGCTGATGGAGACATCGGCTGGTGCTCAACATCTGGGTGGTGGTACAATTGGTTATCACGGTCTGTTGGTCCCAAAACACACTATAAAACTTGGCGTACTAACCTTAAAGAGGTGAGGTCATCTCTTAAAGGCAAAAACAATAGAGTTACGGAGTACAACACAGGATACAGAGGCTGTATGTTAATAATGAACAAAAATGTGGAAAGGCAACCACTGAAAAATGTATGACACAAAGGAACTCGTAACAGTCCAGAGGTGTATAAGCTTTCGAGCTGTTGTCTTTTTCTAGTGCAAGAACACACACACACACACACACACACACACACACACACACACGATCACCACACAGACACCAAAACACATCCACTCGTGACCTTGGCAATGCTTCCGTGGAGTCTATGGTTTTAAGTTCATAAGGAAGCAATTGTGGTCAAGTTCTCTGGAGAGAGTGAATGCTAAATTCTTTGTGTTGGCTTTAACACCCACCCATACAAGTTCCAGATTTTGGAAAAACTGAAAGAATACGATCACTGGTCGCAAATAGCTTTGTGCCAACAAATGAAGAAAAATGTGTGAGGGCAGTGCACTTAATTTTCATCTCACTAGTTGCATTAATAAGGCCTGCTGGGTGAAGAGTGGAAATGTACACCTGACCGTTAACTGTGCGGTATACAGTTCCATCACACAGTGTCATTGGAGCTTACTTTCTTTGAAAGTGAAGGACTGTTAACACTGACAGTTATTATGCATCATATCATCAGATGCTGCAGACATTCCTTGCACTACCACCTTGTACAGTTTTCCACAGCTTCATGACACCTTGTTTTGAAAGTATTCTGTAATGCCACACACTACAAGGCAATCAGTGGCAGCTACGCAGGAATTGTTTATTAATTATATCATCTCAAGATTTGTTGACATTAACTTATCTCTAAGATCACCAGATTTATCTGCTTATCTTCTTACTCAGTCAGAGATCAGATGAGCATTTATATAGGAGACTCCATCTGCAAGACATAGTTTACAACTATTCATAATATGACTTACTTGTTCTTCTTTTCCTGTTGCCTTTAGACATTTCTCTGTGGTGTCAGCAGTGTTATACATCAGTTTTGACAGTGTTGGTAGCATTTGGTGAGTGGATGCTCTCCCTGATACAATCACTACCCCCAGAAGGAATCTGTGTTGCTGTCATGACGAAGCATGGTAACATTTTCTAAGTTTTTGAAATTAATTTGCTGACTGCGAATTCCTTGACATCAGCCTGTATTAGGTACAGCTCTACTACCTAATAGTGACACATGAAACTTTGGGCCAAACTGGGCCTCGAACCTGAATTTCCTGCTTAATACAAGCAGTCACATTAACCATTTCAGTTATCTGTGCATGCTCCCTGGAGCAACCTAAAATTCCATAAGTAATACTGTCTACATCCTTTTACCATAGTCCACTAAATTCATTTACTAATGTATACGACATTACTTGGATTCACACAACAGGGAGATTGTGACAATGATGAATCGAGACAAAAGTCACTACTGATTTGTAGAACTAAAGCCATGAGGCAGAATCAATCTGGGATTGGCTCACCTCATGTCCTGGAAGCATGTACATTACCACTCTCAGCTATCCAGGAATGCATAATACGAATTACTGTTTGTTAAAACTCAAGTTGCAATCAGTGGTTTATTTTTTGCCATTAAAATACATTTGTTGATTTTTTAAAATTTTGTTGAGTTTTTCTATAACTTCCTTTTTTCACTCTATATTTATGCTTACATAATTATTAAACTGCTTTCTTTGTGATAAAAGTCAAAATGCTATTCTTTTAAAAGAAATTATGTATTTTCTGACATGGGACAAATTCATGTTTCTGTTTCCAGATTACATTACCGGGCTATATAGAAAGCATCAGAGATCGTCTTGCAGAAAACATCCATGAAATGTGGGCAATGAACAAAATTGAAGCCGGATGGGCATACGGAGAAAGGAGAGATGATGTTCGTAAAATTCATCCATGCCTCATTCAGTTTGAAAGACTGCCTCCAGCTGAGAAACGTTATGATTCACAGCTTGCAGTACAAACACTAAAGTATGTTATGGTTCAGTTGTAGTTTTTACTTACTTACAGTGGTACTTTACTAAAAAGGAAATAAAGGATGAACTTTACCCCTAGAAACTACTAAGTGATAAATTTCAAATACCCAGTTTATAGTAACATTTTTGCTGATGTTATTATGAAACGAATTGTTTATAAGAGATCTTTTTGTAGGACAATTCTTGCACTTGGATATTATATTACGATGGACAAGCCACCATCTCGTATCAAAACTGTTCGTCTTCCAAATGAACCATTCCTCCAGTCGAATGGCTACAAACCAGCACCCCTGGACCTTAGTGCTATCACACTTACTCCAAAAATGGAAGAGTTGGTTGATCAGCTTGCAGAAAATACACACAATCTCTGGGCAAAAGAACGCATTCAACAAGGCTGGACTTACGGCCTCAATGAGGTAAGTTAGCTGTTGTTTTACTTGCTAAACAAAATTATTTCCTTTAGTTTTTGAAAGTAGGGCGGTAGAAATGGTACTAAGAAATGTTAGGTTTCCATAAGATCTGGCCACTATTTACTTGAAAATGGTCACTTTTGGAAGTAATCTGACCAAAATTGTAGATAGCTTCTCTTGACAAGTGTTTCATGCAAACTTTATTTATTACATTGGGCATGGTGTTCAGGTAGCACCATCTTTGCAGCTGATACAAAAGCTTTGCCCTATGATGATGTGTTTTACAAATTTGAGCCTGAATGAAAATCATTCTTTTTATTGCTTTCAGCAAATGTCGAGCAGTCATTTTCTCATGTAAGCTTTGGTTTTGATCATTCATTAAATTTAAACATTAGACATCTGTCTTGAAAACTACTGCTACACAGAAATGAACTTCATATAGGAGAACCTATGAGATTAGGAAATGATCTTTCTGCACCAACCAGCAAATTTATCCCACTCTTCTGACATGTTTAGTGAAATACTAGATTAGAATCCTTGCTTTGCTAACATCTACATTTGGTAGCTATGGCATTGTCTGTGAGTAGAGAAAAAGTCTGAATGCACAACTGTACCATTAAATGTTAGAAAGTTTTATTCAGGATCCTTAAAGGTTGGTGTTTAATATGCTGACTGGCTATGAAACATGACTGTTAACACTCTTACATTGAAACAAACTACTCCCCTCTGCCTTTCCTCCATGCTCACAACACGTGGGTCCATCTTGACCTTGGATCTGAGTGATCTCCCTCTCCTTCTTAAAATCATCCCACATTTCTCCCTGAGAAAGAAATTAACTATTTTGAAAGTTAAGAATAGTTCTTTTCTCTTTTAAATGTTTCTGTCAGCAATACTAGAAGTTCATCCCATGAAGGTAAGTGTTTGCCAGGCTTTCTGCCTCCTTGTAATTTTACATTTTGTGTAAGTGAATTCTCCTTTTGTCACAACAGAGAGAGGATTATCAGAAACTAGCAAACAAGACAGTTTTCTCATCTCTTTCAGAGAGGCCCCCGTATATAGTATTGAGTTGTTCACACTTGTCAGCAAATTGTTAGCTTCCTCCCTTTCTCTTTGTATGAGCATCCAAGACCCTCAAAATAATTGGAATGCTTTTGTAACAAGGCCTTCATATTCATCATTTTCACATTTCTCCAAAAGGATAAATCAGCATGAGTCGGGCTGTGGTTTGGTTAATGGGGATGTGAAGGATAAAACTGTAACTTGTCTGGTCTGAAAACAGTGTGTTGAACTGTGAAATGTTTGTGTTTTTACACAGTTGCTGCCCTTTGATCAGATAAAACAAAAAGTGGAGGGGGGTGAACAAGGTAATTCTTCATCCTGTCCAGCCAGTCCCTATACATGCATTCATGTCTCACACTTTGATGTATTACTCTGGTATTTCACTACCTCTTTTTGTTTCCTCCTTCCCATGAACTGTATTATGCATCTCATTAAATCTTTTGCTTGTAAGTTTCTCACCCATTAAATAACACTTATTATTAATGTTGCACACTGTTTTGTTTTATAGGCAGTAAACAGGGCTTCTGTTATCATCTGTATCCCAATCCATGTTTCACATTCTCATCCTCTGTGTTTTCTTTATAGTACTTTATTTTCCCATTTCTCTAGAAAACAGCAATAAACAACCCTCCGCATGACAATAAATGCAATTGTCATTGTTTAAATGACAGCTGCATTGTTATAAGCCAGCCTTTTCTGTGTGAATCAAAAGCAAACTTAGTTTTCTGATGTTAACCAACAAAAAAAAAATTAAAAGAAATTTGTAAAGGCGATGATGGAGAAATAAAATAAGTATGTGTGGACATTAAAAGAAAAATTAGAATTAATTGAAATATTTGAGAACTGATGCAGCACTAAGTGGTGATTATGGTATTGGAATGGAGACTATTCTGGACATTAAAAAGAGTAAACAGAAAATACAGGATTTTGTCAGTAAATGTGATTCTAGTTCTAGACCATCTATATGAAAAAGATGTTAAGAAATCTATATTTGTTAAATTAAATGCTGTTCTTTTGCGGTGGTTTAGCCAAAAATGAGCCGAAGGTGTCAGTATGTCAGGCTTGATGTGTATTGAAAAAGCAAAATTTTTTTATGAACTCTAGGGTTAGAGGGAGAATTTAATACCTCATCAGGGTGGGTAACCAGATTCGAACAATGTCACTGGATTTGTGAACTTACCAAATGTTGCAGCAATTCACTGAAGAATTCCAGAAACTTGTGGAAGAAAAGAATTTCACACCTGACCAAATTTATGATACATCATCATCATCTTGGACAGTTTCCAGCCTCTGGCTGGGCCTATTTGGAACATAGGCCTCTCTGTCGTCTTCTGTCTTGACACCATCTCTTCGTCTTCATCTTGTTCCAGTCTTCTCCTTTCTTCTGGATGCATTCCTCCACTCCTTTCAGCCATCTGTCTCTCAGTCTTCCTCTTGTTCTCTTTCTTTCCAGTTTCATATAGTGTATCCTCCTGGGTATCCTCTTCTCCTCCATTCACTTAACATGCCCATACCATCTCAGCCTTGATTTCTCTATCTCCTCCTGTAATGGTTTCACCTTCATTAACTCTCTGATACTCTCACTTCTTAACCTGTCTATCTTTGTCACTCCAATACTGTTTATCAAGAATTTCATTTCACTAGCTTGTACTTTGCTTTTCTCTCTTCCTTTCATAACCCAGCTTTCGGATGCATATGTCAGGATCGGGACATAGTATGATTGGTATATTACCTTTTTACTGATTTAGGCTACATCCTAGCTCCGTATTAGGCTTCTGACACACTTCCGAAATGCTTCTGGTTTTCTCCCCTGCTTGTTTATTTCTCTGTTGTTTCTTTCCATCTTCCTGTATCAGGCTTCCTAGTACTTGAAGCTCTCCACTCTCCTCAATCATTCCCCACCAGTTGTTATTCCAGTTGTTCCTCTCTCCTTCATTCTTGTTGTGATCATCATCTCACTCTCACTTATACTAAATTTCATCCCATATCTTTGTACTGTTCATTCCCATACATCCAACTGCTCTTGTACTTCCTCCTCCTGATTCCCCCCAAATCATCAGATCGTCTGCAATTACCATAGCTTTCATCTTTCCTTCGCCAATTACTTGTTCTGCTGTACTCATTATATCATCCATCACTACAATGAAGAGTAATGGTGAAAGTGCACTTCCCTGCTTGAAGCCATTCTTCTGTTCAATCCAGGCTGATCTCTCTCCTCCCACTTTCACACAGCTCACACTTCCTTTGAACATTTCCCTTATCCTCCAAATAATCTGTTTTGCTACTCTTCTGTTTTCCAGGGCTTTCCACACTTTGCTTCTATGTACACTATCATATGCTTTTTCAATGTCCAGGAAGGTCATTAGTAGAATGATCTATTCCATATTCATAGTGCTGTTCCTGCAGTTGTCTTACAGCAAAAATTAGATCCACCATAGACCTTCCTGTTCTGAAGTCATGCTGCTCTTCTCTCTTCCCTCCTTCTAATTTTGCCCGAATTCATGCTTCCAAAATTTTCTCAAAAATATTTGCACAATGATTCATCAATATTATCCCCTGATAGTTCTTGCACTCTTTTCTATTTCCCTCCTAAAGATCAGGACAATTATTCCCTTCTTCCAGTCTTCTGGGATCATCTTTTGTCTCCACACAATTTTCATTACTCAATATAGCCATTGTATCCCCACCTCTCCTGCTGCTCTCACCATCTCTACACTTAGCTCGTCCATATCTGGTGACTTCCCTCCCTTCATCTTGCCCATTGCCTTTTCCACTTCTCCCCATGTAAGGTCTTTTTCTGTGTGCTGTTCCCCCTCTTTTTTCTCCTCGGCTTGTTGCTCCTCATCCAGGTCTCATCAGGTTTAGGAGGTCTTCAAAATATTCCTTCCACATATTCTTGAGTTCCTGCTTATTCTCTACATCTTGGCCATTCACCATTTGGGCATAATCTGTCATACTGTTCTTTCTCTTACTTTTAATCATTCCATATAACACCTTTTTTGAACCTTCACTATCCTCCTCCATCATTCTGGTCCACTGTTCCATCCACTTTCATCCTCCACCACCACTACTCTTTTTGCTTCTTTCTTTCTTGCTTGATACTCTTCTCTCGTCTCTACTGTTCTCTTCTGTAACAATACCCCAAAGACTCTATTTTTCTTCTGTACTGTATACTTTGTTTTAACATTCCACTAGGGTGTTTCTTTCCATCTCTTTTTGTTGCTTGTCCTTCCACATATTGCTTCTGCTCCACTTACTAATGTTCCCTTGAATCTACCCCTTTCCTCTTCTACTATTTTTGGTTCATCCTTTGGGATGCTTTCCTTTACTACTTGTATTGACTGTAGCCTGCTTTCTTCCTCCTTCAACTTCCATACCCTTATGTGTCCTTCCTGGTTTTCTGTCCCTTTATTATCTTAGTCCCTCTCAGGTTCATTACCAGCAAATGGTGGTTGCTATCCAAGGCCTCTGATGGTATTACCTTAATGTCAATGATGTTCTTATTCATCTCACTATCACACTATCATACAGGAAGTAGTCAACTATCAACTTTCTCTTTAGGTCTTGACTGTACCATGTAATTTTGTGGCTCTTTTCCTGAACCAAGAGTTCCCAACCAGCAAGCCATTCCTTTGACAGAACTCAGTAGTCTTTCACCTTCCTCATTTCGGCAGCTCCAACCCTCTGGTCCAAGCATACTTTCGTAGCATTGTCTTTCTCTACCAATGTGTGCATTTAAATATCCCATTATTATCACATTCTTCCTTCCCATCTGCTTCTGCATTTCATCTTCAGACTCTTGCTTCTCCTCAGAAGTGCAACCCACCTAACCCACCTGGGGCACATACACTTGTATTACTTGTATTACCTCTATGGTCATCCCTTGAGTGATATTTTGATCTTCATCATCCTATCACTTATTCTCTTCACTTCCTCTTTTAATTCATCTCTTACTACTGTTCCCACTTCATTTCCCCTTCCCTCCTCATTTCCACTCCAGTACAGTTGGTAACCTTTCCTCAGTTCTCTCCTTCCTTCTCCTTTCCATCTTGTTTCAGCTAACCCCAATAGGTCTAACTTCCTTCTTTCCATCATGCTACAAAAGTGGTCTGTATTGGAAATGTCTACCAACCAGAACCCTTGATTTTAAGAGCAAAGTTCGTGCTCCTGGATATAATTTGTTTAAAGAACACACTGCAGTTTTGTGCGCTGCTAATGCTTCTGGGAACCAGAAAGTGAAACTACCTGTACTAGTGATTGGAAAATACAAAATAAGCCCTGAGCATTCAAGAATGTCACAGCTAAGGATATCCCTTTGCATTATTACAACAAAAAAGGAGCATGGATGAATAATGAAATTTTCAAATACTGGTTCCACACACATTTTGTATTATGAGTTTGGCAATTTCTAAAACAGAAAGGACCACCACAGAAGTCTGTTCTATTGCTTGATAGTGCCCCCTTTACATCCAGATGAGATGATTCTTGTACCTGTTGATGGCCTCATTGTAACCAAGTTTTTACCTCCTAATGTGACTGGTATTACATAGCCAAAGGACCATGCTGTTACTGCAGCAGTAAAACAGCACTATCAGGCTGGACTACTGAGAATGCTGGTTGATGAGGTTAATTTGGTGGTGTTATGGAAGAAGTAGGCAATTCTAGATGCTATACACAAGATTTCTGATGACTGGCAGTAAGTCAAGCCATGTACACTAGTTCGTTCATGGAGGAAAATTCTTCCAGATATAGAAGAAAGTGATTTTCAAGGTTTCAGTGATGAATAAATAGTAGATGATGTATCTGGCAACAGGTTTAAATGGTTTTGAAGATGTTAATGAAGAAAACTTCAATGAGTGGCTGAAGATCAATGCATGATAACCTAGTTTACAGTACATGAGTGACACTGTAATTGTGATTGCTACTTCACAACAAAACAAAGAAGAGGATCGTGAAAGTGAAAGTGGGGATGAAGACAGTGACCTTCTCGGTCATTGTAGCGCGTTGCAGTATGTTGACACTCTTCTAGATTATATGGCCCAGAGGAGTTTTCAGTACAGTGACATTATTGTCGCAAGAAAAATTTGAAATGCCATTTGAAGGAGTATCAATTCCTCTCAGAAGCAGACCAACATCACAGACTAGTTTAAGAAATAAACAGGCTTACAGTATCTGTGCACAGAATTTGGATAAATTTTTGAACAAAGAATTTATGTTTGAAAATATCTAAATTATTTGTGTTTTTTATTATTCATGCATCTTCTCCCCCACATTTTCCCAAATAATTTGGATTATACTGTAGTTTTATTTTGTGATGTGTATGTAGTAACATGGTCCAATAAAATTTGGAAGTGAGGTAAAAATTTGTACATTATATTATGAAAAGGATATATTGTGGCTCACCATAAAAATGACTGCTGAGTTGCAGACAGTCACAACAAAAGGACTGTTGCATAAGTAAATTTTGGCCAAAGCTTTTTTTCAGAAAAGAAAGGAAAACACAAACACATTCACACGAACAGGTTCATCTCATGCACACATGATCGCTATCTCCGGCCACTCTGGCTGGAGGGGTGAAGTGGTTTTCTTCTTGGTTTAGGGTTTTTGTAGCTGCTGGCTCGCTCCTTTTAGCTGAAGCTGAGTCTGAACACTTCATGAGATCTGTCACCCGACAGAACATCTGACATATTTACCTTTTTCTTTTAATCTGGTTGCTGTTGTTGATTCTCTTGAAGTAGAGGTCCTGCTAACCAATGCCTCTGAAATCTCATGTGTAGCCAAGGAAAGGTTTCACTTCTTCACGTTCTGCAGCTGTTATTGGAGCAAAAGAAGAAAACTTCTACTCATATCATGAAAAAGCATGTCCACTACTCTTTTTTTATAAACACATATTTCCATGAATGGGCGTAAAGATCATTAGTGTGACTCACGAATTTGAGTAGAACACATCTTTACTTGTGAGATACTCAACATGGCAATCAAGATTAAAACATAATTCATTTGTCACAAAACCATATTGTCTTTTTGCTTTCATTCTCGAAGAGTGTGGTTGTTCTTTGACAGTCTAGCCGCCGTCAAGCTGCGATGCCAGAACGTAAAACACCCCACCAACTGCAGGTGAGGCTGTTTATTTGTCATCACACCTAGCCATTTTCTGGAATTCCACATCTCCCATTTAATGTCTGCACATACGAAAACAAACACCCGCACACAGTATACGTTTCGCAACTTACCCTCTACTTAATATCGTTGTGTTACAATCATCTTTCCTTGTTCCAAACAAGGAGTGTGAAATGTAGTTTGCCTAATTGGCATGTAACACTTGATATTACCCCACTTAAAGGAAGGATGTGGGGACCTCTCTCCCAATTACCATACAACTGTAAACAACCTCATTACTTTACTGCTACAGCCATTTTCTTCTCTACTATCTGTTAAGTCTATTCAATTATAGAACTAGTTTGGAGAAAACTTTCATAATATGACCACTAGTCATTATACAGCTTCATACTTTTGTATTCACTGCACTTACACTCCTTTTAAGGGCAGTCACTGTGTCAAAAAAAAAAAAAAAAAAGTACGGTCATTCCCTCAACGGGTTCTCCTGACCATTCCTTCTATGGGTCTATCTAACCATACCTCTCTCCCAGCTACATTAAATGTTGCAGGTCATTCGTCGCATGGATTCACCTGACCAAGTATAGGCCATTCCTCCTGCAGATCCACATACCCATTTCCTCTCCAACACCTTATCCACAGTTACTAGGCCCCTTTTACTATCTTTTCTCTTCTAATTTCTTTTTTTTCCCTTACTCTTGTTTATAACATACACACATCAAACAAAGTTTTGCATCAACCCGGTTCCCAGAACTCCTGAAGATAGACATTGACGGTGGATATTGTATCACAGACACTGTCCATTCGACTGTTCAAAGACATCACTAAACCTGCCCAAAGATGTAAACAACTATGCATGAGCAGTGCCTGTTAGATGAAGGGGGTCCGACAGCTGATCAGTTCCAGTCATTCCACCAGGAAGGAGGTGTTGTCTGTAGTTGAACCACACCTAGATGGTCAATACCGCAGTTGAATTGAGCCCACATTGTTACTTTGAGCCAGGAAGGGCTCTCAACAAGGTAAGTGTCCAGGCGTCTTAGAGTGAACAAAAGTGATGTTGTTCGGACATGGAGGAGATACAGAGAGACAGGAACGGTCAATGACAGGCGTCGCTCAGGCCGCCCAAGGGCTACTACTGCAGTGGATGACTGCTACCTACGGATTATGGCTTGGAGGAACCCCGACAGTAATGCCACCGTGTTGAATAATGCTTTTCGTGCTGCCACAGGACGTTGTGTTACGATTCAAACTGTGCGCAGTAGGCTGCATGATGCACACCCACTGTGCACATCTTGTGAACGACCTCCTTCAGGATAACAACATCACTTGACTAGAGTGGCCAGCATGTTCTCTAGACATGAACCCTATCGAACATGTCTGGGATAGATTGAAAAGGGCTGTTTATGGACAACATGACCCATCAACCACTCTGAGGCATCTACGTCAAATCACCATTGAGGAGTGGCACAATTTGGACTAACAGTGCCTTGATGAACTTGTGGACAGTATGCTACGGCAAATACAGGCATGCATCAATGGAAGAGCATGTGCTACTGGGTATTGGAGGTACCGGTGTGTACAGCAATCTGGACCACTACCTCTGAATGTCTCACGGTATGGTGGTACAACATACAATATGTGGTTTTTATGAGAAATAAAAAGGGCGGAAATGATGTTTATGTTGATCTCTATTCCAATGTTCTATACAAGTTCCAGAACTCTCAGAACCGAGTTGATGCAAAACTTTTTTTGATGTGTGTATATAACATCACTATGTACACATATTTCTCATGCTTATGTATCTTGCTTCTACTTACTGATATATATAGCTTATCCTTGACTTTCTTATAATTACTAAATTCAGACAATACAAAAGATTCTGTTCCAGGTATTTCTTGTGAATACAGCAGGATAACGTTAGCACTTCATCTCCTGTTATTATTCTTCATCAACCTTCTCCTTGTTGAATACTAGTTATCAAACCTTCTTGTTCTCTAGTTAACTCGTAAGATTTTGCGTCTTATTCAGCTAACATGCCATCAGTTTGTCGTGCCTTCCATCTCCTCCTTGGACTCCTCTCCCCTCCAATGTGTAGTGTGACTAACATGTGTCACTCCACTCTAAAAAGAAAGTCCTGTTAGCCTATTATTATCATGATATGCCAGTGCAATCCTACTGTTATAGGTTGTAAATTTTACTATATACACTGTAAAAAGAAGAGATCCTACGACATGAACTTTGCATATGGGCAGAGGGAAGATAGATTTGGTACTCCTTATGGTGAAGTAAGAAAAGGAAATAGAGAGGCTGGTACATTAGGATCAAAGAAGAAAAGAAGACAAGTACCCCACAGATGGATTCCCTTACCACCCCCCACCCCAGGGACCCGGTTTGCTAAGGTACTTCACAAGTCACAAGAGGGAGAAATTGTTTGGCATTCTCTTCAGAACAGACTTGCCATGGCTTCACCATTGCAGACACCCTGAGAACTGGTCCTAACAAAACCCTAAAACCCTATGAAATACAATTGAATTGTTTGTTGTGGTCTTCAGTCCTGAGATTGGTTTGATGCAGCTCTCCATGCTACTCTATCCTGTGCAAGCTTCTTCATCTCCTAGTACCTACTGCAGCCTACATCCTTCTGAATCTGCTTAGTGTATTCGTCTCTTGATCTCCCTCTACGAATTTTACCCTCCATGCTGCCCTCCAATACTAAACTGGTGATCCCTTGATGTCTCAGAACATGTCCTACCAACTGATCCCTTCTTGTAGTCAATTTGTGCCACAAACTCCGCTTCCCCCCAGTTCTATTCAATACCTCCTCATTAGTTATGTGATCTACCCATCTAATCTTCAGTATTCTTCTGTTGCACCACATTTCGAAAGCTTCTATTCTCTTCTTGTCCAAACTATTTATCGTCCATATTTCACTTGGCTACACTCCATACAAGTACTTTCAGAAACGACTTCCTGACATTTAAATCTATACTCGATGTTAACAAATTTCTCTTCTTCAGAAATGCTTTGTCGCCATTGCCAGTGTACATTTTATATCCTCTCTACTTTGACCATCATCAGTTATTTTGCTCCCCAAATAGCAAAACTCCTTTACTACTTTAAGTGTCTCATTTCCTGCTCTAATTCCCTCAGCATCACCCGAGTTAACTTGACTACATTCCATTATCCTCGTTTTGCTTTTGTTGATGTTCATCTTATATCCTCCTTTCAAGACACTGTCCATTCCATTCAACTGCTCTTCCAAGTCCTTTGCTGTCTCTGACAAAATTACAATGTCATCGGTGAACCTCTAAGTTTTTATTTCTTCTCCATGGATTTTAATACTTACTCCAAATTTTTCTTTTGTTTCCTTTACTGCTTGCTCAATACACAGATTGAATAACATCGGGGATAGGCTACAATACTGTCTCACTCCCTTCCCAACCGCTGCTTCCCTTTCATGACCCTCGACTCTTATAACTGCCATCTGGTTTCTATACAAGTTGTAAATAGCCTTTCGCTCCCTGTATTTTACCCCGGCCACCTTCAGAATTGAATAGACAAGTATATTCGCGTAAGTCATCATCAGGTCTACTCGTTGGTCTATACTTGACAGAGTTGATATCACTACCCATAATTAGCCTCCCATAATTAAAAGAGTTGGTATCACTACCCATGATTAGCCTCCCCTAATAAAATTCAAATAAAAACCCAACCATTCTATTCTTTTTTCTTTAAGTTAAAAATGTACAAAACCAGTAACTTCTTATTCTAAATTCCAAAATATTTAGCTTTCTATATTCCTAGCTTGTGCAAAGACCTTCTGAGTTAAAGCATTTCTCTACGAGTGTCATGGTGCTATAACTCCGTCCACTTTCTGTTATGTCATGTGATAATAGAGCTAAAATTGTTCTTATTCTTGGCTTTTCATGTGCTACATGAGCGTGATACTTCTTCAAAAGTTTCCTTGAAATGTTAATTTATAGTTAAGTTTGTTAACTAAGCTATGGCTATCTTCATAAATGTACCAATACAATTATTACTGAATAAATGCTGGACTCCACACGTACAGGTGTTGGAGTCTTACTTTTTTTTTAGTTCTAATTTGGGAAGAAGTGGTAGTACAAGGTATAGTAGTACTAAAAGACAATAGAATAGTCAAAGAAGATAGAAATTGTCCCAAGGAAACTAAGATAGAAGTACAGAAACAATTTAACACGGCCCGCTGGTATGTCAATCCACCGAATTTTCAAAGGGTGCAAACTCTCCTGGAACCTTAAATCTTTTAATCATATCTATGTTGTACAATCTTTTATCTTGCCCTGCATCAGGGCAGCGTGGAGGGTAAAAATCGTAGAGGGAGACCAAGATATGAATACACTAAGCAGATTCAGAAGGATGTCGGCTGCAGTAGGTACTGGGAGATGAAGAAGCTTGCACAGGATAAAGTAGCACGGAGAGCTGCATCAAACCAGTCTCAGGACTGAAGACCACCACACACACATGCATATGACTCAACTTTGAACTTTCTGTTTTTCTTGTATGAAGTATGTGAATCATGGGAGTATGCGTGTGTAAACAATTTAGTATGCATTGGAGGCTCACTGAGATAGCGCCAATAAAAGAAAAAGGTAAGAAAAGAACATATATGTGTTTACTTTTCTTTTTATTTGTTCTTTTGTTGGTGCCATCTTAGAGAGCCTTCTATACACGCATCCATGATTCGTATACAACATGATGTGCTCCCATCTTTGCCATGAGACATCACTTCAAATTCCATATGGAAGACACATTAATGCCTCTAGACAACTTTGATGGTGTATGCTACTTACATCGCATAAGTAATACGAAAGTGATGTTATTCAATTACGTAACATTGTTCTCTGAATTTTATTCATGACCCCCAAAGTACATTATGACAGTTAAGCTGTCTGGCCATAGATATTTAATGTGACCTGTGTGGTGCCAAGCCTGACTACTAGCATGAATATAAAATTTTTTACCTGTAAATGCAAGCTGCCATAAAATGTAACTATAGGATTCTTCCATCTTAATAACACAGGAATACTCCATAACCGAATAAACTGATGTTATTTTCGGAATTTAGAAATGACAGTTTGTCAACAGTAAGTCAAACAAGGAAACAGCTTAAAAACAAAGGCACAACACAATGTCAGCAATGTAGACCAAAGAACAGTATATACACTTTTAGTCGTTATCTTAAATCTATGCTTCCCATGCAGTCCCTCCCCCCCTCTTCTCCCCGTCCTGTGATAGAGCATGGCTCCCGGAATGATTGACCACCTCTAGCACAAAACTGCTGATGTCGGTGGTGCTTTCTGAGCGCTTGTTTGCTGAGGTAAAGGCAACAGTGGGGTTGTGTGACCAGACCAACTACTGTGTTGGTTCAAAGTCCTTGATGTTGAGTCCCTGGTTTCCTGAGAGTGTGAAGGGCCATGTGGTGTCAGCAAATATGCTGCCTTGACCCGTTCTAGTGATACTGTTAGTGGTTAGCTGTTGCTCATTATTTTCACCATATGTTCATTACATTTGAGTGCTTGAAAAGGTCCAGAGTGTACAGAAGTAACATTGGGAACACTCCATGTGCCCTTAGCATCATATGCAAGCACATTTTAAAGTCTTTGTGTGTGAAAACTTTCTGGTTATGGCAGGATGCTGTGAAGGTTATCACTTAGAGATGTGGATCTTTATTGTTGCAGAAAAAATGGCAGCTCTGCATCAGCTGATAGCTGTTGGAGGAGGGAAGGGGGAAGGAACCTCCAACAGTAGGCATAATGTCTCTCCATGAACCATTTCCACTATCAGCACTCCAATGTCTGGTTCCAAAGATATGCGGAGGCCCAATAGGACCAGTGGCAGCTGTTCTCATGGCACATAAACATGGCTTTTAACATCTTATGCCAGCACTGTACCGCCCTGTTGCTTATGGGATGGTAGCTGGTCACATGGTGTTGCTGGAAACCACACAACTCGGTCAGTTTGAAGAACAGTGTCAACTCAAATTGGCACCCTTTATCTTTGTTGTTGTTGTGATCTTCAGTCCTGAGACTGGTTTGATGCAGCTCTCCATGCTATTCTATCCTGTGCAAGCTTCTTCATCTCCCAGTACTTACTGCAACTTACGTCCTTCTGAATCTGCTTAGTGTATTCATCTCTTGGTCTCCCTCTACATGAAATGGACAGCGAAAACAAGAAATTCACATAATTAAAAAGCTTCTTGCTGTTGTTTCCATTAACATAACACTGACTGGCACCATCTCATCCCAGTGGGTGTACCTATCAACAGCCATAAATGTATATCAGCAGTGTATACCATACATGTGTCTTTCATCTTCTTCTTCACCAGATGTAAAGGTGATGCCCACAGGCTATCAGATTTGCATATAATACCAGGTTGTAACAGTGCCTTGAATTCTGCTTTTACCATGGAAGAATGGTCTAGTGCCAATCTCTGTGACTATTAAGAGACTGATTGGCTGGATGTTATCTTAATATTGTTCACTGTGGTAGATAGTACTTTACATAAGCGACCAATAACTTCCTGTTTGGTCTCTGGTACGAAAGAACTATGGGGTGAGGTGATTGTGTTGCAGCACTTTTACCTATTTCACTTGTAACCACCTCACTACCCATCTTGATCAGAGCCATACAGAGATTTATTTACAATACTTGGTGGTGACTGAAATCTACTCCCAATATTGGGTCAGTAACATTTGCCAGCATGAACCTCCATTTTGAACTTTATGCTGAAACCCATGCTAACTGTTAGTACATGTTCACCATATGTTGGATTGGGCAAGTTGTTGCCTGTGGTAAGGTGGAGAGATGCATTAGCTGGTGCAGTTTTACTCTGTCTGTGTGGCAGAGTACTTACATCTGAACCTGAATTGATAATCTAGCAATGATTTACTTGCCTGTTCATCACCTACAAATGGCTTGATATGGTAAACAAAAATACTTGATTTGCTGCACTTGAGGCCATGGTTGACTTGTCACTGATAACTGAACAACTTTCAAGCAAAGTGTCTTGCTCAAATTTTGGTTATGTCATCAGTGGGCTAATGATAGCTCTTCATTTATTATTCAGCTTTTTTGTGATACCGTGTGGTCCTCTGCACCAACTGCAGGCCGCTGAAGACCTTTGTAAATGTGCATGGACCTTGTGGTCTGATCACCAAACTGCGTGTGGTATTAGCACTTTGGGTGATGTTGTTTCCCTTGTGCTATTTGGTTATCAATTTGGTTCTGCTGGTAGAGTGAGTTACTTTCTTCTTTCTCTTGCCTGGTATGAGCCCCCTTGAGTCTTTGTCAATAACAGCTTCTGAAGTGTGTCCATGTGACAGTGTAGACTTTGGAGTTGTTCATTATTATTCAGTTGTGGGTCATGTCGAATAGCTGCAGTCCTATCTGAGCTGATGTCGTTACTTGCTTGCGTCACCGCCAAAGTGTTTACCCTTCCCATCACTGCATGAACTTTGCCTGCTGATGATAGTAAAGAATTTATATGATATTTTCCCACACATTTTTACTGATAATGGTAATTGTGTTAGCCAAATTTGACATAGTTTTGCGTCAGACATTGCTTCATTATCTACGATGTTTCTCAAGTGCTACTCGAATTTCAGCTGTATTCTGTCACCGATAAGTTGAAACTGAAATGTTTGTTGTGTGCTGTAGTTCATTGATTTACACATTCGGCTGATGAAGGTGTCCCTTGAATGGGAATATTGCTGTTGTGAGAGCTGCTTTAATGTAGTGTCCGATACCATTGTAACTACGCAGGCATCTAAGCTGTAACTGCCATGGTAAATTTTGAACGGTCACTAGTAACATCATTTTGCGTGAACACAAAGTCTAACTTTGCAATCCACAGCTCTGGTCTCTCCATAGGAATTTAGGAATTTGGACTTTCATTTGTGGTTTATAAACTATGCTGGTTTCAGCAGATGAATTGTTTGTAATATTTTTGGTCCATCTCACCGCTTGCGGAAATAACTTACTGTGATCGTGTGTTGCAATTTGAGTTTGGATCTCAATAATCTGCTTTTTCAGATCTTCCTGTAGTGATATGCAGTCACTGTTTGACTTTCTTTGTTGATTGATGTTTCTGTGTTCTTTTATATTCCACCAGTCACCAACTTATACGATTCTTCCATCAAATACACAGTAGTAACTCACTAATACTCCATAACTGAATAAACTGATTTTATTTTCACTATTTGGAAATGACAGTCATAAGTTAAACACGGAAACTACTTGAAAAACAGAGGGAAAACATAGCATCAGCAAAGTTATGCCAGTAGACCGTGAATAATGTACATGTTTTTAATTGATACCCAAAGTTGACACTTCCCACATTGCCATTAAACAAACAGCTTTATACTATGAATATATTCCAGATACCTCATGTTGTGCGAAACTTTCTTAATTTTCCAGTTGTTGTTTAGGTTTACTCTCTGCATCACTAGTGAATGTAAAATATTTGTAATCATTATAACAATTTATTGGAAATAATTCTTTTCACTTTCATTACAGGATCCTGATATGAGAAGAAGCCCTCACTTGGTGCCTTACATAAAAGTAGATGAAGCAATCAAGAAAGCAAATAGGTGCAGTATCTGAAACTGGAATATTTATCATAATTTACCATTACATTATCATGTATTTAGTTGATCTAATAAACATACCAAATTTTCAGGGATACTGCAAGTGAAACAGTTCGCACATTGCTTGTATATGGATACAATTTAGAGCCCCCAACTGGAGAAGCAAATGAAGGTAAGTTTTTCCAAAATGGTTTCTTCTGTCTCAAAGACTAGAAATGTGATATGTGGTATTTTTCTGCTGTGTTCTGAAATATGCATGACATAATATTTCAACATTCCAACTGATGACTAATTACAGATAACATGATAGTGCCAGGTTGCACCGAACTGATACTGAAGGCATGTGCTGTGAGACAGAAGTGCTGTCCATTTGTGAAAAATCAGACCTATGTTTTGCAGTGTTCTTCCATACTTTCCCCTGCATACCCTTATCAACTTACAATAATCAATGTTATCGTTTACAATATTCAAAATTTCTTATTTGCTGTGCTCCAGATTTTGTATATTTTTGTGTCTAAACTTAATGTGCAAGTTGTGTTGTTATTAATTGATAGTGAATGCAACATAATGACAAAAATTTTATGCCAACTTACCCTGCCCTTAAAAGAATGAAAGAGAAGATTAGTAAGAAAATGCTGATAGGAATTTTTTAAGAGTATGATTCTTCGTACCTTTTTCTGATCTATGATCTATTCTTTGAGTGAATGACCAGATCATTTTGTCAGTGGACTGTTCACCATGGCAGTTCACCTTACTAGATATTTTTCATCTTCAATAGAAAAGTTTCCTGCAGTTACAAATAATTTTCATTTTCTACCTCCAATGATGTTCCATTGAAATATAATTGTTCAGTCAATTTGTAAGCTGAAAATCGAGCACCACTGTTAGTGGGGGAAGTTGCTTTTTTTGGAATAACATTACAGCTGCCATACAGGATGACTGAGAATCAATGTCCATTCTTGTAATGTGGAATAGTGTGCTGAAACTTATGTAGATTTTGTGCATATGTGTTTCTGGTGTTAGTATTATTAGTATGAGGCATTGTTAGTATTATTTGTATGAGGCATGTCCAGAAAGTAAGTACCATTTTGTAAAAAAAAACTCATAAAAACATTTTTTTTAAAAAACAAAATTTATTTTTACAAGAAAGAGCATTTTTTTAAACTATTTTTCTATGGAGATGTTGAATAAGGTTTTGAGTGATGCCAGCAGAATGGGGAGGTGTGTTGTCCTGCAGAACACAGAGCCTTGGCTGAGCATTCGATGCCATTTTAATTGTGTGCCAAAGTTTTTTCAGTGTTTCATAGTACTGCACCACATTGATGGTTTCACCTCTGAAAAGGAACTCAGCAAGCCAAATGCCCTGTCTATCACTGGATACAGTGCATATGATTTTTTTGTGTTGCTGATGTTATTTGAATTTTTGTTTCTTTGGGGATCATGAGTGCCTCTACTCCACTGACTTGTTTTGACTGTGGAGTCTTAACAACATATGTCAACAGAATGCCATAGTTCAGTCTCGGGAAAAACCATACATATAACACTATTATACCGGGAATAAGGTGTATATTATACACATCATAAACATGCCTACTTTCCACAACTGTCATATAATGTTACTCCTTTTACGGTATTTGACCACGATGTATGACTAATGGAGATGGAAGTCAGACTAGTAGTTCTTTTCGTAAGAGTTTTCTAGCTGTTAGAAAGAAAGGCAGTAAAAATGGAATATTACTGAATCTAGTACCTTTCTGCTCCAAGTTCATTAAGTGGTTTGTCTATTTGATTTACGTTCACCAGCCTATGTCAACAAAGAAATGGTTAAGTTTCAGAAAAGCAGAATAAGTAAATTTGTCTTACTTTCCTGCTGTTCCCTAACATAACTTCACAAATAATATATAACTTTAAGGGATATGGTTCTGAGAAAGACACAGGAATCTTTCAGCTACACTACATACACATACATAAATAGTTTTGATCTAGAAATGCCACAAATTTTTAATTGTCACTATGTGCAAAATAAATTGGCCAGGGGGGGGGGGGGGGGGGACTTCTATGTTTGCAATTTTGTGTAACCAACAAATTAAACTCTTAAATATTCTAATAGCATAATACAAACATTTAAGTTTACTAAGGAACTTTGTTTTATCTTTCTCTTAACAAATGGCCATTCTGTATTGTCATCAGTATTTTCATGTTACCCTACTTCAGTGTTACTGAGCCTCATAAGGAATTTTCTTTTTGTATCTCTTTGTACTTTATTAAATTTCATTTATAACTGAAAGAGTTTTAACTTTACTTTACTCAAAGATTATTAACTCACTTTCACTTTACCTATTACCACTAAGAGAGTAAGAATATTATATCATCAACTACTTCAGTACTCAAAATTTTAATTCAGCACTTCTACTACATAAATCACACAGTACTTTTGCCTGCACTTCAAAAGTTAGTTAATGACAATTATTTTCAAACATTTATTTAAAGATCAAAATTAGTGCTTGCAGACACTGAGTAAAGCACTTCAAATGTTTTTCTAACAGGTTTATACAAAATAATCAGACACCAAGAAACGACCCTGTATAGGTGAATGATTAGGAATAAAATAACATGATGAACCAAATTTTACATTTAATACAATAATTTAAAAAAAAAAGGTTAATTTTGAATTAATGATTTACGCTTCTACAGCTGTAATTATACAGTTCGTAACCTGTTGGCTGTAGGCATTGGGTGTGGCGGAAAATAATGGTTGCTACACTACCCATGGTACAGCGTACTAGTTTCTTGGAGTATGGACTAGTTAATTCTTCTTGATATCATTTTGAGGTTCATAACATTGCCCAACATCTTGTACCAAAACCGTAATAATTCAGCTGTCACCATCTGAGGCTATTGTGCAACAGTTTCCAGGCAAGGCATCACCTACTCCATCTGAGTGTTGCCTCTTTCACTGCTGCCTGCAGACAGTATCTTCTCATTCCCATTCACTCTATACATAGCACGGCAAAAACCCAAGCCACCTTTTACGCTTCCCACAGTAACTTCCATACAGTACAAAGCCCTCCATCTTTTACATAACGCATATCCTACACATTGTCCCCGAGCGTGTGCCATTTTATACAAATGACAACTTGTACAAATACATAAAATTACATACATGAACATTTTCATTTCATTAATCTATGACACAATATTATTTAGTTAATTATACACTTCACATATTTCTTTACATAAGTTACAAATGTATATTAGGAAAGCACTCTAACATCACATATATCACACTTTGCAAATAGTCTTTGCATATCACAGTTATGTTGTGATAAAGTTTAAAGGCAAAAAAATTTTTATAAATTAGAAAACTGATTGAATAATAGTGTTATAGAGTGTAACAATACCAGAGAAGGAAGGTTGCTACTCACCATATAGCGGAGATGCTGAGTCGCGATAGGCGCAACAAAAAGATTCACACAATTATACCTTTCGGCCATTAAGGCCTTTGTCAGCAGTAGACACACATATAGTATAGAGTGACTTGACAGACCCAAGTTTCGTCACCAGACACAATTCTGTTTAATAATTCATCTCCGTCATCACTGTATTGGATAAAAAATGTCAGAGCACTGCCACGTCACTTCATTTTGAGGACATCCATAAGCATTTTCAGGAACCAGCAGAAACACAATTAGCAAGAATTTAAGAGATTTGTGACAATCTTATGCAAAACAGTTTTTGAATTTTGTGGAAAGTCATCACAAAGCATTCTTATTGTGAACCATCTGTTTTCACAATTTTTCTTGTTAAGTTTATCAACCCAACTATCATTGACAACAGAAGGCCACCCTCTTATTGCTGTGTCATGAACAATGCTTTATTAATTTCTTCCCACCCCTCTGTCCATCCCCCTCCCCCATCTGACCTTGAGTCTTGTTTCTTGTTATTTCAAATTCAGATTCAGTAGTAGTATTTTAATCATAAACAAATAAGCCATAAATACAACTTTTCTGTCTACTAACAACCTTCTAATGTTAAGAATCGGCGGGCTCAGAGATTGTCTTAAACATTTTCAATGATCACTAACCAATGTAAACATAACACAATCTGGCTTTAATGGTGTCAGTGAAAAGACAGTGAACCAGAGAGACAAGTGCGAATGTGCAGAACTCTGACTCTAGTGCTGTGGTATCAGTAGAACGAAATGGTACTTACTTTCCTGACACACCTCATAACTCATATCTATATTCCATATAGTGTTAAACACTTTGTGCAAGATCAACTCCCCTGGGCATGTCTGTGCACTGCATCACCAGTGATTCATAAAGCACACTGCAGAGGGTCAGTGTAACTTCATGAAATACACTGTGTTGCTTCCAGTGAGGTAGTGCAGTAGATAGTGTAGGGAATAATCTGCACACTCATCAGTTTGCAGACCTGTGAAGAAGGGAATTGCATGATGACAATCCAACAACTTACATTATCTCATGCTTCTACATTCCACCCATGCCCACTCCACACTGTTACATCCCATCCCTTAATAAGGCTCAACTGCACTCGGATGTGGTACACACATTTAATATTGGTTCTTAATCTATTTTATATAACAGTAAACAGTAATTTTATACCATTAAAATGCTACTTCTGATAATTTGTGATTTTTTCATCCCCTGCATGTGGAAACTATTAGCTGTAGAGAAAAAAAGAATAGGAGCTTTTTTGTAGGGAGTTTAATATACTTTAAAATGATCATAAACAGTCTTGACCACAAGATACTTTATTTTTGTTGTTACCGGTTACAGTCAGGGAGATGATCTTCAGACCTCATACTGAAATATGAAAATAAAATGCATTAAGAGGTATGTGTACAAATAGTATTAACATATAAAATACATATTATATAACAAATAATAAGAGAATGTAATTGGATAGATAATACAACCTTCTCACCAAGTGACGGCGGGAGAATATACATGCGCAAACATACACACACACACACACACACACACACACACAGGTTTAACTTAGGTTATTTTCATTGTTAAATAATAAAAGAAGAAATTATACCCATGCTGGTAGGTGGTGACAGCTTAAATATGCGATGCTGTGCCCATCGCACACCGAATTACATCAGTGATAGCCAATCATGCATACAGGACATGAAACGGCTGTGACAGTAAGATATATACAGAATGTTTACATGGAAGCTAATGACAAATGAAGAAATAGGTGCCTTATGTTGTTTACAGTAACTGCTGTAAACAGCATTTTGTCAATATGTGATAGAAAATATATACAAAAAGGAGATAACCAATCATAATTGGTTGTGGGAACACCAATGGTCATCTGTGGGGATTTATTACAAACTCATATATTGCATGGCAGGAAAGATGGTGGTTAAGCAATGCTAACAGTTTCCATGGAGACGGAATGGTCATATTGATATGCGCCATCTAACAGAAGAGGATTTCAGAGCTGCAACTGCGGCTGGATGTCACATATGTACTGGCATGCAGGACAACATGTAGAACTGCATGTCAGGTCTTGCATGTTGCTCCTAGATCATACCGGCAGTGGAAATACTGCTGTACTGAAGCAATTATTTACCGTCGAAGAGGCATGGAAGTGTCGATGTGCACGTTTCACAGGTGATGATTTCAACAAAGTTGCGAAAGCGGTTATGACAGGCTATCTCTTTTTTGCATATACTTTTGTCACAGATTGACGAAATTCTGTTTATAGTAGTTACTTTATATAAGCACCTGTTTTTTTCATTTGTTGTTAGCTTTTGTGTAATCATTTTGTACATACCTTACTGTAACAACTGTTTTACATCCTGTATGCCTGACTGGCTATCGCTGATGTAATTCGGTGAGTGCTGGGCAGAGCATCAGAAATTTAACCAACAGCTACATTGCTCTCCTAATGCCTGCTCCATTCACCATCACTGCCTACCAACATGGTACAATTTATTCTTTTATTATTTATTGTGTAAGATGTATTTTACACATTACTACTGTTTGCATACATTCCTCTTAACGCATTCTATGTTCATATTCCAGTATGAGGTCTGAAGATGGTCAGTAACTGGCTGAAACAGTAACCACAAAAATAAACGTTTCTTGCAGTCATGACTGATTATGTTCATTTTAAAATACTAAGAATAACCGCTGTTCTCCATGAGAAATGTTCTCAAAAATTACAAATTTAATGTGGTTTAATTTTGTACTGGAAAACATTTATGCTAGACACCCCAGTTTTTGAGTCATTTAAGAGAAACATAATAAAGTTATCTTTAAACACTCTCCTCCCCACCCTCCACCACATGCTCGAACCAACCAATGAGAATTTTTAGTTATGTTGTTCATGACATTCGCTCCTGCCACTGTAGAAAAATTTGTGACTACACGAATTTGTTCATCTATTGGATTTTTTTTTTATCTTTGTTGACTGGGATATAACTTGAACATACAGAGACCACTCTAGCACTGCAGTGCTCCACTTCTTCAGTTGGTACCTGCTGCTAAACACACCAACATTTATTCAAATAAATTAGACCCACATGTCTGGCCCTCTTTTCAACTTTCATTTTGCAGGTCTAAACTCATAGGAAATACGAGGACGGGGAATGCACAGTGGTGTGAGGATAGTCTACCACTTAATTTAGGATGTGATGTGGAATAACAGCCAGTCCAAAGGAAAGTTAAACTGTAGACATTCTTAGCTGTGAACATTAATTTGTCTTCAGGACAAAATGGTAGACTGGCTTGAGTAGTAATGTTAGTGAGATGATCAACATTGTAAGGCATGGAAGGGGAACAGCTTTGCTGAAATACAGCCTACCACCTAACCCTCCACATTTCTTTTTCCTTTCTCATTTTTTATTGCTTTTTCCCTTTTTCACTTTTAAATGTGTCTTTTGAGAGTACTGGAATTTTGCTTCCTGAAATTAAAGTATTGGCCAGCTATTCTGTCTCTGTGTAATTTTCCAGTTCAAATAAATGTTGACTTGGATATCAGCATTGAAATGTGTTATGGAATAGTAGTAGAAGTTCCTTGTTAGCTTTAGTAGGTTTATTTACATTTTACAGAAAAACCTGGAGACATTACATTTCATTCTGTTATGTTAAATGGAAAGAAACTGAATTCATTAGGTAATTTCATATGCTTATTTCTGTATAGCCTTAGATCATAGTAGCACCATTAGATAGGAGTTTATTATTCTAGTTCATTACTGATGTATGTAAATATTGTACTAAACTGTCTTTTGTTTATATTTTCAGCTTTGCTTGCTGAGGCCAATAGAAACAAACAGACTCGTTTCAGAACATATCGTGTTGAGAAGAATTATGCTGTTTCTAGTGGGAAATGGTGAGTTCCACTTCTTGCTACTTAAAGGAAGCACTGCTATATTAAATATACTCATATTTTCAACAGAGATATCGAAATGTCTAGACTACTAACTGGAAGACTGTACTTAAAAAACCAACATCATTTCAGTGAAACTACAGTGAGAACTTAATTTTAGTGATCTGTAGCTGTGCCCTTTTTCATCAATATGAACGTGTTTGCCTATTCTTATTTTGTCAGTTACTTTCAGTATTTCCTCAGACATATTTGTCAATTTTCTTCTTCTGGTTATATACATAGCAACGTACTGTAAAGTCCCTGCCAGAGAGTACTGTTTATTGTTTGCATAAAGTTTCTTCCATTACTATTCCTAGATGATGGATGAGAAGAATGACAGCTTACAATCCTCTGTGTGATTTTTATTGTTCTAATTTTAGCTTCAGAGTCTACTGCAATGACATCTAGGGGACTGAAGAATGTAGTGAAGAAGATATTGAAGAAAATCTTTTGTTATTTCACATACACTCTTCCATTAGGCTTATGAACCTGTGATCATTTTCACTGTCCACCTTTGTATACTCTTGATTACTGCTGTTAGCACAATCTCTTATTAATTCCACATCCTTGAGCTGCATTCGAATATATTTTCATAGGAAAGTTACAGTGACTTAGTATCCTACCAGATAAGTGTAGCCATCCATTTACTATACTGCAGTCTGGGCTATCTGATAAATCGACTTCCTCATCATTTATTGATAACTAGCTGTATGCAGCCATACTCTGGAAGGAAGGAAGGAAGAATGGGTTTAACATCCCATTGACATCAAGGCCACATCCCATTGACATCAAGGCCATTAGAGGTGGAGCACAACCTTGGATTGTATCAAGGATGGAAAAGAAAATTGGCCATGCCCTTTTGAATGAAGACATTCCGGCATTTGCCTGGGACGATTTAGGGAAATCACGGAAAACCTAAATCTGGATGGCCAGATGCAGGTGTGAACCATTGCCCTCCCGAATGCAAGTCCAATGAGCAAACCAATGCGTAATGCTTTTCTGTGGCTCAGTCTGCTTAAATGTAAAAGAAAGAAAAGAGAAAGCACACTTTTCTAATATGTATGGGAATTAGATATATGTCCAGATCTCCCCTTCCCCTTCCTTTGTCCATCTCCTGCTCCTACCCCATCTGTCTGCCCATCACCTCCTCCCCCTCCCTCTCTCTGTCCATCCTCCTGCCCCCCTCTCTCCACCTCCTTCTACCCCCCTGTCTCTCTCCCCCTCTCCCAGTCCATTGCCTCCTCCCCCCTTTCTCTGTTCATCTCCTCTTGCCCCCACCCCTGCTCTGTCCATCTCTTCCTTTGCGTTTTCTAAGTCCATTTCTTCCCACCCCTCTGTCCATCCCGCCCTCCCCACCCCCAGTCTGACCTTGAGTCTTGCTTCTTGTTATTTCAAATTCAGATTCTGTAGAAGTATTTTTATCATAAACCAATAAGCCATAAGTACGACTTTTCTGTTTACTAATAACCTTCTACTGTTGTATATTTTATAATGTTTCCCTATTATTACATCTATGTAAAGTCATATATTACATATATTTTAAAAACACACACATCTTAGAATTCAACATTGTGCTAAAATTTCAAAGCAATCAGTCAAGAACTTTTGGAGATTTGAGATTTTGAAGAAATGAAGATCTATGTATGTACATATATACACACATCAAAAAAAGTTTTGCATCACCACAGTTCCGAGAGTTCCGGAACCTGTACAGAAAATTGGAATAGAGATCAACATAAACATCATTTCTGCCCTTTTTATTGCTCATGAAAACCACACATTGCATGTTGTACCACCATACAGCAAGATTTTCAGAGGTGGCAGTCCAGATTGCTGTACACACCAGTACCTCTAACACCCAGTAGCACATCCTCTTGCATTGTTGAATGCCTGTATTTGATGTGGCATACTGTCCACAAGTTCATCAAGGCACTGTTGGTCCAGATTGTGCCACTCTTCAATGACGATTCGACATAGATCCTTCAGAGTGGTTGGTGGGTCATGTTATCATGCTATCATGAAGGAAGTCATTCACAAGATGTGCATGATGGGAGTGTGAATTGTTGTCCTTGAAGATGAATGTTTCGCCAATGTGCTGCTGATATGGTTGGTCGGAGGATGGTATTCATGTATCGTATAGCTGTGACAACAACTTCCATGACTACCAGCAGCATATGTCGGCTCCACATAATGCCACCCCAAAACAGCAGGGAACCTCCACCTTGTTGCACTTGCTGGACAGTGTGTCTAACGTGTTCAGCCTGACCGGGTTGCCTCCAAACACGTCTCTGATGATTGTCTGGTTGAAGACAGATGTGACACTCACCAGTGAAGGGAATGTGATGCTAGTCCTGAGCAGTCCATTCGGCATGTTGTTGGGCCCATCTGTACCGCACTGCATGGTCTCGTGGATGCAAAGATGGACCTCGACACGGACGTAGGGATTGAAGTTGCTCATCATGCAGCCTATTGCGCACACAATCATAACGCGATGTCCTGTGGCTGCATGAAAAGCATTATTCGACATGGTGGCATTGCTGTCAGGGTTCCTCTGAGACATAATACGTAGGCAGCGGTCATCCATTACAGTTGTAGCCCTTAGGTGGCCTGAGCGAGGCATGTAGTCGACCGTTCCTACCTCTCTGTATCTCCTCCATGTCCAAACCATGTCGCTTTGGTTCACCCTGAGACACCTGGACACTTCCCTTGTTGAGAGCCCTTCCTGCCACAAACTAGCAATGCAGACGCAATTGAACCACGCTATTGACTGTCTAGACATGGTTGAACTACAGATAACATGAGCTGTGTACCTCCTTCCTGGTGGAATGAGTGGACGTGATTGGCTGTCAGACCCCTTCCATCTAATAGGTGCTGCTCATGCATGGTTGTTTACATCTTTGGGCAGGTTTAGTGACATCTCTGACCAGTCAAAGGGACTGTGTCTGTGATTCAATATCCACAGTCAATGTCTATCTTCAGGAGTTCTGGGAACTGGCTTGATGCAAAACTTTTTTTGATGTGTGTTGAAAATGTAGGTGTTCCTAATCACAAATCCCTGAAAGTTTTTGACTGATTGCTTTGAAATTTTGATACAATGTTCCATTGGTATACACACGTTTTTATTTACCTATTTCTTAAATATATTAATACATAAATTTAATAATAGGGAAATGTTATTACAAAAATGTCTCAAAAAGTTACATATACATATATTATACATCATACATTAAAGAATTAGGTACCTAAAAATACACATTATGTCATGTCAAAATATTAAAGCAACCACTCAAGAACTTCCAGAAGTTAACGATTTTGAACAAACCAATTTTTACATTTTTATAACATTGTGCCTTTTATTACATATATACAAGGTAGTGTTCCAGTAGATATATAAAAATGTGAGTATTCAGATGCAATGTTGTATCAGAGTTTCACAGCAGTCAGTGAAGAACTTTCAGAGATTTGAGATTTTGAAGAATGAATATCCAAATTTATACTTATATAGAAACTGTAAATGTTCCTAACTGCAAATCTCCAAAACTTTTTGACTATATGGTTTGAAATTTGACACAACATTCAATTGGTACACATGTTTGTTTTTATATACCTATGTTTAAATATATTTAATATAAAATTGTTTATAAGTTTAATGATAGGGAAACATTACAAAAACATCTCAAGAAGTTAAGAGTGTGTGTGTGTGTATAAAAGAAATAGATGCCTAAAAACATACTTGTATTAGAATACATTGTTGTGTCAAAATTTCAAAATAATTGGTCATGAACTTTCAGAGATACATGGTTGTTTTCAGTTCTGCAGTCATAACCAGTTCTGAGACTAAGCATGATCTCTCAAGCTTTTTCATGCTAGGAAAAAATAGAATCAGAAACTGCAGAATTTTGTGAACATAAATGTAGTAACACAATTCATGTTTCCGTCGCACTTCACCTAGTGTAGACCGGGAACTGTCTGCTAGACCTGCCCGATGTGAACTGACTGGCTCCGGCCCGTGCTGCCGGAGTTGTTGTTGTTGTTCTTATGCCGGCAGAGGTCGCGTCCAAATTCTCGCGTGCCCTCTGGTGGACAGGACTCTACTTGCAGCAACTACCGTCTGTGACGCGCTGTGCCAATGTGCGCCTCCCGCGATTGCAGCAACTACCGTCTGTGACGCGCCGTGCCAATGTGCGCCTCCCGCGATCTTTCTGGTGGCTACAGCACTCCTCCTCCTTCGGGAGGTGCAGCCACTGTGATCCACTGCGTCGGAAGGTGGAGCGTCGGGCCGGAGCGATGACCTCCACATCCATTGGATGGCCGGAGTCGAGGGGATCGGCCAACCCTCGAGCCGGAACCTTCGAATACGGCTGGAAGTGGCCCACATGAAGAGGCCCCCGTCATCCCACAACCGGAGCCCGGGACAGAACGGGTGACAAGCTGTCGAACGCCAGATCCTGTTCCACCTCGTGAGGGTCAAGACCCAGTGGCGGGGACGAAGGGGAAGGGACGACCCCCAGGTGAACCAGCCTCCTGAGAAACCGGTCCTGCTATGGGGGCCGGCTCTCGCTGTGGCATCTCGAACGATGGTGATGCCGGTGCTGGAGCTACTGGAGGCTGCCAAGGCTGAGAACCATCGCAGTGCGGCAGAGTCACAGCGGGGAGAGGAGGTAACGTCCACTGTGAAAACAACACAGGTGCCGGCAAAGGGGAAGCCGGTGTCCGAGAGGTCGGAGGGTGGGTGCCCGAAAGTGGACGTAGCTGATTTTGGTGACGACGTACCACCCGGTCCCCCGCCTGCAAGGTATAAAGCCGGCGGCCATGTCGGCTCAGGACCACCGCCGGTATCCAACGTGGATTGCGACCAAACCCACGGGCCCAGACTGACGTACCCAGTGGAAAGCCAGGCACTCCGTTTTGTGAAGACTGGCGAGGACCAGGCCGGAGGAGGTGCAGCAGAGTCCGAGGTTGACGCCCATGGAGGAGCTCTGCAGGGCTGCGTTCTCCCATTGGTGTGGTCCGGTATGCCATCAAGAAAAACGTCAACGCTTCTTCCGCAGGAAATTCATGCACATACTTTTTCATCTGCATCTTAAATGTGCGTGCCATGCGCTCGGCTTCCCCATTCGATTGTGGATGGAAGGGGGGAGAGCAAACATGCCAAATACCGAAGCGCCTACAAAAATCCTGGAAGGTCTGCGAAATAAACTGCGGTCCATTGTCCGAGACCAGGGTGATTGGCAGACCTTCCACAGAAAAGATTTTTGCTAGTGCCTGGATTGCAACTTCTGAAGTGGTGGAGGAGCAGCGAACCACATATGGGAATCGGGAATAAGCATCAATGACAATGAGCCAAAAGCCATTGAGAAACGGGCCCGCAAAATCGATGTGAACATGTTCCCATGCTTGGGTTGCCGGCGGCCATGAAGAGAACCCTGCCCTGGGAGATGCATGTTGGCTCGCACACTGGGAACAGGCGGCCACCAAGTGCTCAATTTCTCTGTCAATACCGGGCCATTACACATGTCTGCGAGCCAAGGTTTTAGTACGGGAAACACCCCAGTGCCCCGCATGTAATAACGTGAGGACATCCCTTCGTAAACCTGCAGGAACAACCACGCGAGGAGCTGTATCATCGGTAGCCAGAAGGAGAACTCCTTCCAAGACCGAGAGGCTGTCCCGTAGAAGAAAATAATTACGAAGAGGGTCCTAGGCCCGGCCCGGAGGGCGGGAAGACCACCCCTGCTGAATGAGGCGAACTACTTGCCGGAGAACCGGGTCAGGCGCCGTTTCCCTGGCGACTCGAGAACTAGTGATCGGGAAGCCATCAACCGCTTGGCGGGACGCCACATCCAAATGAAAACACATGATCTCCTCATGATCGAACGTAGGATCCGGGCCCACCGGAAGACAGGAAAGAGCGTCGGCGTGGCATGCTGTCCTGTAGGGCGAAAATGAATGTCATAAAGGTACTTAGAGAGGAACAAGGCCCAGCGCTGTAGTCTGTGGGCCGCCCTATCCGGAATCTGAGAGGTGGGGCCAAATAACGATATTAACGGCTTATGGTCAGTGATTAACTGAAACTTCATGCCATACAAGAAAGGATGAAACTTGGTAATGGCGTAAACAATGGCCAAAGCCTCCTTTTCCACCTGGGAGTAATGGGCCTGCGCGGGACTAAGCGTTTTAGATGCAAACGCAGTGGTTGCTCGGAACCATCTGCGTTGCGATGGGCCAGGACCGCCCCCACCCCATACTGTGAAGCGTCTGTAGCCAGGACCAACGGTATGGTGTCAGCGATAGAAAAACCAACAGCTTGAAAGGCATCCCGGCCAAAAAGGTTAGCGGAGCTCGCATCACTGACAACAATAAAAGTAATAGGCCGAGTGACTGATTTGTAAGTCACGTCGGTAGTGAATTGACCCAACAGGGGAATGAACTGTTTACCATAACTGCGTAGACGCCGGTAAACTGCCGCCAACGGGGGCGATCCAAGGTCGGAATAAGGTTTTGCATTCAACAACGAAACTGCCATGCCCGTATCTACTTGCAGTTGTAACCGGCGCGACCGAACCGACGCCTCGATAAAGAGTTTGCATGCCGATGCGTCAGGAGCCTGGCCCGATGAAACTTCCTGAATGTCGACGTCCATGTCCGCTGTACCTGCTTCCTTCGATTCTTTTGAGGCCGAGCGGCAAACTTTAGCAATGTGACCTTTTTTATTACATTTGCGACAAACGGCCCAATGCTGGGGGCACTCTGACCGATCATGATGTATATAGCACGACGCACAGGACGGCAACAGGGGCCGGCGGCCGGAATTTTGTTTACGCGCCGTGCGGGAGCGGCCGTAACAGCCGGAATGTACCGCTCGCACGTCGTCTACCCCGGACACAGTGGACGCGGCCGCACCGCCCTGAACCTCCGCGACGGCGCACCACGCTTCCAGCTGTTGACCTGCTGCGTGAGAGACTTCATACGATTGAGCAATGGACAGGACTTCTTCGAGGGAAGGGTCTTCTAACTGCAGGGCCCGTTGCCAGACCTCCCTATCAGGGGCTGAACGAACAATGACGTCGCGTACCATAACGTGGGCATACGACTCTCGCGACTGCTCCGTGACAAAATGACACTTGCGACTAAGACCGTGCAGGGTAGCTGCCCACGCCCGGTAAGACTGATGGGGCTGTTTCTTGCATTGATAGAACTCGACCCTAGCCGCCACAACATGCGTGCGGTGGCGATAATACGAAGACAGCAAGGAACACAATGCGTCAAAAGACAAGGACGAGGGTTCCTGCAATGGCGCTAGCTGCCGCAAAACGTGATACAGCGAGGGAGATATCCATGACAAGAAGAGAGCACGACATACCTCCGCATCGGCAACATGAAACGCCTGGAAATGCTGCCGAAGGCGATGTTCATATGCGTCCCAATCCTCCGCCGTCTTGTCATATGGGGGAAAGGGAGGAGGGAACTGCGCCAGAGCAGACGGCGTGGAGAGCAACGCCGGAAGCACTTGTTTCATGGTGGCCATGAGCTCCGTCTGCTGTGCAACCAAAACCCGCACCAAATCCTCCATGCCGTGGAGAAGCTGCGAAACCGGAACAACGACGCAACACGCGAAAGAACGACCCTACTCGTCACCAATTGTGTAGTAACACGATTCACGTTTCCGTCGCACTTCACCTAGTGTAGACCGGGAACTGTCTGCTAGACCTGCCCGATGTGAACTGACTGGCTCCGGCCCGTGCTGCCGGAGTTGTTGTTGTTGTTGTTATGCCGGCAGAGGTCGCGTCCGAATTCTCGCGTGCCCTCTGGTGGACGGGACTCTTACTTGCAGCAACTACCGTCCGTGACGCGCCATGCCAATGTGCGCCTCCCGCGATCTTTCTGGTGGCTACAGCAATAAAGAATGTGACAATAGCCAAAATAGCATAGCTTTTCATTTTTTCTTGGGTAGTATGAGTAGGTTGAGCAGTTATCTGAAACACTCTTTAGTTCTGATAGCTACACTTAAAGACGGAACCCTTGATGGTGTATGTCAGTTCAGGAAATAGGGAATTGCAGAACAGAAGGCCCAGTAAGTTGCTTCATCAAAATATAAGGGATATTCAAGTAGAAAAACGTAGTTGAACTGATGATAGACATTTATGCTAACATTATTTATATTTCACAGCATCATTTACGTAGATAAGAAATAAAAGTCTTTCTTTAGGGGGATATATTTTATATGGTGATGATAAGGAGTATATCTTTCAGTTAGGAGGAGTGGGCATTTATGCCAAATGTAGTGTTCACATACAAATTTTTGAATAATTTGCAGGAGTGTGTGAATTTTCTAGAAAACATCTGTAATTGTAGTCCTCTACAGGTATCCCAGTTGGCACTATAGTACTATCCTCTCAAAACTTGACACTCCATTAAATTTAGTTGCTAAGAAATAGTTCCTTTTAATTTTGTGAGAATATTTGAATATTGACTTTCTGACTGATTCTCCAGGGAAAAGATTGTTAATGGATCTACTTTAGTCATGTCTCAGACAGTGTACTTTCCAACTAGAATACAGAAAGTAGTAGCATAGATATCACAGATGAGATCTCTAGAAATTGACCTGTAGTTGAGAGGCCCATTTTGAGAACAATTAGTAATGAGCTATTAGATTGTGATGCACTAATGTTAACACTGAAACGAACTGAGGCACAGTGAGAGCCCAAGGAAGTAAATAAAAAAATTAAAGATGTGGTTACACTTGTGATGAAAACATTTTAAGACATCTCAGATACACTTTGCAAGGAGTCTGCACTACAGACAACTGTTTTCAAAGTATCATTATGGGTCCAACACTTTAACTTGGCCCCTCTCTGATAGGTGAAATTTGGGTGACTTTTTGCCACTCCGGAATATTTACACTCATTGCCATCCTTAGCTACATAAGGAGCATCATTGGGGCAAGTAGCCATTGTGAGTATAATTTTGGTTTGTGTGACCAGTGATTGTTAATATTATTTACAAAAATGAGTGAAGTGGTTGTACTTATCTGACTAGCAACTCAGTAACTCAAATATTAAAGTGATGCTCACTTTCATGTCACTTGGATGATGTTTTAATGGTTAACCCATTACATGTTCGTTTCTGTTATCAGCTGTAAGCTGACTGCCCTGAAAGAAGGAGATGAGGCTTGTTCTGCAGGCAGTGCGCTACTAGTTGGATCTCAAGTTTCTGCTCCCAGCATCCACCACTCCTGGGCCAAGTAAAAGCATACTATCTGTACTTCCATTGATAGTTACCTTCCCTCAAAAATTTCAAGAAGAAATTCAGTACTAATAAGCAACCAGTTTGCCATTAAGGCGATAAAATGTTATGTAAGGGGAAGCAGAAGGTGCCTCACTATATAAAGGACAGCCAAAGACCAGTTACATAGTTTTACTAAAGGCAATATTGTAAAGTGGGAAAGAATGTTACCATATTAAAACAATACATTACACATAGAATACAGTTATTTCTGGAGATGAAATGAAAGCTGTATGTTCAGTAACTATGGAAGTACCAGGGCAGAAGATGTGTCTTCAACATATTAAGCGTGTTCTGTGGGAGAATAATACTACTGTTGATCCACCATGTTATTTAATGATATCAAAAGAAAGATCCACGTATGAAAATTTTTGCCTATTTTAGTCACATATTTTCCATTGCATACTGATATGGAGACATTCCTGTTACATCAGTGAAATTCTTAATATTCAAGAAATAATAATCAGAATAATGAGTGAAGTCAATTCTTAGGATCACTGATGACCCCTCTTCATTGGTCTTAAGATGTTAACTGCTGTGAACTTGTACATCTATGCAACATTACTTTATGCCAAAAGCAATTTAAGTGAGTTTCACTCCAAAGAGAATATATACGTTCACAACACTAGAGGCAAACTACAATTGAATACACTGAAACATAGACTGACAAAAACTGTGAACTCTTATAAAATAACTTGCTTAAAACTATCCAATAAACTTCCAAAATGTGCTTGGTCCTTGCCCAACAATATTGTCAAAGTTAAGATTTATGACTGGTTACTGAAACATCTGTTTTACAAGATAACAAAACTATATGAAATAAACAAAATTGACTTTGGATTTTAAGAATATTTGTAAGAGAAGTTGAATTAAATTTTGTAAGAACTTCTCTGTAAAAATATCCCATTGTAAGCGGTCAGCGTGAATACAGAACTGAATTGAATACCTTCAGGAGGTAAAATTTTTAGTACTATCAATAGTTGCCCATATAAGTATGATAAATTATCCTAGCTTTTGGAACTATTAATTCTTTGCACAGGGAGGAAAGAGGGATTGGGTTCAAGACAATTAAAAAAAAGGGCAGGTCACTCAAACCACAGGATGAGAAAGGTCCATCTGTAGTAAAGGCAAATATAAATTGGCACAACAGAGAGAGCAGGAGGTAAAAGGTACTATATTGATGAGTATAGTGTCAGCTTCTGCCCAGACATGATGAGGACAGAGTGAGCAGAAGAGATGGATTACAAGGGGTCCTCTCATTTTTCATTATTATTATTATTATTATTATTATTAGAATTTTTAATTGTGTATTTTTATTTCATTATTTTCTTCCTTCTTCTTTCACCTATGGACCATTGTTATTTCATCCCTTTCTTCTTTCTTTTTTTCCACATTCGTCTCATCATTTATCAGTATTTCTCTCTCACTTCCTCTGTCTAAGTAGCTTCAGTCCTCTTTATGGGTGTCTCATGGAAATCTTTCAAATCTTGCAACTTCTCTCTGAATGGCAGTCATTCCTCAGTATCTTATGGTAAATTTTGAGTTCATCCACTATGTATAACCCTGAAGACTAGATCAGAGTAATTAAAACATGCACAGAGACATTTAAGCACTCACTCTTCTTGCATTCCATATGTGAATGTAATGGGAAGAAGCCCCAATATTTGGTATAGTAGGAAGTACCCATTGCCATACACTTCATATTGGTTTGCAGAGTGTGGATGCAGATGTGAAATTTACAAATAACAGTATCCAATTCATAACTGCAGAACAAGACACAGAAAAGACTTTCATATGGTCAGCAGAAGGCTAACATAATAGAAAAAAGCATATATCAAGGGAGAAATACTGTATGATTCACTGCCAGATTAACTGAAATCATTCTCTGGATGAAATTTGAAAAATGAGCTGAAACAATAGCTCATATTGAAATGACCATATGACACAGAACTGACTTGAATTTGCCTTGGAAATATAATGAGAAACTTTTTTAAATGTAATGATTAATATCACTCATACACAGTTGTGCTTAAAAACATTCCCTCTTTTTGTAATATAGAATTTATAACTTTTATGCACATATACCATGTATGTAAATATCCTAAAACTGCTTATGTGAAAAGTTATATAGATTGTCACACAATTGTAAAAAAATAGAACTCTCTCAAAAGCAAAATGTTAGTGTTACCAGTTGACCAAGTAATTAGTTAAGTCAAATGTTTTATAATTCTTGTGATTCTTTAGCTTTTTGGAAGTATTTTATTCAGGATCTTCTGTAGAAACGTAGTGATTATGTCTTCACTGTAAGAATAATCTCTTATGCCACTGACTCAGAAGCACAAAAACTCGTTTATCATACCCATTGACACTGTACAATGCCCACATCATCATAGTCTGGCACAGCTCTTTCCATTCACAGAGTAAATTTGTCACCCAGAAGAGGATATTCAGAATGAACTCTGGCGTCAGTTTGCAAACTATGTGCAGGGCATTGCTAAAGCGTCTCAGAATTCTAACTCATCACACTGTACATATATTTGCTTACTGAATTTGTTGTTGGAAATGGAAATGCCATGTGGCTAGGGCCTCCCGTCGGGTAGACCGTTCGCCCAGTGCAAGTCTTTCAAGGTGACACCACTTCAGCGATTTGGGTGTCAGTGGGGATGAAATGATGAACATAGAAGGAAAATTAGGGTTCAACATCCAGTCAGTGATGAGCTCATTAGAGATAGAAGAACATGCACTCATTCAGAAGGAACTGCAACATCCAGTCAGAGAATATACAACAGAAAAATGATTTACGTTTGGGTTGCAGTTTTTTTACTATGGTTTTAGAAGGTATATGCTGTTCTGCAAGTTCAGTTTTCAGTAGGCTTCCTGCAAAACTGGAAACCATGAGTAATAAACCTCAGCTTTTCAAATTTAAGCTGAAAGGCTGAAGGCTGGCTTGTGGCACACTCGTTTTATTCTCCACCAGACTTGTTCACATTAGTTAAGACCCTTTTGCTGTAATGTGTTACTTATTTGAGTGCACATGTGTAGTTTTCTATTTTTTTCATTTTTAAAATTTCTTTTATTAACATGCTTTGACTTAATGTATGCTTATGATGTTGGAGTGCAATTATTCTGATTATGATGCATGCATGCATGCATGTCCAAATGAACTTTGCATCATAATCAGAATAAGACAGGCACTGCAATATCGTATTTATCTGCCGATACTGGGTAAGAGACTTTCAAGTACAACGTCTAACCTGTTAATAAGGATGTACGAGTTCGGGTTATAGACGCATGGTTGACGACATATAGAAGTTTGGGTCTGGCCGTGAGTTGTGCACGGAAGCCAAATGGTAAGGCGCCCGCACATGATAAGCAGGAAATCCGGGTTCGAGTTCTGGTCCGGCACAAATTTTCATCATCATCATTCCATTCTACAGCTGATGGTAGTCCTTATTTCCAATTGCGAATTCATTAGATGTGTAATGTGTTTGATTTGTACCATGACCTGTTGGCTATAGCTCACGTTTCCATGAAATTCAAGGAAAAATGAAGGTATAATCTACATTCCAGAACATTCGCTGTCAGTATTATATCCTCTTTGTAAAAAGGGAGAGAAGTAGGTTTACCTTCCTGCCATTGACTAGTGTGTTGATATTTTTCATGCTTAACAAACCAATTGTTCATATGGGGCATGGATCCACTTTCTAACAGCTGCTACACTTTTGTTAGTGTATGCCTTTTATTGGTCTGCATCCCTGAAGGATCTCCTTCATGGAGAGATTTTTTGAACACAATGAACAAATAGTACTGGTGCTGCTTTGAATTTCGTTTTCTTTGTGGATTAAAGTAAATGGCTCATGTCAAACGCATTGTCACACCCCCAGATGTAATTTTGTCATCACTGACATATCCTTACATGTTTAATGTCTTTAAGTTTAAGTTCTTCTAGTTATTTGTACTATTCTTTGTGTTCCTTTATTTAGGTACTTTGAATTTGAGATAATGACAGCTGGTCCCATGCGTGTTGGCTGGGCTCGAGCTGACTGTAGTCCAGGCTGTCAGCTTGGAAGTGATGAAACTACATGGGCATTTGATGGCTACAATGTAAGTTGCATGCCATAATCATGTGCATATAAGTTGGAGCCCTGTGTGTCTGTGTGTGTGTGTGTGTGTGTGTGTGTGTGTGTGTGTGTGTGTGTTGGGGGAGGGGGGGGGGGGGGGGATAGAGAGAGAGAGAGAGAGAGAGAGAGAGAGAGGAGTATACACTATGTTTTTGTAAGTTTGTTTTTCAGTTTCAGGCTTATAAGTTTGTTTTTCAGTTTCAGACTTATAAGTTTGTTTTTAAATTAATTTGGAAGAGAGTGTAATTGTTGCAAAAACACATAAAAGACTGACAGGAATGATGTTTTGGTTCCTAATAATAGTAAATTTATGGGCTGTATCACTTGACTCATCCATTATAGATAGCCCTGTTAACTATTTTCACATTTGCATTATTAAACTATAATTTTCTCTTTGCTATAAAAATTCAAATGTTGTTCTTAAAAACCCATTTAGTATAATGACAAATGATTGAAAATTAGTTGCTAGATACTGCATTTGACTGGCAAAATAAACTTATGAAATCTTCTTGAGTGCCTTTCAAGCAATAATATCAAATTACGGCAACTGTTTGAAATGTTTCTTACATATTCGCATGAAATACTGCTTTATAGTTTGCAATATGTTGAAAACTTTGGATTCTAGTCAGATGAACCTAACAAAAATGTAATACTTCACATGAAGACAAAACCAAAAAAGTTCTTAGTAAAATTTTCCAATCCTGAATGTTATTGCTGTTGGATGCTCAGGAAGAATTCATTGCTATTTTTGTGACTTTGGCAAATACATACGATTCTTGTTGGTCATATTCTGTCACAGACATATAAATCATACATTTGAGATACAAAATATATTTTGTGTAAGACACATGCTCTGTGCAATTGATGATGAGATATTCATATTGTTATACATCATAATGCTTTTCACCAGTTCAAATCAGAGTAAATAAAAACACTAATTTGTGCAAAGATGTTATTCATAGTGAAACAAACTAGTGTGTTTCTGTGAGCATTTTAAAAATGTTTTGTTCATAATTATTGTGGTGAAACAACAATTTAAATATGTTTCAGAATAGCTTACAAAATACTTACATCAGAATTTTAGTTTTCTGTTATCTGATATGCTTGATCTCAACATAGGCTGTCAAACTACACTTTGGGGCTAGTGATCCCTTTGGCAGACAGTATCAAGTAGGAGATATTATCGGCTGTTTCCTAGACTTGTTTGATAAGACCATCAGTAAGTAAAACACCTGTTTGGTATTGAGTTGTGCCCAAGACTATAATGTGGTCTGCGAATAAATTTAAATGCAGATCAAAATCTGAGAAAGTAGCGACAAAATTTTATTGCCCGTACTACACACAGCTTCTCTGTTATTGTGTGCACAAAAAGTTTATTATTTGCACCTATTCTCATTAAATGGATATAATGAAACACTCATGTGAAAAATGATGTAAGTCTTGGGCATTACTGTTGAATGAGAATGACTTGCACTGGTATGGAATGACTGAATGTCACAGAACCAAACAACTGCTTGCTCCTCTGCTTGCCTTGCATCTTATTATATTTCTCTCTAACAGATGTTCTTACAACCAGCAAACACTGCTGAAAAGTATTGATTTTCTATGTCTTTTTTTTCTCAGCCTGCTTTGGCGAAACTTCATTTCAGTTTTGTAGCATATAGCTGTTAACTGTTACCACTTCATGTCATAATATTGTTACAAATTAAACTTACACCTCAGTGTGTAAGGGAAAGTTCTTTCCTGGAATATGACTTACTATCTTCTAATCCATGTTTCAGATTCCTCTCTTTCTCTTCATTTTTTTTAATAGTATAGCTTTTGGGACAGCTATATAAATCAAGGATCTCCTTCCTCTATTTAAACAGTAGGCATGTTTCTTTTCTTTTTTACCAATGATACATAACTTACGGATGGCCTTTGTGTAGAATATATTTGAATGTGACATACACTTCACTACTGAAGAGTGTATTAGGTCTTTTTGAAGCAGAATAGCAGTTGGAAAGAACAGAGGGAGAGGGAGAGCAAAGTGGAAGAACTAGGAGGAGCAGGATGATACATTTTCATTACGCAATCCACATTTTGTGCGTTAGCTCTGTAAATCTCTGACAAAACTATGTGTTTCAAAGAAGATGGTACTGAATCTGCGAAATCCTTTGGATTTATTAAAATTATTTCTGGCAATGCAAGGATGTTTGCAGTTGTACATTGAAATTGACAATGTTTTCTCTTAACAGCTCAAACAAAATTAATTGTCTTAGATGCATGACAGAGAAATCCTATACATAGTTTAGACGAAAGAGAAGAGCAGCACCCTCTTCAATTTCTGAAATGAATACAAATGGTTAGAGATGGCTGAAAGACAAAGACAAGATGGCACAAACACACAATTTAAGTATTTAATAAGTTTATATTTCATTTGTTGAATAATAAAATTTGCAATCTATTGTCACCAGCCCAAGGTATCTTCAAGAATTATCTTGTCAGATATGTATTTTAGAAGGTAGAAAAATCACCTTAAAATTGGAAATGACTTAAACAGAGTAATCACTTCTTGCACATAATGTAAAGCTTATTCTAAAATTTTTGTTCTTTCTTCGACAGGGCCCAAAAATAAAAATTTTCTTGAAACATATTATAGATGACGTATATATAACATGAAACAATGGAAAGGGCAAGTTGGAATAACAACAATATTATGAAAAGGATGGATTACTGCTCACCCCACAGAGGCGGTGTTGAGTCGTAGACAGACTGTTAAACTTTAAAGCTTTCGACCAGGGACAGTGTCTGTGTGTATGTGAGTTATATTTATGAGAATGTGTGTGTGTGTTCTCAGTTTCTGAAGAAGGCCATTTGGCTGAAAACTTAAATGCTTAACAGTCTGTTCTACTTGTCTGTGACTCAACACTTGTGTGTGGAGACTAGCAGTCTATCCTTTTGGTAATATCGTTATGTACTACTTGTTAACATGTGATCCAGAATCTTAAAATTTCATGTGAACTGTCGAATAATTATTATATATTGCAGGTGTGATGTTGCACACTGTAACGTTTGTACCTCTTTTGCTGTAGCAATATGTTTCTTTGATGTAGCATCATATGCGTGCAATAAAATGTACATCTCATTTAAAAGAAAGAGCAAAGCAAATCTTTAAAGGCATCTGGGGTTCAAGCAGCACCAAGTGATGACAGTGTCATCCATCCACCTAGGGCTTAATTTGGACATCATTATCAAGGAGCTTGTGGTTAGCATACTCCTCTTGTGGCCATAAATGTTGGCATTTTATAAATGGGGTTCCAGGTAGTTCCTCAGTTGTCTACACACAACTGGGTGAGTTCAGGACCCAAGTATAGATCCTCTACATGACTGTCCAACACTCAACTGCTCTACTGTGTGAGTATAGCAAAGGAGTCTGAGAGCCCTTCAGGCAACTCTCAGTTTTCATTTTCATGATAAGTGTATTATTCATTGCTTTCATTAAGGCTGCCAAGCTTCGCCATTCATGCAGAATATGCAGAACCAAAGCTGGACTAATTGCCAGTAATGCAATGGCTTATAAACATGCAGTATTTATATGGGTCATTGCTAAAGGCCAAGAGAACATTTGATTGTATTGCTGCAGAACAGTATCCTATGCCATGCAAGTCAGTGCAATTTGCAGGGTCATATGTCTACTGTGTTTATTTTCTACCTCACATACAGTAGAGCGTCCTTCATTTCTGAAAATGGTGTCATAATTGTTCATCTTCATTTTGATGAGTTCCATTTCCTTGTAAGTAACTCTTACAGGGTGCACCAAGTAAAGATGGTACTGTATAAGACTTCATTCATTTGACTCTTTACTATGGTGCTTGCTGCTGGATGCTGAGTTTGATATATATCAGCTGTGACCTCAGGAGACTGTTCTCTTAGGCATGCATGCACAGGTTGTGCCTTTCATTCAAGAATGGAACTTTCAGTTTGCTTCAAAGCGTACATTCCAAGAAAATTCTTCAGATTGTCTTGGATGTTCTGTCTGGGGATGAATGCACAAATGTCATTAATAAAAATTTGAGTCTGTATCATTTGTAGCTGTGTGTTTCTAAGTTGCTACAAGCTTAAAAGAAACTGTTGAAGCCTCAGAAGATGAGTAGCACAACCAAAACTGTTTTGCATAATAAAATCATCAATAATTGTATACTGGTTGCATTAACCAAGTATTCGTCTTCTGACTCAAATATTGTTAACATTGTTAATTTTTACTTTCATTCAGTACTACATATGGCTTGGACATATGATAATAAATACATTTATACACTGACTTATTCTGTAAATACATCATTTCATTATCACTGTGTCTTTTGCTTGTGTTCTGCTGTGCAGCATTTTCGGACAGTTGTCAACAAATACGGCAACGCATGTACAGAGTTTATCAGAAATATTTTTAAAAAGTTGGGAGGTGGATTCCTCACACCAAAATGAACAAGAAAGTGCACTGAAACATATATCCCAACAATTATTTATTTTTTACTTAGTGATGAAAGAACATTTTACAATGTACTGAAGTCAGAAACTTATAACAGTTGTTCAAAATATCTTCAGTTTGTTGCTACAAATGCACTCACTCTTTGAATCATTGCTTTGGTATCATTTCAAACACTCTCAGATAGTGTTGAGTGGTTTCACTTTCTTTCATGATATGTAGGCAAAGAATCTGTTCAATTTTATAGGTGGCCCCACAGATTCCGATCCAAACGATTGAGGTATGTGGGGTGTCTAGTGCATGGAACTGGTTCCTTCCACACTATCCAGCTTTCATGATAGATATCCTCCAGTGTGTTTAAAAGAAAGTGATAAGTTTCCTAACCACATACTTCTTTTTATCTGCAACGCTACATTCTGTAGCAAGTTTGGAAGAGTGGTCTGAGTAAAGTCTTTGTAGACATCACCTGTCAGACTTGCTGGGAAAACATATGGACTTACTAAACAGTCACCTACAATTACACCCCACGCATTAGTCTTAAATCTGCATTGTTCCACAAGAACTTGGTGACAAACGTTGTGGGAGTGCATAAGAGGGTGGAAGCAAATGGATAACAAATTAAGTATTTTTTATTACATTTTCAGTTGCAAAATTTCCAGAATGTTATTTCCTTAAAAATGAAAATTGCCAGACGTGTTTATGTATAGACTTTTTTCCTTGTTTTGGTGTGCAGAATCTGGCTCCAAAGTTTGTAAAAGTATTTCTGAGGCACCCTGTTTGATTGAGGTTCACAGTACTGTGTTAAGTGGTATCCAGAGCTTACTTACATTTTGTTTGATTTAAAGGAAGTGAAGTATAATTGCGGGCAAGCCGAGACGTTCGGCAAACAGTGGCAAGTGGGAGACGTGGTCGGAGTCTTCCTCGATCTTGTAGATCGAACTATCAGTAAGTCAGGAGGATTATGAACTGCCTTTATGCATTCATCTGAAAAGTAGAACAGCTTTTACAAACACTATTCTTAGTGAAGGCATGTGAAATATTTTCAAGAATTCACTGTGTCATTTTTATTCTGAGACACTTGTGAAAGTAGAAATTGCTATATTTATATATGTAACACAAGATTGGTAATGGACTAACTCAGAGTGGCATAGCTGTGTGTACACTGCCATTATATTTTATATATGGTTTGTTCTGATAGTATTTACTTGTGAATAACATATTTTGAGCAGTATCAGATTTTGAAGAGCAATCTAGAGGCATTTCTGAGCTTCAGTAGTTAATTAATGTGCTTTATTTTTAGCCTTCACATCACTTCATGTGTAGAACATTTGTTTCAGTGTGTACCACATACTACAGCTTATAATTTCTTATACTTACAGTAGACATGGTTGTTACTCTTTTTCTACAAAACATTCAGTTGAAAAGTCTGAGATTTTGTAGCGTGATGGGAGGAGTTTATCAGTTGTTGTGTGCTAAAGGGAAATACAGTAATCTCATGTGTTGGTTCCTGTGCTTGTGCCATATTTGGTGGTGATAACTACATATCAAATGATTGTTATGTTTGCATTTGTTTCAAGAGAGATCTGATCGATCAGTTTTACTAAGATCTCCAGTTAGCAAAAGAGGCTGTCGTGAATGATTAATTCCTACATCAGACACACTGGTATTGGCCAGTTTCTGGTGTAGACCTAATCACATTTTGCTTTGCTGCCTTCATGGTCTGTGGGTGTCAGAGCGGACTGATATCTTAAGAGTGGATCAAATAAAAATGAAATTTTCATAGAAAAAACATTATTGTTCTTTAATTTATACAGATCTACTTTTTTCATATTTAATGATCCATTTTATATAAGCAGATTTTTCCACTGGTGAGAAAAGTTTTTAATGCTAATTTTTAAAAATTCTGTGATGACATATCACAGATGAATAAGCTGCCAAGATATGTGTTGTGGGGCAGATTCTGGAATGACTGAAAAGTTCTGAAGGTGGTGGTGCATTTTTACGGCCAGCCAGCTCAAAGTTGGTGACAGTAGCTGACGGCATTAACATTGCTGCATCCATAAAGTAAATTGATCAGAAACTTCCTTTGCACTCCAAAAACGCCATTTGCATCTCTTGTCAATCAGGCAGCTGTGCTGTGATGGTAACAAGCACTTCTTCACAGCATCAGCATATTCTCCACATTGGCTCTCTTTAATTTTGGATAACCCAAGTCTTATCACAAATGACAGTTTCTGCTGAAAGCGATCTTTCATTCATACATAGCAAAGATAAATCCTACTGGACTAAAGGAACAGTCCCTTACTTACTTGAATACAGCAACATTGAAACAGTGTGGTTAACCAAAGTGGCCAAAGATCTGTTTGAATTGAGCATACCAGAAGATGACATTTAGAACATCTTTCAGTAGTGTTCTGAGTGACAAAAGGTTTCAGGACAAATCTCCCCATAAGAGACAAATAACTACCTTCTGGGTGCCAGAGAGGAAAGAACTATATAATCAGAGAATGTGTCTCTCTGATATTCTCAACATTTAAATGGATCCTCCCCTCCATTACTTGCACAGATTATACTGTTTCTCTGTTCTCTATCTTCCCATTTCTCCTGTCAAAATACTTGTTTAAAAGCTAGCAAGTGAAGTGTCACAGTGGTCAGCACACTGAACTCACATTTTGGAGGACAATGGTTCAGATACCCAACCACCCATCCAGATTTAAGATTTTCGCTAAATTGATACAGGCAAATGCCAGGAATGTTCCTTTGAAAAAGGCGTGACTGATTTCCCTCCCCACCCTTTCACAATTCAAGTTTGCACCCCATGTCTGCATTGTTGATGGGATGTTAAACTCTGATCTTCATTCTTGTTTAAAAGGTCCTTTAGCTGGGGACTTTAAAAACTGTGGCCTGTCATTTTTTGTGTTTCAGTGGATGACAAGAGGAAACTCCCCTTCAGTTTAAGATATTGTTGACCCTGTGGAACTTAGCTAATGTATAAAACAGCTTTCTCAATTGTGAAAGTGGAAGCTGTCCTACATATTCAACTTTTAAAGCTAGAGTCCCACACTTAATGCTGCAGAAAAAAGGAAGAGTCGCTTGTACACCATGACTTAAGTTGTATACCTGTCTTGAGCTGCATAGAGAAATCAGTTTTCAGTCATGATAGCATAACATAATAAATCACAGACTCACAAAATTAAATGTTAAAGAGTAAACACCAATGTTTTTGTCAACTTGGAACAAAGACAGTATGTGTCACTGCCAAAGTGTGGCTCGCTCCAAATTTTGTCCCTGTTGTGTCAGTACAATTGTCTTTTCCATTTGCTAACTTCTTTCTGCAGTCAACCTCCTTACTTGGAAGAGAAATATGACAAAACCCATTATTTTACAGTACTTGAAAGCCCTGTGTGGAATAGAAGTAATAGATGTAACTATTCACTGTTGAGTTGAGTTGTGTGGTTGATAGGCACATAAATAAGATGAAAAGTATTGCTAACCTTTCAGACTATGTCCTTCCTCACAGCTAGTCAACACACACACACACACACACACACACACACACACACACACAAACAGCTACATTGTCTCAGCATTGCAGTAAAATGCAGCTGAGGCTGTGTGTGTGTGTGTGTGTGTGTGTGTGTGTGTGTGTGTGTGTGTGTGTTTTTCTTTCTAATTTGCTCTAAGGAAAGACATTGTTGGAAAGCTTAGCAATTTGTAGAAACTTATTATAATCTTACTGAAACTAATGTCTTGAAACATTGCCTTATTTCAAGAAGAGGCTAATGTTTCAGTACACTATGAAGAAAGAGCAAATAGTAATGTAAGTTATAATGTCAAAGGAATCATGGTTTATTGGAGCTGAGTTAATTATCTTATCAGAAGCAGCGTCAGATGCACTTGGTAGAAGGAAGCAAACAGATGTGGAAAAACGACACAGAATTTGGGACACAGTAATTACAGAAGCTGCTAAAGAAAAACAAATAGCTTATTTGAAGTTTCTACAGGAAAAAACATCAGTACAGCGCGAAGAGCACACAAGGAGTCACGGGACTCATTCATAAGCATCTTAGAGCATGACATACACAGTAGACAGCAGTGTTCATACAAGATCATGAAAACCCTCACCAAGGAAGAAAAAGACACTGCCTCGCCGAACATTATACCCAATGAACAACAGACAAATTGTTATACAGATTTTTTGGTGTACACAGAAGATCGAAGATGACACAGAAGAAAGTATGTGCAGTGAAACAGTAGATCCAGTTACTATGGATGAACTACAAGATGCTTTGAAAGGCACGAAGAACAGAAAAGCTATTGGAATAGATGGAATAAATGCAGAGATAATTATATGTGGAGGGTTACCTCTAGATAAATTACTTTAACAATTAATAAATGATTATTGGACAAACTGCAGGATCGCAGACCCTTGGTATACAGTAGAAGTAATCCCTCTTGTCAAAAAATGGAAACATAATGACTTGAAAAACCATCATGGCACACTGGCTACAAACTGTACTCAAAGATAATCAATAACCGTATGAAGAATATCACAGAAGCTATTATTGCTGAAGAACAAAATTGATTTAGATGAGATTGTTCATGCAATGAAAATGTGTTTGTAATTAAAAACATTACAGGAAAAAAAATTTAATACAGAAATCCCTATGGCCTTTATTGAATTTGAGACCATGTGAGCCAGGATAGCATATGGGACATTATGTTTGAATGTGGATATCCTTATCACCTAATAGAGAACTTGACATTGTGTCCCCTTGCAGGCTGTTAACAAAGGTGCGAGCATATGGAATAAGTTCACATATATGTGGGTGGCTCAAAGACTTCTTAAGCAGTAGAACCCAGTATGTTGTCCTCGAAAGTGTGCATTCCCCAGAGACAGGGTATCATCAGGAATGCCCCAGGGAAGTGTGGTAGGGCCACTGTGGTTCTCTATATACATAAATAATTTGGCAGGGTGGGCAGCAACCTACTGTTGTTTGCTGATGATGCTGTGATATTCAGTAAAAGTCAAAGATGATTGACTGTAGGAAGATACTAGACGACTTAGACAAAATTTATAGTTGGTGTGATAAATGGCAGTTAGCTGTAAATGTGGAAAAATGTAAGTTAAAGCAGACGCGTAGGAAGAACAAATCTGTAATGTTTGCTTATAGTTTTAATAGTGTCCTGCTTGACATAATTAAGTAGTTTAAATATCTGGGCATAATGTTGCAAATCAATTTGAAATGGACTGAGCATGTGGTATGGAAGGCAAATGGCTGACTTTGGTTTATTGGGAGAATTTTAGGAAAGAATGGTTCACCTGTGAAGGAGGCCTCTTATAGGACACTGGTCTGACTTATTCGTGAGTCCTGCTTGAGTGTTTGTGGTCTGTGCCAGGTTGGATTGAAGGAAGACATTGAAGCAATTCAGAGGTGGGCTGCTAGATTTGTTGCTGGTAGGTTCAAACAACACGTAAGTGTTCAGAAATGCTTTGGGAACTCAAATCCCTGGAGGGAAGACAATGCTCTATGGAGAAAATTTAGAGAACTGGCATTTGCAGCTTACTGCCAAACAATTCTACTGCTGCCAACATATATTGCACATAAGGACCACAAATATGAGATTTGAGAAATTAGGGCTCATGTGGAGGTATATAGACAGTTGAGGTGACTTACCGAACAAAAGCGCTGGCAGGTCGATAGACACACAAACAAACACAAACACACACACAAAATTCAAGCTTTCGCAACAAACTGTTGCCTCATCAGGAAAGAGGGAAGGAGAGGGGAAGACGAAAGGAAGTGGGTTTTAAGGGAGAGGGTAAGGAGTCATTCCAATCCCGGGAGCGGAAAGACTTACCTTAGGGGGAAAAAAGGACAGGTATACACTCGCACACACGCACATATCCATCCACACATACAGACACAAGCAGACATATTTAAAGACAAAGAGTTTGGGCAGAGATGTCAGTCGAGGCAGAAGTGTAGAGGCAAAGAAGTTGTTGAAAGACAGGTGAGGTATGAGTGGCGGCAACTTGAAATTAGCGGAGATTGAGGCCTGGCGGATGACGAGAATAGAGGATATACTGAAGGGCAAGTTCCCATCTCCGGAGTTCGGATAGGTTGGTGTTGGTGGGAAGTATCCAGATAACCCGGACGGTGTAACACTGTGCCAAGATGTGCTGGCTGTGCACCAAGGCATGTTTAGCCACAGGGTGATCCTCATTACCAACAAACACTGTCTGCCTGTGTCCATTCATGCGAATGGACAGTTTGTTGCTGGTCATTCCCACATAGAATGCATCACAGTGTAAGCAGGTCAGTTGGTAAATCACGTGGGTGCTTTCACACGTGGCTCTGCCTCTGATCGTGTACACCTTCCGGGTTACAGGACTGGAGTAGGTGGTGGTGGGAGGGTGCATGGGACAGGTTTTGCATCGGGGGCGGTTACAAGGATAGGAGCCAGAGGGTAGGGAAGGTGGTTTGGGGATTTCATAGGGATGAACTAACAGGTTACGAAGGTTAGGTGGACGGCGGAAAGACACTCTTGGCGGAGTGGGGAGGATTTCATGAAGGATGGACCTCATTTCAGGGCAGGATTTGAGGAAGTCGTATCCCTGCTGGAGAGCCACATTCAGAGTCTGGTCCAGTCCCGGAAAGTATCCTGTCACAAGTGGGGCACTTTTGTGGTTCTTCTGTGGGGGATTCTGGGTTTGAGGGGACGAGGAAGTGGCTCTGGTTATTTGCTTCTGTACCAGGTCGGGAGGGTAGTTGCGGGATGCGAAAGCTGTTTTCAGGTTGTTGGTGTAATGATTCAGGGATTCCGGACTGGAGCAGATTCGTTTGCCACGAAGACCTAGGCTGTAGGGAAGGGACCGTTTGATGTGGAATGGGTGGCAGCTGTCATAATGGAGGTACTGTTGCTTGTTGGTGGGTTTGATGTGGACGGACGTGTGAAGTTGGCCATTGGACAGGTGGAGGTCAACGTCAAGGAAAGTGGCATGGGATTTGGAGTAGGACCAGGTGAAACTGATGGAACCAAAGGAGTTGAGGTTGGAGAGGAAATTCTGGAGTTCTTCTTCACTGTGAGTCCAGTTCATGAAGATGTCATCAATAAATCTGTACCAAACTTTGGGTTGGCAGACTTGGGTAACCAAGAAGGCTTCCTCTAAGCGACCCATGAATAGGTTGGCGTACGAGGGGGCCATCCTGGTGCCCATGGCTGTTCCCTTTAATTGTTGGTATGTCTGGCCCTCAAAAGTGAAGAAGTTGTGGGTCAGGATGAAGCTGGCTAAGGTGATGAGGAAAGAGGTTTTAGGTAGGGTGGCAGGTGATCGGCGTGAAAGGAAATGCTCCATCGCAGCGAGGCCCTGGACGTGCGGAATATTAGTGTATAAGGACGTGGCATCAATGGTTACAAGGATGGTTTCCGGGGGTAACAGATTGGGTAAGGATTCCAGGCGTTCAAGGAAGTGGTTGGTGTCCTTGATGAAGGATGGGAGACTGCATGTAATGGGTTGAAGGTGTTGATCTACGTAGGCAGAGATACGTTCTGTGGGGGCTTGGTAACCAGCTACAATGGGGCGGCCGGGATGATTGGGTTTGTGGATTTTAGGAAGAAGGTAGAAGGTAGGGGTGCGGGGTGTCGGTGGGGTCAGGAGGTTGATGGAGTCAGGTGAAAGGTTTTGCAGGGGGCCTAAGGTTCTGAGGATTCCTTGAAGCTCCGCCTGGACATCGGGAATGGGGTTACCTTGGCAAACTTTGTATGTGGTGTTGTCTGAAAGCTGACGCAGTCCCTCAGCCACATACTCCCGACGATCAAGTACCACGGTCGTGGAACCCTTGTCCGCCGGAAGAATGACGATGGATCGGTCAGCCTTCAGATCACGGATAGCCTGGGCTTCAGCAGTGGTGATGTTGGGTGTAGGATTAAGGTTTTTTGGAAGGATTGAGATGCAAGGCTGGAAGTCAGAAATTCCTGGAAGGTTTGGAGAGGGTGATTTTGAGGAAGAGGAGGTGGGTCCCGCTGTGACGGAGGACGGAACTGTTCCAGGCAGGGTTCAATTTGGATGGTGTCTTGAGGAGTCGGATCATTAGGAGTAGGATTAGGATCATTTTTCTTCGTGGCAAAGTGATACTTCCAGCAGAGAGTACGGGTGTAGGACAGTAAATCTTTGACGAGGGCTGTTTGGTTGAATCTGGGAGTGGGGCTGAAGGTGAGGCCTTTGGATAGGACAGAGGTTTCGGATTGGGAGAGAGGTTTGGAGGAAAGGCTAACTACTGAATTAGGGTGTTGTGGTTCCAGATTGTGTTGATCGAAATTTTGAGGTTTTGGAGGGAGTGGAGCTGGAAGTGGGAGATTGAGTAGATGGGAGAGACTGGGTTTGTGTGCAATGAGAGGAGGTTGAGGTTTGCTGGAAAGGTTGTGAAGGATGAGTGAGTTGCCTTTCCGGAGGTGGGAAACCAGGAGATTGGATAGTTTTTTGAGGTGGAGGGTGGCATGCTGTTCTAATTTACGGTTGGCCTGTAGGAGGATGCTCTGAACAGCCGGTGTGGATGTGGGGGAGGAAAGATTAAGGACTTTTATTAAGGATAGGAGTTGACGGGTGTGTTCATTGGCTGAGTTGATGTGTAGGTGAAGGATTAGGTGGGTGAGGGCAATGGATTGTTCGGTTTGGAACTGGTATAGGGACTGATGGAAGGAAGGGTTGCAGCCAGAGATGGGAACTTTGAGTGTGAGGCCTTTGGGGGTAATGCCAAATGTCAGACAAGCCTGAGAAAATAAAATATGCGAGCGTAATCTGGCTAGGGCGAAGGCATGTTTGCGGAGGGAATGTAAATAAAACTTAATGGGATCATTGTGGGGGTGTTGTGAGGGTGACATGGTGTTAGAAGGTGGAAAGTGTAACATGGGGTGAAATGAAAATGAAAATAAAAATATATGGGGAGAGATAAAGGTGAACCGGAAAGAAACTGGAGATCTGGAATGAAAAAAGGCGAAAAGGTGTTGGTTACAGCTGGGCTATGTTGGTATTCCCACGTGGAATGTTTCCTTCCATTATATATATATATATATATAGACAGTTGTTTTTTTCCCACTATGTTTATGAGTGGAACAGGAAAGGAAATGACTAGCAGTTTACAGGGTACTCTCTGCCATGCACCATACTGTAGCTTGCAGAGTATCTGTGTAGATGTAGGTGTAGGTAGTGAAAAGTCTTTACAAAACTACACACATTGTAATAAACACAGGTAGGAATCAATTAGAAGAAATAACAATTAACCAAGGTGTTAAACAAGGATGTGAACTATCACCTACCTTTTTTAATATTTATGTTGACTTCAAGCTTCACAAATGGAAATGTAAAGTAAACAAAGGAATTAAGATAACGAATGAGGAATATCTGAATGTACTTTTGTATGCTGATGACATCATTATTATTCAAAAGAATGAAGATGGCTACTAAGGTCAGTATACCAGATGAATGAAATCTGCAAGAAGAACAGCCGTAAAATTTATAGCAGCGAAACAAAAATTATAGCATTCTGAGGAAAATACCCAGTCAGATCAAAAATTGTTTTCGATAATTCTGTTTTAGAACAAGTGAGTTAAATCTCTTATTTAGGCTGTGATTTTGGATCTGATATCAAAAAATACACAACTTCCAAGCTGTCTGTGGCACCATTAGCAGAACATCGGGCCATAAAGTACAAAAAGAAACCATCATAAAATTCTGTAAAGTAATGGCAGTTCCTGTGTTATCCTAAGGAAATGAAAGCTGTGTTACCGCAAAAGAACAAGAAAATAAAACTGAAACGGCAGAGATGAGGTTCCTTAGAAAGACGAAGTGCTCCACAAGAATAGATATGAGTAGAAATGAAGATATTAAAACAGAATTAAATATTTTCAGCATGAATGAAAAAAATTCAAAAATATGGTGAAGATTGGAGACAACACCCCATGAGAACGCTAGGTCACAGAATTCCTCAGAAGATCTTGAACTACAAACCAAATGGGAAAAGAGATATTTGAAGACCTCAAAACATAGGGGAATGGTTTTTTGTGAATTTGGAATACACAACAGCCTAACCCTTGAAAGGAAGATGATGACGATGATGTCTTATGAGAAATGAAGGCATGATATCCCAATAGGTTATTACAAGAAATTTTGATCAAACCGCTGGATGTCAATAACTTGCTGCCATGACATTTCAGCACAGTCTTCTGGCCACCATCTGGAATATGTCGGTGAAAGTACACAGCTCTGTTGTTTAAAACCCTGTGTCATACACGTGGTGTATGGAGTTCGCACTGTGCGTGTGTTGCTAGAGTGCATGTGCATAGGCTGCAAATCTGTGTACTGCTGTGAGCGCCCTTCATTGTAAAAGCTCACCTCATTCATATCAGATCGATCATTTTCACATAGTAAAATTACAGAATGACACCGGCTACTCAGTGCACAAAGTTTTTCCATAATTTGTTTCCATGCATTGTCTAACTGGAAACAGACATCCTGATTGATAAGGGTCTCAGACATTGTATTTACACTGATTTATTGATAACAGAGTCCCAAAAGTGTGAGATATTGTCCACAATTGTTAATCCATTAATTTGATGAAATCATCAGATGACCAGTAGAAATATAGTGTTCTGCAATAGCAGATTTGCTGGCTTGGAGGAATTGAGTATGCTGCTTTATGCACTCCTGAACAGTGCACGCCATGTGCTGTGTATGTGATTTCACACCACAGTAGAGTGCCTAACACATATCATAAAATTATACACCTCTTTATATAAGACTATACAGGCTTTATGAAATGGGGTTTCCTTAACTTTTATGGCCAAAAAAACAGGTGTTGATGTTGAAGGGGCAAGGAAATGTGTATATGACAAATTTTTTACTGAATCAGTTATTATACAAAAGCATTAATGCAAGGAGGCCATAGTGCCCTACCCTTAAACCATGTAGTACATGTAGGTAAAACACACAGTAAATTCTAGAAAAAAGAAATGATATCTTTCCTTGTATCCATTTGTGGGGTTTCAATTGTTGTTGTTGTTATTGTTGTTGTTGTTGTATTATATTTATTTCTAGCCGCATGAAATCTATTCTGTAATAATATCAGTATTGCAACATTTACACTGATGGTATGTTCACAGATGTATCACTGACTAATAATTTTTCTCTAAGTGTTTTGAATGTTGTTTTTATTGCACCAAAAGCAAGTGAATCCTCACAAAGTATTTGTTATTGAGTTACAGTATTTCCAGGTATCCTTGTTTATTATTGAATGTTTTATCACTTTCACATGTATGATTAATGTTTAAAAAATCTTAATTATTGTTGTAAAGTGCCTTCCTGTGAAACCTATGCATTTATATACAGAACATAGCTTTAATGATTTTATATAGCTTTTAATAGAGTTTTTTGTGAGTGAGTTTTGACCCCTTATTAGCATGATAATTGTTTGATTTTCTTAGTACTTCTCCTTTTAAATGTTTGTGCAAAGTGTGCTGCAATCTTGCTTCTTTTTTTGTAACTAGAGTTTGACAACAAATTAAAAACTCCTTCTAATTTCCACATCTTGAGTAGCTATTTTGTGTGCAGATGAAAATTAAATTATTATATCTGATCATTTTGTTTGTTTGTGCAGATATGGTGTCTACCCCATAAGAAAGCACTGAAATACTGCATGCATTGTTGTTTTATTAATTAATATATTAATTTTCAATTGCCTTTCCAACATTTTTTGCACATCATGTTTGTGTACAGATAATTTACCTATATTGACATGTGAACCATATTGCTTATCATTCTTTTGTCATTTGGACAGTATCTAGCACATAAGAAAAATTCAAGTTTTTAATGTATTGTTAGTACTAAGTGTACCTGATAGAAGAGACACTATAATATAGGATTACTGAGTTGACTAGTAAATTTCCATATGTTTTATGAAGCCTAATTGAGGTGAGGCCAGTAGGGAGCTGCTTACATATAAGGTAAAAATTGTATTCGGAAATTTCTGTTTTAGCTTTCATGATGATGCCATGCACCATCCAGATGGTTCCTTCCAGTAAGGCTACTGATATATTAGAATCATAATATGTTAATATTTTGAATTGAAATTCATTCAAATTCCAACTATATTGTCTGTTAGCTGACTTGTATCTTTCAAAGACTGAAATATGTGACTTAGATTTACATTCAAATTCAGCACAACAAAAACTTAATATGTCATAAAAAGACCAGCTGCAAAACATACTTGTAACCAGATATCTAGACATTGTTCCACAAGTTTCTCACCTATAAGAATCATTGTTTGTATACAGCCAAGAAAGTTGCAGCAAGGAAAATGTGTAATTAATTTTACTCCATAATATATAATTGCGTGAATTTGTTTTAGTTCAATCATTGACTCTCTTTGAAGATGGTTGTGTGGTTAACAGCCCAAATATTGGAAAAAGAATTATTGTTGTCTGGGATGCACACCCAGGAGATGATGGAGTAAGAAGTAATATCCACAGAAAATTGGTGCACAGCAAATGAACAGCATACCCTTTTGTTTTCAAAACAACATCCAATGGCTTGTGTTTCTCTGCTGCTAAATATGCCTCCCTGGTCTGGACCTGACCTGCATACACAAACAAAGAGGATGTCATCCATAATTAAACATGCCACATAATAACTGAATGTGTGAAGGCCACATCTTTGAATAACCTGTATGAAGTAGTATCACTTTTGACTCAACAGTGCAATGAACAGCTCATGAATCTAGTGATGAATTCAAGTAGACTTTGAAGAAGATCATGTCATGTACTGAGCAGAGGACACATTTGGAGTTACTCAGCCTAGAAATCAAGGAGGGCACTCACATTACAGCTGAGCATAAATGCTCAACACATTTGTCCAGCTCTACAGGCTGAAGGTATTGACATTAAACAATGAGGAGGTGTGCCACCTGTGAAGACAAATGTCACATGATGGAACAAGATGGGTGAGGATTTCATCCTTTGTTATTGCATTCTAGTCCAAGGCATGGCATGCAGAGTGCCACGCTTCCCTGTTCCATTGTACCATTGAAGATCTATGGGAAGCAAATAAATAGACCAGTGATGTAGCTCAGTAATGGCCCCAAAATCTGTAAAATGTTGATTTATGGATGCAAAAAAGGGAAGAAAACGACCTGGCTTCTAAAAATCAGGAAAAGGAGTAAAGTATCTAAATGCATGGCAGAACTGGATTGTGTGTTTTGCGAGGACAAAATAATAACAAGTCCTTTAAATGAAAATTTATTCCACAAGTACAAAGAGCTGGAGAAGTGATACAGAAAAAGGTAATAGCAACATAACAGTGCATTTATAATTTAAGAGAGGTGCAGTAGAATGAGTGACAGAAAAAAAGAAAAACATCACTGTCTCCAGAAGAGGCAAAAAACAGGAACAGTGATTTTTTTACATTTGTGTACTGTAATGTTGCTGCTTACAGCTCTAATCTAAGGTGCAAAGATAATGTATTCAGATAAAAAGTGAGAGCTGCATCTGCTGCCATCATGGCTCTGGAGGATATTTATATGCATCTCAGGGCAAACCAATCATTACAGAAATGTCTCATGGAGATAAGGATTTCAGAGTGCATGAAATAAAATATAATTCGTATGACATAGTTTTAAATGGAAGAGAAAAAGAGAAGTATTGGATACCTAAATCTAGCAGAAATTTGCAAGTAGAATCACAATCAACAACAAACTTCAAGATACACCACAATTATGGAAATTTCAGGATGGAAACAATGAACAGAAATGAAGGAAAGCAATAACTCTACTGTAGATGAAAACTGGGTTGTAGATAGACATAAGTAACAGCACACAGAAGGTCAGACTTTCTGAGCTGTTGCATTTATCTATCTGCTACCCATCTTGCATATGCAGGTAAATGGTTTTCCTTACTTCATTTTTACATAAATGTTGAAAAGTTTTGAATATATCAGAAGAATGTATAGACAAAGACAAAGGCAAGAGAATATGGTGAAAAGTTAATATATTGTTACTGGTTCTGGTAATTGTAAGAGGGATATATAATGACTGTTTCTAATCATTGAAACACTAATTGTAATAGTGGATACAGGTAAGCTAGTGAAAAATCAGTGGATGTTTCATAAATTGTGGTAACTGCATTACCTATTTCATTAGAACTGTTGTTGTTGTTGTGGTCTTCAGTCCTGAGACTGGTTTGATGCAGCTCTCCATGCTACTCTATCCTGTGCAAGCTTTTTCATCTCCCAGTACCTACTGCAACCTACATCCTTCTGAATCTGCTTAGTGTATTCATCTCTTGGTCTCCCTCTACGATTTTTACCCTCCACGCTGCCCTCCAATACTAAATTGGTGATCCCTTGATGCCTCAGAACATGTCCTACCAACCGATCCCTTCTTCTGGTCAAGTTGTGCCACAAACTTCTCTTCTCCCCAATCCTATTCAATACTTCCCCATTAGTTATGTGATCTACCCATCTAATCTTCAGCATTCTTCTGTAGCACCACATTTCGAAAGCTTCTATTCTCTTCTTGTCCAAACTATTTATCGTCCATGTTTCACTTCCATACATGGCTACACTCCATACGAATACTTTCAGAAATGACTTCCTGACACTTAAATCTATACTGGATGTTAACAAATTTCTCTTCTTCAGAAACGCTTTCCTTGCCATTGCCAGCCTACATTTTATATCCTCTCTACTTCGACCATCATCAGTTATTTTGCTCCCCAAATAGCAAAACTCCTTTACTACTTTAAGTGTCTCATTTCCTAATCTAATACCCTCAACATCACCCGACTTAATTCGACTACATTCCATTATCTTCGTTTTGCTTTTGTTGATGTTCATCTTATACCCTCCCTTCAAGACACCATCCATTCCGTTCAACTGCTCTTCCAAGTCCTTTGCTGTCTCTGACAGAATTACAATGTCATCGGCGAACCTCAAAGTTTTTATTTCTTCTCCATGGACTTTAATACCTACTCCGAATTTTTCTTTTGTTTCCTTTACTGCTTGCTCAATATACAGATTGAACAACATCGGGGAGAGGCTACAACCCTGTCTTACTCCCTTCCCAACCACTGCTTCCCTTTCATGTCCCTCGACTCTTATAACTGCCATCTGGTTTCTGTACAAATTGTAAATAGTCTTTCGCTCCCTGTGTTTTACCCCTGCCACCTTTAGAATTTGAAAGAGAGTATTCCAGTCAACATTGTCAAAAGCTTTCTCTAAGTCTACAAATGCTAGAAACGTAGGTTTGCCTTTCCTTAATCTTTCTTCTAAGATAAGTCGTAAGGTCAGTATTGCCTCACGTGTTCCAGTGTTTCTACGGAATCCAAACTGATCTTCCCCGAGGTTGGCTTCTACTAGTTTTTCCATTCGTCTGTAAAGAATTCGTGTTAGTATTTTGCAGCTGTGACTTATTAAGCTGATAGTTCGGTAATTTTCACATCTGTCAACACCTGCTTTCTTTGGGATTGGAATTATTATATTCTTCTTGAAGTCTGAGGGTATTTCGCCTGTTTCATACATCTTGCTCACCAGATGGTAGAGTTTTGTCAGGACTGGCTCTCCCACGGCCGTCAGTAGTTCCAATGGAATATTGTCTACTCCGGGGGCCTTGTTTCGACTCAGGTCTTTCAGTGCTCTGTCAAACTCTTCACGCAGTATCATATCTCCCATTTCATCTTCATCTACATCCTCTTCCATTTCCATAATATTGTCCTCAAGTACATCGCCCTTGTATAGACCCTCTATATACTCCTTCCACCTTTCTGCTTTCCCTTCTTTGCTTAGAACTGGGTTTCCATCTGAGCTCTTGATATTCATACAAGTCGTTCTCTTATCTCCAAAGGACTCTTTAATTTTCCTGTAGGCGGTATCTATCTTACCCCTAGTGAGACAGGCCTCTACATCCTTACATTTGTCCTCTAGCCATCCCTGCTTAGCCATTTTGCACTTCCTGTCGATCTCATTTTTGAGACGTTTGTATTCCTTTTTGCCTGTTTCACTTACTGCATTTTTATATTTTCTCCTTTCATCAATTAAATTCAATATTTCTTCTGTTACCCAAGGATTTCTACTAGCCCTCGTCTTTTTACCTACTTGATCCTCTGCTGCCTTCACTACTTCGTCCCTCAAAGCTACCCATTCTTCTTCTACTGTATTTATTTCCCCCATTCCTGTCAATTGCTCCCTTATGCTCTCCCTGAATCTCTGTACAACCTCTGGTTCTTTTAGTTTATCCAGGTCCCATCTCCTTAAATTCCCACCTTTTTGCAGTTTCTTCAGTTTTAATCTACAGGTCATAACCAATAGATTGTGGTCAGAGTCCACATCTGCCCCTGGAAATGTCTTACAATTTAAAACCTGGTTCCTAAATCTCTGTCTTACCATTATATAATCTATCTGATACCTTTTAGTATCTCCAGGGTTCTTCCATGTATACAACCTTCTTTCATGATTCTTAAACCAAGTGTTAGTTATGATTATGTTGTGCTCTGTGCAAAATTCGACCAGGCGGCTTCCTCTTTCATTTCTGTCCCCCAGTCCATATTCACCTACTATGTTTCCTTCTCTCCCTTTTCCTACACTCGAATTCCAGTCACCCATGACTATTAAATTTTCGTCTCCCTTCACAATCTGAATAATTTCTTTTATTTCATCATACATTTCTTCAATTTCTTCGTCATCTGCAGAGCTAGTTGGCATATAAACTTGTACTACTGTAGTAGGCGTGGGCTTCGTATCTATCTTGGCCACAATAATGCGTTCACTATGCTGTTTGTAGTAGCTTACCCGCATTCCTATTTTCCTATTCATTATTAAACCTACTCCTGCATTACCCCTATTTGATTTTGTGTTTATAACCCTGTAGTCACCTGACCAGAAGTCTTGTTCCTCCTGCCACCGAACTTCACTAATTCCCACTATATCTAACTTCAACCTATCCATTTCCCTTTTTAAATTTTCTAACCTACCTGCCCGATTAAGGGATCTGACATTCCACGCTCCGATCCGTAGAACGCCAGTTTTCTTTCTCCTGATTACGACATCCTCTTGAGTAGTCCCCGCCCGGAGATCCGAATGGGGGACTATTTTACCTCCGGAATATTTTACCCAAGAGGACGCCATCATCATGTAATCATACAGTAAAGCTGCATGCCCTTGGGAAAAATTACGGCTGTAGTTTCCCCTTGCTTTCAGCCGTTCGCAGTACCAGCACAGCAAGGCCGTTTTGGTTATTGTTACAAGGCCAGATCAGTCAATCATCCAGACTGTTGCCCTTGCAACTACTGAAAAGGCTGCTGCCCCTCTTCAGGAACCACACGTTTGGTTGGCCTCTCAACAGATACCCCTCCGTTGTGGTTGCACCTACGGTACGGCTATCTGTATCGCTGAGGCATCATTAGAACTATAACAACAAAATTCTGCTGTTTGCATTTTGAAAGCCATTGGGAAGGCTACTCAGTGGGCTTCAAATGTGGGAGCAAACAGCAGTGTCCAGACAACCACAGACACATAAATAGAAATCACCATTTTGCTATGCACTCTAAATGAATGCAACTGCTGATCATAAACACTCAGTAGCTTCCAGGTAATCCCTCATGTCTTCAGTACATATTTACTAAATAATAGGAGATTTCAGCATTCATTTGTTTGCAAAGTACTTAACTTTTTTCACTTTCTGGAAGTTGAACATGACTGAGACTGGACAAGCAGGAACTGCAGCACTGACTACGTAGTTATTGCTGCAGATTTCAGTCTTATCAGGAAACTTCTGATTATTTAAATGGACAGCACTGTCCACATGAACAGGATCTAAATCAAGAATGTCTTGATTGTCAAATGTCAGAATTACAATATCTTCATATGAGATGCATCTAGTAATTCTTGTGTCTTCACAATTGAGGTGGATGACACAGTTAATTTGATTTATAATTTAGTATAGGTCATATGTTCATGTCCAGGTTATATCAGTTACAAATATTTCATTTATCATGTCATTTTGATTACTTCAGAAGTACACTAAATATATATGGCTCATCTTGTACTGTTTGTCTGTAAACTGAGGAGCAAACAGCAATCATGTTGGGGGAAATGGACTTTCCCAGTAGGCCACTACAAGTCTACTACAGGAACACTGAGAATCAGTTTCCTGTCTAACACTGTTGTGCAGTGTTAGGTGATTTGTGTAGATTCTGTTTGTGTTTCTTTCTTCCATTATTAATTACTAATTTCTGTATTCCATGTACTGTTCATCCATTTTGTCCTGTACTGTGCCACTGCTGATGTAAGATATTTGCAGGGGGAAGGTCAATATTCACCATGTGAAACAGCCTGTGTGGTGTCACTGGATAGAGAGATTGTGTATTCATCTGCTGCTTGCTCTACAGCTTGCAGACTGACTATATCGAGCCCCCATCTGTAGTTCCATTAATTGGTGTGGTACCTAGTTTGGACAAATATCACTTATCTGTAGTTCCAATCATAAAAATCCAGAATCTGTTGACACTGAAATTATCAGATTAGATTAGATTAGATTTACTTTCATTCCAATTGATCCGTAGTGAGGAGGTCCTCCTGGATGTGGAACATGTCAGAAAAACAACAATACATGACAAATATTTACAACTAAAACAAATAAGCTAATGTACCATTCCACAGGTACTAAAGTGGAATGATCGTCATTTTTAATGAACACTAAGAGTCATTTTACAAATACTAATGCACTGAATTTAAAATAAAAAACGTTTTTTATTTATTTATAAGGTAATAAACATGTAATACAACTACTGTAATACTTATTTACAATGAACACATTACTGCACTGAAATGGTGCAGAAGTCAGATTATACTTACACACACACACAAATTTTCAATGAACACATCACTGCACTGAAATTGTGCAGAAGTTATGTTGTACTTATATACAAATCAGTTGGTTTTACTAAGAAATTCATCAATGGAGTAGAAGGAGTTGGCCACCAATATATCCTTTAGGCTTCTCTTAAACTGAATTTCATTGGTTGTTAAGCTTTTTATGGCTGCTGGCAAGTTATTGAAAATGTGTGTTCCTGAATAATGCACACCTTTTTGTACAAGACTAAGTGACTTTAAATTCTTGTGAAGATTATTCTTATTTCTAGTATTGATTCCATGAATTGAGCTGTTGGTTTGAAAAAGTGATATATTTTTAATGACAAATTTCATTAAGGAATAAATATACTGGGAAGCTGTAGTTAGTATCCCTAGTTCCCTAAACAGGCTTCTGCAGGATGTTCTTGAGTTCACACCACATATAATTCTTACTGCACGTTTTTGTGCCCGGAAAACTTTAGCTTGGCTTGATGAATTACCCCATTATTATACTGCATGTATATCATTCTTGAACAATCTGATACTTGTCCTCTGTTATGCATTGTTCAATAATGGTCACTGATAGCACATAGTAAGTTGTCATAGAAGGTACATTGCGTGTCAAGTCATGGAGCATTCACATATGAAGAATGCAACAGTTTCTCATTTCAGAATACTATCATACAATAATCTGAAGCAAGAACATGTTCATATCAATTTGGTCTTACACTTTTTGCTTGTCACCAGTTCACACAAATCCTATCTGTCACCAGGACTCATTTGAGTATATTACCATCTTTAAAATGTATGTACTAGACCAACTCATATTCCACATCATCAGAAAGTATAATACTATCACTGTGCTGCGGGGAATGACATTTCAGATTTTTAACAATAGCACGCATGGTGAAGAGTATTTTTCCTCGCCATTTCTCATTGTTTGGTTGCTTTCAACATAAAGTGTGCATAGATTTCTTTATGCAGGTGAACATATTGCTCATAATACAGAATATTGACATTAGCTTTTGCCAGAATTCAATAACAACAATCCATGTTCTTGATACTCATCACTTTTGGCTTTGCAACTTTCAGGAAAATGTCATAGTATATTACCAAGTCATTTACAATTCTACAATGCACTTCAAAGCCATACCCCCCATTTTCAATAAACCATTTTTACTCAGTGTTTATTCAGCCAAATATATAAGTGGGAGATGGCAGGAAACCATCTTTATAGGGACATTTTCTATTCAGTGTGAATGTTAGTATACAGAATCATCGGCTATTCTCACAATACAGACCTGATGATTTCTTAAAATTTTACAGTATACATATTCTAATAACTGCACTGAGTAGTAAAAGAAAGTACAAAACCTTGGCACCACTGGAAATTATTGAAGGCTTCTAAATTTCAGTGCAGGGGAAATATTTACTGTTTTTGTAATAATAAACAGATGTTTTGGTTAGTGTGTTTCAAACAGGAAGCAGTTTTACAAGAGATAAAAGGCAATATAGACATGGAATGTATTAGGAATAAAATCTCACAGCATTATTACAAGGGATAGTCACAAGAAAAACTTTGTTGTTCATTAGGCCACAGTTTGATTACAGTATACGTAAAATTCAAAACTTTTGATTTACTTTGACATTTTGAGTATCTGTTCCTGGATGTTGTCTGCAAATCTGGCAATAGAAAGTATGTATTCTTACTCTTTAAAGAGTTATTTGTAAGAAATCCTGAGTTATTAGTTCAATTTTGGTAGTATGACAAACCATGATTCAAAGGCCTAATAAGTGACTTCTGAGGGCTTCTTACACAGCTAAAAAGAAATTAAGTATTCATTATAGGGTGAATTCACATCTTTTCTCATCAGCATTTTCCTGGTCATACCAAGTTGTTTTAACTTATTTTGCCACTACATACCTCTTCTCATTAACAGTGCTTCCAGATTCTGATGATGTGTACTAGCACTCATAAACAAACAGTGGAAAATCCAGGATGGAATGTAACAATATTATGAGAAAGAAAGTTGCTACTCACTATATAGCATCCGCAGCTCGTGGTCTAGTGGCTAGCGTTGCTGCCTCTGGATCATGGGGTCCTGGATTCGATTCCAGGCCGGGTTGGGGATTTTCTCTGCCCAGGGACTGAGTGTTTGTGTTGTCATCATTTCACCATTATCGTCATCATCATCATCATCATCATTCATAACAGTGGCTAGATGGGATTGTGAAATAATTGGACTGTGTAAAAATATGGACTTCATATGTGCACTAATGACCGCACAGTTGAGCGCCCTACAAAACCAAAACATCATCGTCATTACCATATAGCGGAGATGCTGAGTCACAGATAGGCACAACAAAAAGACTTTCCCAATTAAAGCTTTCAGCCATCGGCCTTCGTCACTTACCCCCACCCAGTCACCACTCCCATCATGCACTGGTGCTGCTGCTCGCAGTGTGGTTTCGGTTGCCTGACACTGCAATTGTGTGGGTGAGTTGCATTTGTATATGTGTGTGTGTGTGTGTGTGTGTGTGTGTGTGTGTGTGTGTGTGTGTGTGTGTGTGTGTGTGCTTGCACGCGTGCGTAAGTGTGGCTATTGTTGACGAAGGCCAATGGCCGAAAACTTTAATTGTGAAAGTCTTTTTGTTGTGCATATCTGCGACTCAGCATCTCCTCTATATGGTGAGTAGCAACTTTCCTTCTCATAATATTGATACTCAAAAACATTCATTCATTCACTGAGCATGGCATCTTCTGAAGTACAAATGTTTGCTATAATTCTAAGAGCCAAACTGAATTGAGTTTCTGTACAAGTTTTATTACGTGATAATTAAAATTTTAAGTTTTCATTAACATTAACCCCAGCAATTTTGTAGATATTACTCACTCTATTACTTTGTCACCCAACACTAGATCTCGGTTTACATTTTGACTTATTTTTCCAAATTGCATGTAATTTGTTTTGTTTACATTTAATGTCAACCTGTTTGCATTAAACCAAGAGTGGACATACTGGAGGACTTCATCAGAATTTGTAAACAGTAACTGCTTTGAAGCACTTATCATCACGTTAGTATGGTCTGCAAGCAGCATGAGATTGTTGGCACTATATGGGGTGTGTATATCATTTATACATATAAGAAATAGTATGGTACTTCTGTTCGCATTGCTTTCGTATCTGAAAGTAAACTGATTTTGTGATTGGAGTAAGGTGACATCAGTTGTACAATCTGTTTTCAGTCTCATAGGTAAGATCCAAACCATTTTTTGCCAGACCTTCAAGTACCTAGCGCTTCCAGTTTTTTTTTTTTTTAATTAAAAAAATGCTATCATTGGCAGTATCAAACACTTCAGAGAGATCTAGATTAACTCCTACTATGTTGTGCTTTTTCTGTATTTTACCTGCCTCGAAGCCATGCTGATTGTTGTTCAGTAACTTATGGTCATTTAGATATTTGTTGATTCAGTACTTCATCAGTTTTTCTTGTTGGATCTGCCTTCATGTTACAAGCAGCTTTTGTACTTTCTGGGTTTTCTTGATTTGTCAATTTTAAGTTTTATGAAATTCTCGCATTAGTGAAATAATTGTTTATATAATTTAGCAAATTTTCTTAATCTTCAGTTTTGAAAATGGTATCCTATTCTTCACATATCTTTACTGTTTGTCTTCACAATTCCCAAAATAGCTTTTGACTTGTTTTAAAACTGTCTTATTAAGGTGTAATTAGCTAGAAAATTTGCCATAGCAGTTACTTTTTGATATACTCACTTGTCATTCTTAACATATTCATTAAACTGTGGATTCTTGGAGGTTTCCATTTTACAAATTAGTCTTTTCAGAGTTCTACAAGAATTTTTAATGCCAGATGTGATCCTGGTACTTGCCTGTGTTACGATGGGTTGTGATTCTTGACAGCTTCTGTGGAAAGCACATCCTAGAATATCCCATGAAGGTTAACAAAAAGGAATTATGTGCATTACTGATATTTGCTTGGGACAGCACTTTCACAGAACAAAAACATTGTGTCTGATACCCGAATTGTTTCTCGGTCTCTGTACCAACATCAGACATGGACATTTGTGTTTATATGTGTGTGTTCATTTTTTTGTATTCCGTTATTTTGATACGCTCCATTTTTCCAGATACTTACTTATTTTTTCCCTTCGTTTTTGGTATCATTTTACACTCCCATTTTCCATTTTTTTTTTTTTTTACCATGTAGTCCTTTAGTATTTGCTGGTATTTCATTGACCGTTATTTCCTTTCAATCTGTGCTTTGATCTTGGTCTTAGTGCCATTCAGTAACTCATACATAGAAGTGTCATTGAGTTTAAATCTTTATTGTGCATCCATTTCAACTTTTGAATCATTTTGTGTTCCATGATTCTCCTGCTATAAGTTTTTTTTTCTCTGTATTGTGTCTTCATCCTAGTGAAAAAAATTTTAAAACCACAAAATACAGATCTTCACTTTAGTTGGCAAGCCAGTCACATTGAACTTATAGAAGGACAACATTTTTGTCAGGTAGTCTGAGGTAAGATAATCAATTTATTCCTGCTGTAGCAAGAACAAACACTGTTTATGGAACATAATACTTTATAGAGCAACACATAAGATGCAGTGAATTACATAGCACTGAATACATTGGAGACCTCATTTGCAATTGCTTAAATGGCACTGTTTCTTTGGCAACTCACCAGAGTGCACCAGGCGGCCAACCCAGGTAGCCTCTAGAAGTGGAACAGTGAACTGTATTGACGTGTGATCTCTGAAATCAGATGTAGAATGAGTGAAGGTACATCACTCCTTCCTTCCAGGGGATGGGAAAACCACATACAAACATACATCAAAACACTAGGCATAGAAAAATACATGATACAGAAAAACATGCGTGGTACAGAAAAAAATCACAGCACAGAAAATGCACTGCTACCAAAAAACATGGGTACCATGAAGGAAAAAAAAGCGCTGATCTCATAAGGCACTTAGATTATGAGTCACTGAAAATGCCAGTGAAGGTGCTGACATCCATTTCCTCGTCGAATGATGGCGGCTGCTGCAGCATGTGGCGGGCAGCCACTGGTGAGTAGGAGCAGAAGTGATGAGGGGGCAGGTTGGCATGCCATTCCTCCTCTTGTGAGAGTCTGTATGGCAGGATTGCGGCATCATCCCCATAGCAATGTCTTTGTTGAGGTCAGCAGTCAGCGCTGGTGGCATCAGTATGGGTATCAGAGACAGGATGCTACAATGGAGACAGCAGCAGTTCCAGTGTCGGGTGCAGCAGGGGCTGCACCAGCAATGGCAGTGGAGGAGTAAGGGTGGAGGGAGGAGCCCCAGTCAGGGATCTGCCAGTCAGCGACCCCACTGAGGTGCGTACTGGACCGTCTGCGACACAGGAACTAGCAATGGCGGCATCAGGGGCGGGGGAGGTAGTGAACCCTATGGAACAGACCCCACCATGCATGGCCTCAGCTGGTCAAAGTGATGGGACGTCCGCCTGTCAGGAGTGTGGATGATGCACTGGTGATGGCCCCTGTGATGCTCAATGACAGCAGGAACCCAGTACAGCCGGCAGCCAAAATGACGAGCCCAGACAGGCACACCCATCCAGAACCACTGCAGACCCAACGATGTCAGCAGACACAGTGTTAGATACAGCAGGTGAAGCAGGCTCCGTGATTGACATCCGCGTAGCAGCTCCTCTGGGTTCTTGGCCCTACTGGAATGAAATGGTACGAACTCAAAAAATATTCTAAAGCAGCTTCAGGGTACCTGCCAGATACGTACTTCTGCATCCAAGTTTTAAATGTCCGAACCACCCGTTGGGTCTCACCATTAGATTGAGAATGGAATGGGGGAGCTGTGAGATGGCAAACGCCACTGGCCTAACAAAAAGATGCAAACTCTTGAAAAATAAAATGGGAGCCATTATCAGTAACCATGATGTGCGGAAGTCCCTCAACCACAGAAATCTCAGACAGTGCCGAAATAGTGGCCACTGCATACATGGATGGCCAACCCGCCATGTAGGGAATCTTGGAATAAGTGTCCTCTACAATGAGCCGGTACTGATTTAGGAAGGGCCCAGCAAAATTGACATGTAGACAGCCCCATAGGCAGTGCGGCATTGGGCAGGGGGGAAAATGGCGCCTGCAGGGTTGCTTGTTGCTGAACACAGTAAGCACAAGTGGCGATAAGCTGTGTAATGTTCTCATCTATGCTCAGCCAATACACATGCCAGTGGGCCAAAGCTTTGGTGCAAGAGGTCCCCCAATTACCGAAATGCAGAAGACGCAGTACATTACGGCATAAGAAAGTGGGAATCACAATCTGGGGAGCAGTGTCCTCAATAGCTGACAAAAGAATCCTGTCAAACACAGAAAGGCAGTGCTGGACAGAGAAGTAATAACACAAGAGATCCAAGGCACTGTCTGGGGGTTTTTCTGGCCACCCATGCTTCACAAAAAGGAGGACCTGACTAAGTACCAGATCTGCACTGACAGCCAGTACTATCGTGGCACAAGTGGTGGCAAAACCATTGACCATGCTCTTGTTCTCAATATCTAAATAGAAACAAAGCAACTAGTTCTGGTTGAACACTGGGGCCGACCCTATTGGAAGGTGAGATAAGGCATTGGCGTTGGCATGTTGCGGCATCAGCCGGTAATGGAACTGTTAATGATAATGTGAGAGGAAGAGAGACCACCGCTGCAAACAATGCATTGCTTTGTCCAGCACAGAAGCCAAATGGTTAAAAAGAGCAACCGACAGCTTGTGATCTGTGATTAAATGGAACTTAGACCCATATAAGAAGACGTGAAATTTCTTGAGGGTGAACACAACCACTAAAGTCTTCTTTTCACTCTGAGAATACCGCTGCTGAGCAGGAGTTAGTCTTAGAAATGTAAGCAGTGGGTCATTCAGACCCATCTGTGTGTTTGTGTGCCTGTACTGAGAGGCATTTGAAGCCAACACGAGATTCTGACTCAGCTGAAAACTAGCCAGACAGGGAGCAAACTGAAGCTTAGATTTAAGCAAACTGAACACTCAGTCACATGCTGGGCACCAGAAAAAACGCTCAATTTTGTGCAAAAGTGCATGCAGGGGCTGGGCAACAGTGGATGTGTCTGGTAAAAACTTATGGTAGTATCCAAATTTAGCTAGAAACTCCTGCAGTTCCTTAACAGAGGTTGGCCATGGCAAAGCTATAATTGTGTCAACATGGTAACGCAACAGCGTAACCCCTTTGTGAGAAACCTCAAATCTGAGTACTAAATTAACAGCTGAAAAAAAAAAAAAGATATGTGGCAAGATTGCACTTGAGATGCACAGACTGCAAAACGGATAACAGTGATGGAGATTTCTAAGGTGGTCTTCAGTGGAAGAACCCAAAATAATGATATCACTGAGGTAATTGATGCAGCCAGGCCCAGAGGCTGCCAGCCAATCTAAAAAATGCTGAAAAATTGTGGTTTTGCTAGTGATGCCAAAAAGCAAGCATTGATATTGGTATTGGACAAAAGGTGTAACGACAACAAAGGTATACCTAGTGGCCTTATCTAAGGGGAGGTGGAGGTATGCTTCAGACAAATTGGTCTTGGAAATCAGTGGTCACATGACAATTTTCTAGCAACTTGTCACAGTGAGGCAAAGGGTATGTGTTTATCACAGACTGAGCATTAATTTTGACACTGAAGTTGCCACAGAGGCATCGGCTTCTTAACGGTGACTAGTAGTGTAGCTCATTCAGTGGAAGAAATAGGCCGAGTGACGTTGAGCAACATCAAATGGTCTAATTCGGCCTTGCACAGTGTGACAGGCACCTGCCTTGCACAGTGTGACAGGCACCTGCCGCACCCAAGAAATATGAGGGTGGGTGGACCCTTTCGTGGTAATGTGTGCTGGAAAACCTGTAGCACAACTGAGCCCAGAGAAAAATAGAGATGAAAATGCAGAGCAGAGAGACTCCAGTTGCTGATACAGAACTTGAGCTGCCACTACATCATTGGCAATGGGGAAACTGAAAGAGTTAAACACATATAACCCGAACAGATCTGCACTATGGGAATGACCCACAACAAGGAAGGTGAGAGGGTGAACAACAGATTTTGAAGAAACAGGAGCAGAGAACTGACCTAGGATCCGAATCTGCAGTTCATTGCAGTAAACCACCTTACATGAAACCTTTGTGGTGGTATGCGAGCCCAAGTCCACATACATTTGTGTGTTTACTAAAGTCACTGCAGTTCCTGTGCCCACTTGCAATTTAGCAGGTTATTAAACACACACATAAGTCAACAAACAATTAGTTTGGGGAGACAGTCATTGTAGAGATACAGTTTATATCCATCAGTACTAGTGTGTCTGCCAAATTTAAAAAACAGTTACACGCTGATGCAATGTGTCCTTTCTTTCGACACTTGTTGCAAACAGCCTAATGGTTAGGGCACCCAGAATGCTCGTGTTCGACAAAGCAGTACGGGCAAGATGGAACAGGGATCACGCAGCCACTGTTGTGGTGTGGCCTGTTTCTGCTGAGGCCATAACTAACGCTGCCCCATGTGACGTTGAGTTGAAGGTTGTACTGCTGCAATGGCTTCTCTGCCATCCTGAACACTTGCAGTGTGCCTAAGACGGGCTGACTCAGCAACTTTCTATACCTCCCCTCATGTAACAATCTGATTGCCTGCAGCCCATGCCTCTTCAAAGTACACATCCATAAGCATCAGATTCTCATGTTGAGGTGCTTTTCATAGACTTCTATATCTGTAGCCAGACAAATAATAACATCATGCACCATGTGATCAGTGTAGGGTTTCTGATGAGTACTAGTGGCAAATTTACAGTGATGGTTCAAGCCGTGTAATTCTGCAGCCCAGGCTTTGTAAGATTGGTTTGGAAATTTATGACAATGGTAAAGTTCCACATGCATGGCGGTGACATGCGTTCTTTCACAGTAACAGGTTGAGAGAAGCTTGCACATTTCATCAAAGTATAAGCTGGCTGGTTCGTGGAAAGCTGCAAGTTGGCACAAAAATTGATAAATGGGTGGGAAAAGCAAGGAAAGAAAGCCGCTTACGGGTTTGTATCACGCAAGAAACCTGGAAATGGCGATATAACCATATCTCATAGGAGTCCCACTCTTCATCTGATTCATCATATGCGGGGAATGGTGACGGTTGCACTGATGGGAGCATAACCTACTGCAAACACTTAGATGCCACTTGATTGAGAGCAGAGTTGTTTCATGAAAGCTTTCTGCTAAGCAATGATGCTTTGGAGTATTTCTTCCATCGAGATGTTTGGTGAGTGATTTAGCACTGACGCTAACACACAAAGACAATATAACTCTCACTCATTGTTTGCTATAGCAAGAACAAACATGATTTATGGAACATAGTACTTTATAGAGCAGCACGTAAGATACAATGAAGTGCATTTGTGTGTTGCACTGAACATACTGATTGTACAACAGTAATACAAGTTACAGAATAGGCTGAGCACTCATTTGTTATCGCTTAAATAGTACCGTTTCTTTGGTGCCTCACCAGAGCGCACCAGGGGGCCGACCCAGATGGCCTCTTAAACGGGCCTGTGAACTGTGTGGATGCGCAGTCTCTGAAATTGCGCTCAGCATGAGTGAAGGTACGTCAATTCCGCTATTGATTTTGTCCCACAAACATTTTCAAATGGTTTTGAAATTCCTGAGCACATATCACAGTTAAAACACAACAGGCAATGTGCTAAAAATTTGACATTGTCAATAGACATGGCTCTATACAGGAACATCAGATAGAGCACCTAATGTATTTTATCTCGTAACATTGTGCATACTGGAGTTATGGAGGCAACTATGAGCTGTTTTTGTTGCACAACATCATGAGAGTAGATACATCATGTGCTCAATTTGATGTTTCCGTAAGAGCCATGACTTTTGATAATGCCAAATATTTGGCACATCGGTCATTCCATTTTGATTGCGACTTGCCCTAAGCCACCTCAGAACCTCAAGAAAATGGCCTAAATCTGATAGGGGAAGAATTGATTATTATATCTCAGATAATCACCTGGAAAAATGTGTGTATTTCCACAAAACACAGAGTATAATTTTTTTCCCTCTATCTGTCATGTTTGCTCATATTTTGTCTGATTCAGTGGCTTTTAAGTGAAACTCATCTTCTGTCACTAGTACTATAGCTGATTTCTAAATATTAGGCTCTGTTCTTGCAATATAACTGATACATCGCAGTTTAAATGTTACACTATCTACTTTTAAACATATCTTTCTGGAAATCAAAAATTGTTTTTCATTGATTCCTCTTCACTTTTTCAGCATTTTTCCACTGTTACATTGTACAGCTATGTCTTCAGTCGATTGCTCAATTACCAACATTTTAATAGTAGGTGGAGCACTTAAAATTTTCCAAGCTTTAAGTACTGTAACTTTTTGGTCATTGATATTATGTGCCATTTATTATGTAAGAATCTAAATTTGAAAAATATGTTGTGGTGGTGGTAGTAGTGTTAGGTTTTCAAATAATAAATTATATAATAAATTTTCGCCAGCAAAAAATTTCAGTGCCTTCTTCTACAGCATTAATAATGTGTAAATATCACCTGAATTTTCCTTTAAAATTATACCTTACACAACAAACATCTTGAAGTAAGTGTGGGGCACTGTTGTGTCCAGTATAGCAGCAACACTCTTTTTTTTTATTATTATTATTTTTTTTAATATTTTCTGAATCAGATCCTTATTACTGTAGAGGGGTGCCACATACCCTTGATAATAACAATTGTTAAGTTCTGTTTAACTTTGACAGATGCTTAGTCAGATGCTTTTGTGATGTCACAAACATATTCTCTGACGCTTTTAGTATTACCTAATAATGGCAGTTTGGAAGATAATGTAATGAACAATTTACTGCCATCTATTTTCTGTGAGTGTAAGTAAAATGATACACTCTTTAATCAGAAACTGAGTAAAGCTGATGAGTTTTAATAAATTTACCACAAGCCATAGTCCTTTGTTTGTGATAACCTACATGCACTGTCTCTAGTGTTGGGATTCAGGGTTCTGTATTAATGTCAGTAAATCAATACAGCAATAACAATTTCTGCTGTTCTGCTGGTCATTGCAATTCTAAAAGCCAAAATTTGTTCTAATCGAACATATTATTTTTAGAATTAGCCATGATAAATTCGCATAATGCTGTGAATTTTATTTTCACTAAAAATTTGTGATAAAAATTTCCACATTCAAGTTGCCAGATTTGCAAATAACTTTCAAACCAAAGTAGATGCAGAGTTCCTTAATTTTTTAAATTATTTATATGCAAATACTAGTTATGATCTGCTCATGTTTTGATGTGTATATGCATAAAATTAATTATTTAATTCTATTAATAGTGCTGTACAACTGTAGTCTACACAAATTGTCAAATACATGGATAAAGTGATACTTCCTTTTACTCTTTTAACAAATCAGGTTTCTCTCTTAATGGTGAACTTCTGATGGATGCACTTGGAGGAGAAACATCTTTTTCGGATGTGCAAGGAGATTCATTTGTTCCGGCATGTACTTTAAGTGTTGGACAGAAAGCTAAATTGACATTTGGTCAGGATGTCAACACTCTGAAGTTCTTCACTACATGTGGGTTACAGGAAGGCTATGAACCGTTCTGTGTGTAAGTTTAAAAAGTGTTTTTACAGACTCTTAAGAATAATTTACTTTCATGTTTAATGTAATTCGCATATGCGATGGTATATGTCTGCTTGTGTCTGTTATGTGCGGATGGATATGTGTGTGTGCGAGTGTATACCTGTCCCTTTTTCCCCCCAAGGTAAGTCTTTCTGCTCCCAGGATTGGAATGACTCCTTACCCTCTCCCTTAAAACCCACATCCTTTCATATTTCCCTCTCCTTCCCTCTTTCCTGATGAAGCAACCATGGGTTGCAAAAGCTTGAAATTTGTGTGTGTGTTTGTGTTTGTTATTGTTTCTATCAACGTACCAACACTTTTGTTTGGTAAGTTAAAGAATCTTTGTTTTTAGATATATTTTTCCCATGTGGAATGTTTCCCTGTATTATAGGTATATTAACAGTGTACGATAAGACAAAATTTCATCTGATTTTTTTTTATTAGAATTGCCTCAGTTTACTTTGCATGAGATAATCAAATTACTACATCAAAATTCTTGTGGTGTAGTACAGTTAGTGGGGGCTTGTTTAATAGTGAATGAAAATTGAGTGATACACACACACACACACACACACACAACACACACACACACACAGAGAGAGAGAGAGAGAGAGAGAGAGAGAGAGAGAGAAAGAGGGAGGGAGGGAGGGAGGGAGAGAGAGGTGCACTTATGCTCCTATCAGAAGCCCAAGTGATTTACCACCTCTATTTCACCTTCTACAGTCTTTATCCATTGCTCCTCTTGTTCCAAACAAGGAATATCTTTTTCTAGTTGCTTGATTTTTTGCCTTTGCATTTGTCAGTTGTAACCTGAAAAAATTTTTTATTTCAATAAGTAAGCATTTTTCTTGTATAGCTACACAATATGAACTGTTACTTTAAGTGATTCTCCAAATTATGGCATATGGCAGAGCATTACATGACAGTTGGTCAGCACTGGGTGGTCCTCTGGGCCTGGTAGTGAAGTTTCTTTTTCTTCTTTTTTCATGCTTCTCTCACAGTTTTAAGCTGGTATTTTTATTTTATTCACTTCCCCTGTATTTCTTTCTTTTTCTTGCAGTATGTGTATTGCAATTTCATTTTCAGTTATGTAATATGAGTTTTATTTACATTTTATCATAATTTATATTGCCTTCAACACACAATAAAATCTGAAATTGTCCCCAGAATCATTTAGTATACCAAACAGTTTGAATGTTCGTATCTATTGATCAAATATTTGCAGAATGTGTCTAGTGCAATTGACCTTTGTACTCAAATCAATGTAGTTTATCTTAGTATATTTGATACATAGTGTGTAAATGTAATTTTATACATTTAACCTTTACAGAAACATGAAGAGAGCTGTAACTTACTGGTACACCAAGGATCAACCAATATTTGAAAACACAGATGACATGCTGGATACTAAAATAGATGTTACTCGTATTCCTGCTGGTTCAGACACACCCCCATGTCTGAAGATAAGTCACAATACATTTGAGACTATGGAAAAGGCCAACTGGGAATTCTTGAAACTTTCACTGCCTGTCATCTGCCAGTCAAGTTTTATAGAGTAAGGACTTAAAAATTGGTGTCATTAAGTTTTTTCCATTCGATGTCCACAATAAGGATTATATTACTACATTGCTGAAATCTGTTCAGCAGTTGCAAAAATATTAGATTTTTGTATGTATGTATTTCTACTGATCTTCACATCTGTCATGTTACAACTCCCATTACAGCTGAGAAACACGTGTAAAAATAAATTACAACAATATTTCTGACTTCCAAAATGACATAACTCTTCTTCAGATCAGAAAATGGAAATTACTTAAGGTAAGTTGGAAGAAGGAAAACTGGTTTTAAAGGTTCCTCTTCAAAGAGAAAGCATAAGTTCATATTGAAGAAAGATGAGGAAATATGTCAGCAGTCTCCTTTTCAAAAGAACCATCCCACGATTGCCTTTAGAAATTTAGAGAATTAAGGGAAAACATAAATTTGAATGGTCAGATTGTGGGCCAGCAGCTGGATAATAATATAGAATTATTCATCACCATCTTATTTTGCAAGAGCCTGGAAACTATTTTTGTGGTCATCCAGAAAGCAATGGAGAACGTACTGACCATAATTTTCAGTCTGCAGGTCCACAATCTTCTTGAGCTCACTGAAAGGAACTGTTCCTACTAGCTATTTACTCAGGGGGGTCAGGAACTATGACTATAAACAAAAGTTTTGAGTCATAGCTGATTAATATATTCAATAAAAGTTCACGTGTACAAACATACTAATATTCCTGATAATAATAGTAATAATAATAATGTCTCTATCATAAACAACACTAGTAGCAGTTGTGACTGTACTCAGGCTCATTCACTACCTATTTTACACATGGCTCATCTGTAAAGAGGGTTGGTAGTGAATGGTTGCATTTGCGCCCCCAATACTGAGTCATATATTGGCTAGCTTTTGAGCAGCAGTGAATTGAATACACAATTGTCTATACCACAACCTTGCGCAAAATGAGGTACACTATACAAGTTCAGATTGAAACTTAAAAAAAGAAAGAAAAGACACTTCTAACTTTGTGGCAATGCATATTAAAGTTCATAAAGAAATCTGATCTGGATAAATGATAGTTGGCGCAATTCGTACACATTGTTCATTGTCTCGCGTCTACACACTTTCATGTTGTTCCTTCACAGTTTATTCGCATACACTGGCATCCATGCTTACACTCACAGCACTTTTTCCGCTCCAAACTTACCACCACAATGGACAACGACCAAAAGCCCCACTTTCATGCTCATATCCCCAGTCATGAGTCAGGTCATGCGACACTACATTAATTATAATAATTCCTAAACATGGCCACAATTTGTTTACAATTTTATAAGATTTAAGTACTTAAACCTAAGTAAATTATATAATTTTACACACATTTATCACCACATAATTTTATAATTTGTTGCAATTAAAAAATACAAACCACTATTCAACGGAATGACAAATGCTCATCAAAACACAAAACAAGTACTTTCATGTCCATTTTGCATTACACTATTTTCATTCTGCATTTAATACATAATTTTATTCTTAAGCACAGAAAATTGAAATCAGTACTAATTTACCACATGCTATCAGATTTACATAATTAGGAATAACTACATGTTTTGGCACAGTTTCACCCCTCTCCCTTAATTTAATGATGTCTTTGCACAAAATATGAGACATACAAATAGTTGTCTGGCACTACAAAGATCGAAACTGAATGGTGTCATCATAATAAAATACTGACTTACTTTGCAATTGTTCTAAACATCTCTATAACTTAATTCTACTATGAAACATTTTGATTGAAGTACACCAGCCCAACATAGTATTTCTGCTGCTGCGCTTTAAATTTAAATTATGAACTACTTGGAAGAGCTCGTTTTTGCATGACTTCTATTTCAGTGATTAGGTTCCCAGAAAATCCAAGGACTCACATTACAAGCACACTCTGCATTATTTACTTAAGTGCAAAGTCATGCACAGTAATTATATGCAGTTATGTAACCAAGTAATTTAAACCATCTGAAACTGCTGAATTCTACCTTCTCTTTATCAGGGAAAGATGAGTCTATAAATGTATTGACTTGCTGTATGGTCATATTGTCCCCCATTACCTTACACAGTTCAGAGGCAACCTCTGCAGCAAATCACAAATAAAATAGTCTTTCACCCTGACTTCTAATCTTCAAACTTAATTGCTTGCCACAAAAGTGGGAAATAATCTCATCACTTGCCACCTGGTTTTGTCAACATTATGGGCGGCAAACAAACAGTTATTTCCATGAGATCTAAGTGATCCAGGATGATGTGCAGTTCACTTCCTAATTTAACCAAACGTGGGTTTGGTAGCAGCCTGGCTGTAATGTCATCCAAGACAGAGTGTAAGCTGGCATTTGACTAACGTGAACAGATTGATAGCTTGCTGTGAAGCGTCTTTCCTAACTCCCTCTCTGGCAATACTTATATATGGGCGCAGCGGATGGCTAAATGAAATGTCTAGGCACAGGCAGCAGCATCTAAATGGCCTCTATCTCAGACACGTATTACCGTATTTACTCGAATCTAAGCCGCACTTTTTTTCCGGTTTTTGTAATCCAAAAACCCGCCTGCGGCTTAGAATCGAGTGCAAAGTAAGCGGAAGTTCTGAAAAATGTTGGTAGGTGCCGCCACAAGTAACTTCTGCCGTCGAATTATGTAGCGCCACACAGGCATGCTTTGCAGGCACAAAGATACTGGCGACAAAACCTCTGCATCAGTAAATTAAAAAAAAAAAAGAAAAGGTGTAAGACGGCCTTTTTTTCACCGCCCCGAGTTTCGACCACTGCATTTTCATACATTATCCAACGAAGTAAATACAAATTCCATATTGTTCATCTTCGAATGTAGCAGCATTTCAACGTACTACGAAAATTCGACTGGCAAGATTGTTTGGGATGTTTGTCAATATGGCCAAATCTACGTTCTGAATTTTTTCCTACCTGTGACAAGAGATCGTTGCTAATAAGAACTTTTATGAATTGTGAATCGCATGCAGTATTCTTTTCATCATAAGAATAATACCGTACGAATATAAACATGTTGCCATGTGTTCTTTCGTGTTTGCTGCTATCTCATTTAAATCCTATCTACCTAATAAACTACGAAACTAGGGTAAGACTACAGCAAACGCGGAATAATATACATATTATGCCATGTTTATATTCGTATTGTTCTTATGCCTAATAGTGATACAGTAAGAAATGAAGCACGACAATTGACAAGATTTTTAAATCTAAGATGACTAATTTCTGTGCAGAATGTAATGTACTACAGAGGCGTCTGCAAAGATTTTCAACCGGAGAAAAATTTTCGCTAAACTCTCGTTCAGAACATCTTCTATCATACACAGTCTATTATTTGGTTCTTGTTGATCATTATCAAAGAAAGCAGCAGTGAAAGTAACAGCAAATAGCAAGCAGTCTCTTACCGTTGTTTCGCTAATGAGACGATTCCTTTTTTTTTTTTTTTTTAATTGTAAGCGGTGGTAGCGCGCACAAAAGCAAGCCATGCCGCGAGCGGCGAAAGGTCGTAAACACTCACTATCAGAATGCGACAAACAATGCATGACACAGTACAGTAATGCATTTTCAGCTTAGAGCGACATCTATAACAAAGAGAACGACACTTACCAGATCAAAGTAAAATAAGCAATCAATTCAAACCAGATGAAGCACGTGAAAAAGGAATGGTACCCGTATAAATAGGTACGGAGCACCTGACGCATAGCAATGGCTACATGGTAAAGCTTAACTGCTAAGCTTAAGATTCGAACCAAACCTAAATTGTGTCTCATATTACAGTGGACCAACTTTGTTTCGATTTGGATGTGCGACCTAAAACTTTTCTCTCCCTTGGAATTTCGAGTCTCAAATTTCAGGTGCGGCTTAGAATCGGGAAATTTTTTTTTCCTTGATTTTGAGTCTCATTTTTCAGGTGCGGCTTAGATTCGAGTAAATACGGCATTTAACAACTCTGTTGTGCACCAAGTTACAACCTTCATAATGTTTAGATGAATGAAGTTAAGTTGGCTTTAGTTACTGAAAAGGTTTCAGGTTGACTTCATTGAAACTTTGCTGGCTAGATGTTTTAGAATAGAATCAGCAGTAGAACATGACCTCTGAATTATTTCATTTAGATTCCTTGTATTGATTGTTGTTTACATTAAAGTCCTGAAACTTGGTACAGTGGTATTATTTAATGAATGTAATAGAACTATCATTAATACAAATGACAGTTAATCTGTTATGGAGAAGGACATTTCTGTTCCAAATTTAGTTTTTAGTAAATTACTTGAAAACTCCTAGAGATAGCTTAATGGAGTCACATAGTTAATGCTTTTATATCAAACAGAGGCTGCATACAAATTTTCATCTTTCTGAGTCTAATATTTAGCACCTTCAATTTTTCATAAAAAGCTGACTTTGAACAAATTGTTGTTTTGATCAAGTTGAGACTTGTAACAGTTGATTGTGATATATGTTTGCCCATTCTGAACAAATTTTAGCTTTCTAGTTTCATTATTTATTGCCACTTATTTTGTTCTTAAAACAATGTATTTGCTGAATCACATTCATTTGATCATTCTGTGATTTAACTGTTTTAACATTAATATACTGAAGCATAAAATGACAAAGTTTGCAAAAGCTATTTCAATTTTTAATTTCACTCATAGATTATGGTGCAATATTATGTATGCTACACACAGGTGCATTATGATAATGTGCCGCTAGTAACAGTGAACTGAGTTAAGTCCCAGGATAATCGGTCACCTCTGTATCTCTCAAATCGTACTGTGCCTATTTCACCACAACATAAGATTTCCACTACTATCATAATTACATCCAAGAAGTGAAAATAGTTATCTGTGCTGATAATACAACAACCATTATCAAGCCTAATGGAGAAACTTCAGTACTAGAAAATGTAACTAAAATTTTGCTGAAAATTTATTATTGGTTCTCTGCAAGTGGACATTCACTGAACTTCAATAAATATAAAACTTGTAATTCTGGACTGGACAATGCCAACCACACAATTAGAAAAATGCACTCATTCCTCACTAGCAGAAACTTGGAAGGATGAAACACAGAACTTAATTTAAGGAAGAAATAGGTGAGAATGTGTGTCTGGTGCACAGCATTTGTATGAAAGTGAATCGTGGACTATGGTTTTTAACTACAAAAGAAGAGAATAGAAACTTTTGAGATGCGGTATTACAGAAGGATACTGAAAATTCATTGGACTGTTAAGATAGGGAATGAGGGGGTTCTCCAGAGAATCAGGGAGGATAGAAATATATGAAAACTTTGAAAAGAAGAAGGGTGCGGGATCACAGGATACATGCTACGACATCAGGGGAACCGTAAGTGAAGAGAGAGACTGGCATACATCCCAAAAATGGAGATAAAACAAAAGCTGATGAAATTACAACAAACAAATCATTGTGTCAAGGATGTTCAGTACCAAGTATTCCTCTGAATATTTACATTACTAAAATCATTCAGTACTGGAAAAAATACACAACCATGTCAAAATACCAGAAGACAGTGTTTTAAATATTTTTTGCAGATGATGCCCTTTATTACAAGAAAAAGTTGATAATTTACAATGTGCACTTCACCACTTTAATCATGACATGTATTTCATCACTTTAACTGTGACTCTGAAACATACCTACCTCTAATTTCTCATTTTCACTCAGTGTCTCATCAGTGGAAATCCAATTAATTGGTGTAAATTGGTTGTGTGCCAAATTCTGCCATGATATACACAACACGATGTTCAATTAACATGTTTACTGCTAGGGTTCTTGACAAGAGCCAGATGGCTTTATTAATGTTCCTTTTCAACAGAATATGTAACAAAATTACAGTTTCCTTCTGAATAAGATGATTTTATGATTACCAAAACCTACATCAAGGGTTCAAGTAATCCTTTCTTACACAACTGGTTGGATGATTTTTCTTCCTTTCCAAGTTTCCACATTTATTGTCACTTATAGCAATACAAAGATCAGTTTCAGATTTCACTCGAAATGTTGTTCACAGGCAAGCACTTTCAACATTCTATTATTCAATATAATGTCAGCAGATTGTTTACAGTTCACTTCCACAATTTGAGTTCTGACAGATTAATATCACACCATTGGTTTCATTTTACATGGTCAGTTAACAAACCAGATTTACTGATACAGAAGATAAATATGCAGACATTCATGATGTTGATAGGAAGATGCGACCAGACAAATGTCCACTGACTGACTCCAGGAGTTATTAAAAAATAGTAAAAGTTACTATTGAGATGTTGATCAGATGAATATGGACAGCAGATTCACATGGAGATGTTAGTCATGTATTAGGTGACTCTCATTACCAAAACATTAACCTGGTAGTTGCTAGCGGTGTAATTTTTATGTACATTGATGTTGCTTGTAATAACGGTGGTGGCAGACAGCAGGCTTTTGAAGAGAAGGGGTATTTATAAATTGGCATGAAGATGATTTGAGAATTTGAAAACTACACGTTTCTTTGTAGAAATGTATGATTGAAATACATTAGAATGGCAGATAATTGTTCAGGCAATAATTTGATTTACATAATAAATTGTTGATCAAAAAAATAAAAAAGTTTACAGAACTATTTGCTATGCCTTTGTTGTGAATCAACAACGTAGGAAAAGAGAATGCAACTTACTGTAAAGAAGGCACCGCACATTGCAGTTATGCACAATCAAGTCTTTTAATTGTGCCTGTCTGCAACTTTGTGTGTCTTCTTTATGGTAAGTAGCGATTTGTCTTTTCCTGCATTGTTGATATTCCTGCCTGGAGTTTCCATATGTTGTGAATTACCTGCTAACAAGTTGTGCCAACTTTATGAAAAGGATAAATTACTACACACCATTTAGAGGAGACTTTGACTCTCAGATAGGCACAGCAATAAGACCACTACGTATTTAAGCTTTTCGTCTAAAGTAGAAAACACACACACACACACACACACACACACACACACACACACACACACACAGTCTCACAGGCACGACTCTCACGCACCTGACCACTATCTCTGGCAGTGAGGGCCTTACTGTGATCAACTGTGCTTGATGAGAGAAGCAGCCCACGAGTGGTGGGGGTAAGGAGGAGGCTGGGATGAGGAGGGGGAAGGATGGTAGGGTAGTGGTGGGGGAGTATGCAGGGACATGGTGTGGACAGGGTAGGGCTGCTAAGTGCACTCGTTAGGTTTGAGGGGAAGGAGGGGGTAGGTGAGTTGAAAAGGAGAGAAGTAGAGGAGGGGTAAAATATTTGTGGATGCCGCATTGCTGGAAAAGAAGGTTGTGTAGTGTTGGAATGGGAGCAGGGAAGGGGTTAGGCAAGTGAAGGACAGGGACTAGTGAAGGTTGAGGCCAGGGGGTTGTGGGAATGTAGGATATATTGCAAGGAGAGTTCCCACCTGCACATTTTAGAGAAGCTGGCATTGGTAGGAAGGGCTTAGTTGGTGCAAGCTGTGAAGCAGTCATTGAAGTGAAGCACGTTGTGTTAGGCAGCATGTTCAGCAGCTGGGCAGTCCAGCTGTCTCTTAGCCACAGTTTCTCAGTGGCCATTCATGCAGACATGCCCACAGTGGTTCTAACTTAGTTTATAGGCTGCCAGCTTTGAAATTATGGTAAATTATGCAAATTCACAATTAGTGGCTTAACTGTTTAATGATGGCTGTCATTCGGGCCAGAAAATTTAGAGCAGCAGAGTATAGTGGTAAAGTCAGGAATCAAACAGGTATAATGGCACAAAAGGCAACAGTAATTTTGGGTATATCCGGAATTCAGTACTAGTTATGTATTAGGTTAATTAGTTTCTGGAAAATTAAAAAATTTCACTTAAAGTCTCGCTGTCTAATGGTATGTGTCAGTATGTCCATACTTCCTAATTAGCTCAGTCTAAATCTACCATTGCTTTTGTGGTAATTTCAGTTATTCATTACTTTGTTAATATGGCTTCCAGAAAAACTAAATACATCATTGTAATTGCCATACTAAAAATGATCATCAAAATAAAGAATTTGACTGGAATGTGGTCTGAATAATGTTTTGATAGATTTGAGCATACACTGCTGACACACGATATGGGTAACTAGATTCAGGTGAAAACTAAGGAAAAGAAAAAAAAATTAATCGGAGTCAGTAAGAGCAGATAGAAGGATTCCAGCATGCTCTGTTTCAAGACTAAGATGAAAGTGATGATTTTCTGAAGCACAGATCTGGTTCAGACGAATCACTGTAGACAACACTATTACGGAACAAGTGTCACCCTTCAGTTATTTGACCCAGGCAGTAATAAATAGCTAGATTTAAAACAGGCTAGATGTGGATTTAAATGTGGTACAGCATGTAACATATCAAAAAGAAGATGAAGTGACCATAGGAGCACATTCTAAAGGGAAACCTACATAATCTTTTTTCAGTTCCTGATGCTTGTGTTGTAAATAGTCAGTCTCTTTTCTGAAAGAGAAATTTTCAGGTCTCAGCAGCACATGGGCATTTCATTAAATGCAACAGCAACATGTGAAAATTTATGCTTGACCTGGGCATGAACCAGGTATATGTGTCCTTCTGGACATCGGCAAGAACAGACACCACATATACAAATACATACATATATGCACCTTGATGTCGAAATGATATTTTCTGTACAGTGCAGAAGCACTCACTCATCCGAACCCTTGTGAGGCTCAGCTGAATATCTGTGAGCAAATAGGGAATAATGGATGGAGGGAGCTATATCGTCAGGGCTGGATGGGAAGTGTGCTCGTATGGCCAAGGCAGTTAAGGCAACCGTTCTAGAGAGGCAGAGCATCTGGGTTTGAGTTCCAGTCCAGCAAAACTTTTCATATGGCACCAATGCATTTAATGCAGTGCCTCTATGCAGCTAAGCTCTGAAAATTTCTCTTTCATTCCATATATATGACTGCTGAATCATACAAATGGTGCCTGTTCTTTTGGACATCTTCTCTATGTTTTCCATCAGAGTCAGCATAAGTTTTTGAGTATTGCAGTCCTTCTTTCATACTTTTATTGTGAGCTTTTCCTCCCCTCATAAATGGATACCCAAACTCAGGCATGGATCCAGGACAGAGGTCACAGGAGTCGTGTGCCCTTCCCAAAAATCAATTTACTAAAAGCATTTATATTTTCATATAAATTAAATTCCAATTTTTCAGTCAACTTTCAGAAAATGAAATAGTGTTGTCACTAAGGGTTCTGAAAATGACATAAACTCTGAGTAATGTTTTCAGTTGCTTTCCTGAATGTTAGCCTGTATTGGTGAGCCCTGTCCTTACCAGATGCAGGAAACATTGCAGCCATGTAAAGGCATCCATTCACAGGCTGACTGTACTTATTGCTAGCAACAAATCCAACACATTTTCAGACATGATGAATCTTTGTCAACCCGTCCCCCTCTCCCCCTGGATCCACACCTGCCGTGAAACTTTTCTCCATTTCTTGTCTCTCATTGAAAAAATTATTACTGTAAACGTGTGCGCATAATTTCAACAAAATAACTGTTACTGTCCTGAAAACAGTGTCAGTATTGGTGCCATGTCTCACTGAGTTCTTTGTGCTTCTCAGTTATGATAATGTTCTAGAAATAAGAGAACAAAGTAAATTATATAAAATCTTCAAGTGTAATATCTCTCACATGCAATTTTTCCCCTATTTCTCTCTTGACAGAGAAGGTGAGAAAATCAGGCGATGGCAAGAAATAAAAATCCGACAACACAGATTACTCGCTGAAGCTGATCAGACAACACCAGCTCATATTGAACAGATAATGAAATCTGGATTTACAATGAGTGATATTAAAGGTAAGCATGAAGTACACAATCTTTTATGTTTATGTTGCTCTGCATATCTTGCCTAATCTATGTGTAATAACTTTTAACATGTTTATCCCAACAGGTCTCCAGCGAGGTTATTCAGAAGATGTTGTAGAGGCAGATGAAATTATTATGAATGGACCAACACCTGATTCACCACAATCACCTAGCAAGCTTAAAAATAGACCATCTAGACCACCACGCAAAGGCTCGTTGTCAAGAAATGCTACTTATGATAACATGGAAAATGCATTGACAAATGGAATGTTGGAGCCAGGTATGTTTCAGACATTATCATGGAACTGCAAAGGTAACAAAAGTAAATCTGGCCTGTGAGTATGATATTCGGAAGAGTTCTAAGGAAACAGACAGAAAGTACATGTAATACAGCTAGTTTTCAGTGGATATTCGTAAGTTAGTTATACTTATTTTGTTTCTTGTGTCCTGTATTGTTTTCAGAGCTGTCTTGAGAAGGAAAAAAACAAAATGTAATAAAACAATGTAGTTCTCTGTGCGGTTGATGGTTTATTGATAACACTCATTTTCCCATACACTTGCTCCTCAGTTATCAAAGGTTACAGATTTTGCATTACCAAATGCAGGTAGCCACTGGCAAATATTTGAATTAGAAATACTCTAAGATGGCTGTTTAGTTTTCCTTCACTGCTACTGGTCAGGCTCTGATGGGTATCATTCAGGCACCAAATCTTAACTGCCATGTCCACTGAAACAAATTAATTTTATTCTTGCTACTAAAAGAAGTTTTCTTCATCAGAATTGGGTTGACAAGTGGAAAACTAGCATCTCATGATGGCTTGACAATGTCTTAATGACTTGAATTAAATTCCAAATTTCTTATTACAAGGGGACCGCACCTACCTACCATCACCAATTTTGCCCAAATTTATAGTATCTGCAGGGCTTGGTCAGAAATTAAAGTAACGGAAGTGGGAGCTCCAGATGTCCAAGTGTTTAGAAAGAAATAGCACTTATGTCGCATGTTGGTTGAGGCATGGGCCGTTTACTTAGTGTGGTTTCCAAGCAGCAGGTGGTGCAACATAAAGAGTACAGAAGCATAATTTGAAGATCATGGGATTTAGTCCCTATGCAGAAACTTTATTTTACTTTCACTTTTTACATTCCTGACACTACAAATAAACTGAAATAATGCTCATTGTATTGTATTTATTAATATTTTCATAAAAGGCTTGAAAAGGTAAATTTGGGATTGTAAATAAAATTCAAGGAAGGGACTGTAAGATATACATAGAAACATTGTATATAAAATTAGATACTTTTAATATTTTACAGTTGATCATTTACAAATTTTGGGCTAATAATCATAAAAACAAGGGAAGCAGTAATTTTTTTGCTATCTTGCTCACATTATAAATGCTGCAGATTTACAATTACATGGTTGTGTTACAGTTTTTATATGAAACAAACTTTGTTTACATTCATAACAGATTCTCTCTCATTGCACAGTTTGGCAGTACACCAAGCATAAATATCATTTGTCCAGATATATGAAAGGACAATTTGTGATGTACAGTGGAATGTATTTTGACACAGTCTTTTTGGGATGTAATTTCTTTCTGTCTCTCAATGAAATAAGAGCTGTTTTGAAGATTTTTAATCATATTCTTTAGATGATGATACAAATAGACATTGCAGGGTTGCACTAGCAGTGTGCATTTGGGGAACCACTTTAACACTACATGATGGCAATCGTTCTTCCTCTTGAAAAATCTTGCCATACAGTTTTAGATTTCTTTGTCCTCCCCATGAGTGGGTTAATAGAAGAAATTTGTTCTCCTGCACATGGGGATTCATCAAATCACATACAATATTTTTAGCATTATTTCAGTGTATTTGCATTGTAAGTAATGTAAAAATTGAAAATTAAAAAGGAAGTTCGCTGAAAGGGAATAAGTCCCACAATCTTCGAATTACCATTCTGTACTCTTTTCACAGCACCAATTGCTGCCTGGAGAGTTGCTAACATAAATGTCTCATGCCTCACTCACCCCACATCATAAATGCTAAATTTTCTAAACAGTTGGCCGTCTGGAGCTCCCACTTTTCTCACTTTCAACCTGTGCATATTCATTAACTTGGACGAAATTGGTGATGATAAGTAGACGTGATCCCCTTGTTAGTGTGTTTTTAACTGAGGTCATAAAACTGTTGTGGTATTCTGCTCATTAGATATGAACAAATGAGTATTATGACCACTGCCCACCGCGATGCAGGTTATTAGCTGGTGGTGTTGCATGCACATGATGCAGTAACAAAAGAGTGTAAGTGGAGCAGACACAAATGGGGATCACCCTATTGAAGATATGGGTTGCAAATGGGAAAATTAATTGAGATAAGCAACTTTGTCAAAGGGCAAATTATTACTATGCAAATCCTGTGAATGAGTATCTCAAAAACGCAAATCCTGTGAATGAGTATCTCAAAAATGGCAAAGCTGGTTGATGTTCACATACTGTCATGAGCATCTATGGAAAGAGGTAGAAGGACATTGCAACTACCATTAAGCGCTATATCATTGGATGTCCATGACTTTTCACAGAATGTGGGGTTTTGAGGCTTGTGTGCTCTGTAAAGTAAGATAGATGGTGATATGTGGCATCTCTGCCGAAAGAGCACAATGCTGGTGCATGCACAAGTGCTTTGTTCATTGTACATTGTTGAACATGGAGCTCTTTAGCAGATCACCCCTGTGTGTTCACATGTTGACCCAGTGATGGCACAAGGACATCGGGATTTGAGTGTCGATCAATGGAAATGTGAATAGAATGAAATTTTCACTCTACAGCGGAGTGTGTGCCGATATGAAACTTCCTGGCAGATTAATACTGTGCACCGGACCGAGACTCGAACTCAGGACCTTTGCCTTTCGCGGGCAAGTGCTCTACCAACTGAGCTACCCAAGCATGACTCACGCCCAGGTAGGAGATGAGGTACTGGCGGAATTAAAGCTGTGAGGATGGGACGTGAGTCGTGTTTGGGTAGCTCAGTTGGTAGAGCACTTGCCCGCAAAAGGCAAAGGTCCCAAGTTTGAGTCTCGGTCCGGCACACGGTTTTAATCTGCCAGGAAGTTTCAATGGAAATGTGTCAGGTCTTTGGGTGAATCACATTTTTGCTGCAGTAGGGTCATATCCAAAAATGCTATCGTTGAGGTGAACGGTGTCTTGAAACATCCAGCATGTCACAGACACAGGCTGGCGGGAGCAGTATTATGCTGTGGGAGACATTTTTCTGTGTTTGCGTGGGACCTGTGGTAGTAATCAAAGACACACTGACAGCCATGAACCACCTGCATCCCGTATTGCTTGATGTCTTCCCCAATGGCAATGCCATCTTTCAGCCGTATAATTGTCCAAGTCCACAGTGGTTTGCAGAACATTATAGTGAACTCACATTGATATATCTGCAATCAAATTCACCTGATGCAAATCCTATGGAACCCATCTGGGTCACTATTCGGCACCATCTCTGCGTACACAAATCAGTGTACCATTATTTATGTGAATTACACAACTTGTGTCTAGACGTCTAATGCCATATCCCTCAACAGACCTACCCACAAACTGTCGGATCCCTGATGTGCAGAATCAGTTATATATTTCATTCCAAAGATGGACAGACAAGCTATTAAGCAGGTGGTAAAAATGTTTTGGCTCATCAGAGTATATTGTTTTTTAACATGTGCATTGTGTTCATCTTTGCTTCTCACACATCCATCAACAACAGCACAGGCTGCATAGTATACAGGGTGACACAGAAGAATGGGAACATTTCCACAATCCAGTAAAACTAGAAGTGATGAAGGACAGAAATTGCATTTATAGTAATTGAAACCTTACAACTTTGCCAATTTACAAAACATTGATGGCATTTATCATTTTTTTAAATTTATGTCATTTATATGGTGTCCTGTATGAATACATTCGTGAAATCTGCTGTTGAGATTCCTCATTGACCTCTGCAACATCTCAGCTGGTATACTATGAATTGCATCCCAAATTCTCTGTTTTAACTCATCCAAGGTTCCTGGTCGAATCATGTAGACTTTGCTCTTGACGTAGCCCCACAAGAAAAAAAATCACAAACGGATAAATCTCGTGACCTAGAGGGCCAGGGAATGTTAATGAATCATGAGGTCACATGGTTCCCAAACAATTCTCGCACATATGCCATTGATTGCCATGCAGTGTGTGATGTCACTCCATCCTGTTGAAACCAGGCTTCTTGAGCATTTGAAAAGTTGTTCTATGCAGTTGTAACAAAAGTTCGTAACATCTCCATGTAACAATCAACATTGACAGTTTTCTTCACTTGTGAAAAAATATGGTCCGATAATCCCATGTGATGAAATACCACACCATACTGTCACTTTACTAGCACGTAAAGGGCACTCACGAACGTCATTAGAATTTGTGTTTGCCCAGTAATGGTAGTTCTGCTTATTCACAAAACCTGTGAAATGAAAATGTGCCTAATCTGACATCCACGACTTGTTTAGAAATTCATTGTCACTGTTTATTTTTGTTATCGCTTGTTGACAGAATCCTAATCGTAACTGGTAATCATTGTCCTTCAATTGTTGCGCCTTTTGTAGTTTGTATGGATGAAATTTTAAATCAAGATGAACAATTCTGTGAACACACTCCCGGGACATTCCAACTACAGCTGCTTGCTTATGAATTGAATGATATGGGCTCTGTAAGACAGACGTACAACATCAACATTCACTGGAGAATGCACACTTCTTGTTCGTTCTGTTGGTTTCTTCTTGAGGGCAGATCCAGTCTCTTCAATGTTATTAATCCAACATTTTATCGTGTGTTTCAACAGAATGGCATCGTTATGCCCTAAATTATAAATACGTCGAAACTCCCTCTGCGCCGCTGCCAAACTATCATTGTTTTTATAAAACATTTTTATGGCTAATGCATGCTGTTGCCAATTCCCCTAATCCATGATTGCTGAAATGGCAGACTGTTTTCTTGCTAATTGTCATGAACCCACAGTGCTGCCACCTGCCCATGGCTGCCACTACTCATTTCAAACATTCCCATTATTCTGTGTCACCCTGTATTTGCATGGCATCATCACGTTCACTTACCATCAGCAGTTACACTTAATACAGTCTCCTGATGAGTAGCTTCCAGTGCTGAAACAGACAGAAGATGTTCTGCTCCATAGGTACCAATGGTTTTTCTTACACTGTTGTTATGCTTCTGTCTATCAAGCCCTGAATGTTAATACTGTTGTGCCAGTAGTCACATCAAGTTGTTAATATACAAACTTCTACATCACATCATCTTTTCCATTTTTGAAAAGAGTGTTCCTTATGAACAGCAGGCTCTACAGAATTCCCTAAGACTCTCTACTCTTTCGTTCTTTTTTTTTTTTTTTTTTTTTTTTTTTTTTTTTTTTTTTTTTTTTTTTTCCCCTTCCTCATATTGCTCATTAGTAATGCTGCACCTTTTTCTTCCTCAATTATTCTACTGGTGTCTATTACATTCTCATCATGTTTTAAATTCCGGATTGAATACTGTAGGAGTTAACAAAAATAGTATCACCAGTCATTTGTGGATTTGAGTTTGTTTGTGGCTATCGTATTTTAAAAGACGTAAACGAGTGAAAAGAAACAATGAATGCACATAAAAACTTGTAAATGAAGACATATATGAACTTAGTAAACATTACAAGGTTCTCTTTTGTATAGAATTGTGTTTGTTATTGTTTTATAGGTAAAATTCATAGGTCAACAAGTGATATGGATCTAAATAGATACAACATGGATGGGATGGTAAATAACCAAGATGCTATCCGAGATGACAAAAAGAAGAGAGGTCGTTCACCATTCAGGTAATTAAAAGTCACTTTCTGGCTGCAATTGTGGGTTAAAAAGTAAATTTTGGTTCCGCTTGAGTGTGCTCACGTGTGCACTTGTCTACGTATGTCTGGGGGAAAGAGCATTAAGGACTTGACAAAGAGCTAATGACTGTAGTAAACATACTTTGAAAGGCAAAAATCAGAAGAGTCCAAAGATCTGTAAGTATTATGATGTACATCACCACAAAACCTGCATACAAGTAATTTTGTTGGCTACCACGGCTCAGTTGAAACTGAAGGACACCCCATCAAAATAAGAGACAGTATTTCCCCTTATAGCACTGTAAGGGATTGAACTAAGGTCTGCTAATTAGCTAGTAAGTTAAGGGTATGTTTTCTTTAAGTCAAGCTCAGAAAACAGGTCTATGCTAGCAAGAATGTTTCTGTATCTCCCTGAATCTCACCACTCAGCTAACCACTGTAATATGGTCATAGACCAAGCTGTTCCAGCTCTTCAGCCTCCTGATGAACTGTGGAGTGTTCACTGCTCCACAGAGTGTTGTTGCTTGTTGTGAGAAATCAAATGGCTCTGCACAGTGAGTCTTGTAATCTGACAATCACAGGTAATGCAGCTTACATGACTGCTAACATCATGTGAAGTAGAGGAAATACGTAATAAACAACTATGTTAAAATATATAACATTTTCTTTTCAAAAAACAAACAGATATGTCAGGTGCCCATATGTGATTGCAGCCTTAATTTGAAGGATACTCATCATTGTTGTGTCCTAAAGAAAATATGTTTCTTTGTTTTTTATTCTTTTTGTTGCCTGTCAAATGCATTTAGATTTTCCTGAGCATAATAATGCCTGCTCTCATGAAGCTTAAAAATAATCCAGTGCTTGCAAAATCTTGGTTTTGGGCTGCAGGAGCATGAGTCATATGGCCTTGATGAAGCTCCAAGCGATTTTCACTTGGCCCAACGAAGCAGCACCTGAATGAATTCAAGTTTTCATTGGATCACTGGGTTGTGGGGGCACTGTAGGAGTGGGTATATACAATAACACAAAGCATCTTCCAGGAAGGCATTAAGCAGCTTGTCAATAGGTGGAGTAAGTGCATAGAGGTTGAAGAAGATAATGTAAAGAAATCATGTCACTTGCAATGCTGTTTTACCAAAAAACTATCTTTTTTAAAAAGTGCCATTACTTTTTCACTTGTCCTCGAATGAGATCATTGGGGTGTGAATACTACTTTTAGTTCAAAAGTCTTCTCCAAATTCACTTTTTAGTTTGTTTTTCAAATGAGAGACAATAGTTTCTGGAACACCATTTTTGGTTGCAGAATGGAGTGTGTCCTATAGCAAATTCATCTCCTCTGTGGGTTCACTAACAGCTTCAAAAATATCAAGTTATAGCACAATTGAGTGCTACCACATCTGCAAGTTCATCAGTTAATTGCAGTACCATAATGAACCAATGCTCACATATTAAAAGCTGAGCATGGTCAGATCATCATCATCATCATCAGTTATCTGCTATATTAGCAGGTTCTTTGCCTCTCTATTTTCTGCGATCTGTTGCTTCCTTCTTAAGGCTGCTGTATGTTGTACTGTCCATCACGTCATCCAGCATCTGGAATCTCTTCCTTCCTCGCTTCCTTTTCCCTTCTACATAACCTTCTAAAACTGTTTTTATCAGTCCGTCATTCTTTCTTAATATATGCCCAATCCAATTTCTTTTTCTTCTCTTTATTACATCTAGTAACTGCCTTTTCTCTCCCACTCTTCTCAGTACTTCTTCATTTTTTACTCTGCCCATCCAACTTATTCTTTCCATCTTTCGCCATGTCCAGATCTCAAAAGCCTCCAGCCTTTCTCTGTCTTTTTTCCTCGTAGTCCATGTTTCAGCGCCATATAGAAGAACACTCCATACAAGACATTTTATGAGTCTCTTTCTGAGTTCTCTGTCCAGACTGCTGCAGAAGATTCTCCTTTTCTTATAAAACGCCTCTTTTGCCATTGCTATCCTTGTTTTAATTTCTGTGGTGCACTTCCAGTCGGTGTCTATCCTGCTGCCAAGATACTTAAAATTTTGCACCTGTTCTAGTGTTTCTCCATTCAGCACAATTTTTATTTCCTTATTTCCTCCTATTGCCAATACTTTTGTTTTATTTGTGTTAATTTTCATTCCATATTTTTTTCCGTTAGTTGCAATGGTGTCCACCAAATCCTGTAATTCTTTTTCCCCTGTGGCTAGAAGGACCATTTCATCAGCAAATCTCAAGCACCCTACTCTTCTTCCTCCAATTTCTACTCTTTTGTCATATAATGAGCATTGGTCAATCATATTTTCCAAGTACAGGTTGAAAAGAGTAGGTGATAAACAGCATACTTGTTTTACTCCTTTCCCTAGTCTGATCCTGTTTGTACTTTCTCCTCTCACTTTAACTGAAACTTTTTGATTAAGGTACAATGAGTTTATAAGTCTTCTGGTTTTCCAGTCCACTCTCTTTTCACTCATAATAGTCGCCAGCTTGTCCCAAACCACATTGTCAAATGCCTTTTCTAAATCGATGAAGCACATATATAGGTCTCTTCCTTTTTCAATAAACCTTTCTCCCAATATTTGTAGGAGCCCTATTGCATTTCTGGTGCCCGTATTCCATCTAAAGCCAAACTGCTCCTCACTGAGATTCTCCTCTATTACTTTTTCAAGTCTTTTATTAATTATTCTTAACATCACTTTGGCTGCATGTGAAATGAGGCTGATTGTCCTGTGCTCGCTGCATTTCTTGGTTCCTTGTTTTTTCGGTAATGGAATCATTACTGTTGTCAAAAAGTCCTCAGGCCATTCACCACTGTCATATATTTTATTACATAACCTCAATATTTCTCTTATTCCATTGTGGTTCAAGCATTTTAGTATTTCTTCCGGTATTGTATCTGTACCTACTGCTTTGCCATTTTTCATTGCAGCAATGGCAGACTTTACTTCTTCCATTATGATGGTCAGTCCTTTCTCTTCATCACACTGTTTTGTGATTCAAGTTCCAGAGTTTCTGGTTTGCTATTTGTGTCATATAGCTCTTTTATACAGGGTGTTACAAATAGGTACGGCCAAACATTTAGGAAACATTCCTCACACACAAAGAAAGAAAATATGTTATGTGGAGATGTGTCCGGAAACGCTTACTTTCCATGTTAGGGCTCATTTTATTGCTTCTCTTCAAATCACATTAAACATGGAATGGAAACACACAGCAACAAAATGTACCAGCGTGACTTCAAACACTTTGTTACAGGAAATGTTCAAAATGTCCTCCGTTAGCGAGGATACATGCATCCACCCTCCGTCGCATGGAATCCCTGATGCGCTGATGCAGCCCTGGAGAATGGCGTATTGTATCACAGCCGTCCACAATACGAGCACGAAGAGTCTCTACATTTGGTACCGGGGTTGCATAGACAAGAGCTTTCAAATGCCCCCACAAATGAAAGTCAAGAGGGTTGAGGTCAGGAGAGCGTGGAGGCCATGGAATCGGCCCGCCTCTACCAATCCATCGGTCACCGAATCTGTTGTTGAGAAGCGTACGAACTCTTCAACTGAAATGTGCAGGAGCTCCATCGTGCATGAACCACATGTTGTGTCATACTTGTAAAGGCACATGTTCTAGCAGCACAGGTAGAGTATCCCGTATGAAATCATGACGGTGAATCGAGGAAGTACAGCACATACTGACGAAACTAAACTGAGCTCTAACATGGAAATTAAGCATTTCCGGACACATGTCCACATAACATCTTTTCTTTATTTGTGTGTGAGGAATGTTTCCTGAAAGTTTGGCCGTACCTTTTTGTAACACCCTGTATATTCTTCCCATCTCTGGAGGACATTGTCACGATCTTTGTACACTACCTCTTCATCTTTACTCAAAAGATATATCGCTGCTTTTTCCAAGTGTGAACAAAAAAGCAAAGAATGCTCTGGTCCCCCCCCCCCCCCCCCTCCCCCCAAGCTGTGTCCCTAAATTCCTACCTGTGGCCTGAATTTAACAAGAGACTGTTTGCTTTCAAAGCCAAACTCTGCATCTACATCTGTATTCTGCTAACCACTACGACGTGCATTCCCAGTATTCATGTTTGGACCTTGGGAAGAGTGATCACTTATATACCCCTGTACACACTGTAATGAGTCTGAACTTGTATCTCCAGTTCCTGTGGGAGCAATACCAAGGAAGTTGCAGTATATTCCTAGATTCTTCACTTACAAGGATGCCATCTATACAGTTATGTAGGTTAAGATCCCAGGTATCACATACTGCCGCCATTCACCCTGGTAGGCCCTCATTTGTGAGAAATTAATGAAAAAATTTTGGAATTTTGTGAGGCACTCAATAGTGTTAAAAAAGTTGCTTCAAATAGAATGGTTCTGTGAGGAGGTTGTTGGTTCAAATACTGCCAGGCACAGTACATTTTTATTATTTTTTGTCTTTATTGAAATGACTTTCATCACCTTTTTTATTCTGTTAATTGATTTAAATGCAATTTTTTACTTCCTTTTCATTCTCATAACATTTTGGTCATAATATCGACTTCTTCATTTGTTCTCATTTCTCTTCCTATCATTCTTCTTCCACCTCAGATCTTTGTCCATGTGTTTTTAATTAATTTTATAGTCCGCTCCCGGTAGCTGAGTGGTCTGCGTGACAGACTGTCAATCCTAAGGGCCCGGGTTCGATTCCCGGCTGGGTCGGAGATTTTCTCCACTCAGGGACTGGGTGTTGTGTTGTCCAAATCATCATCATTTCATCCTCATCGACATGCAGGTCGCCGAAGTGGCGTCAACTCGAAAGACCTGCACTGTCTACCCGACGGGAGGCCCTAGCCACACGACATTTCATTTTTTCAATTAATTTTATGTATTAATTTCAATTTATTTTCTTTTGTTTTAGCACCCTGTTTTTTCGTCCACATTATGGCATTCATTATATATGTTTCTCACTTTGTTTGAATTCTGTTCTACTTATAAGCCGTTTTTTCATTTAAATCTTCATCTACATTATTTTGTCCATAGTGCAACAGGTATTTCAGTTATGCTTTAAATGAAAATTCACATCTGGTAATGAAAAATCACATTTTTCACACTACTGCACAGTCAATATAAGTAGATTATTTGATCTTTGGTTTTTTAACTGATAGATTGGAATTTTCAAATAATTTAATATTATAATAGGTAATAATAGATAAATATAATTAATTTCATATTCAGAAAAAGTCTGACCAGAAAAAGAATGATATAAAGAAAAAATGAACCAAATGAAAAACGTTCATATGGTGATGAAAATAATGCGACAAAGGAATAGAAATAAAAAATTACGTTTAAACCAATTAATTGAATATAAATAACGATTGAACTCATTTTGATAAAGATTTAAAAATAAAAGAAATTTATTACACCTGACGAGATTTTGAATCCCAAATCTCTTGCATGTGGAGCTATCATCCTATCCATTACTCCACACAACCAGACTAGATAATTTGACTTTTTTATCATTATTGAGCATCATGCAGAATCCCAAAAATTTTTGGTGTGAATTACTTGCAAACAAGGGCTCACAAGGGTGAACGGCTGCGGGTGTGATACCTGGGATCTTAACCTACGTCACTGTATATTTGGCTTCAAAAAGTTGATCCCATCGCTGGGGACCTCTCCTTGTTAGTACTGTTTCTTTGAAACTTTATGAACATTTTCAGCATGTTTAAAGTTGGTAGTATTCTTTCGCAGTATAGTTGGTGTCTGCCTTTGAACATCCGCCATTTCATGTTTCTCAGCGTCTTAGTGGCCATCTCCGTATGAACATTTGTGCTGCCGTACTTTTATGCATTCAGGTTGCACAAGTGTTTTGTTAGCAGCCTCTTTCATAGACCCATTACATCTTCCCTGTATCCTACAATGAACTGAAGTTTATCACCTGGTTTATCAACAACAGAGCATATGTGATCATTCCATTTCATTACCCTATAAATTGCTACACACAAGTATGAGCTAATTGATTCAATTGTGACTCACTGATATTTCCATGAGCTCTGGTGCCATCAGTGAGGTATAGAGGTTAGCATTGCTGGCTGGTGTGCTGCGGGCTGCCAGTTCAAATCCAACCACCCGCAATTATTTATTATTTCATTTTATTTCTTGAAGGTTCTTGAAGTATCATACGTTTGTAATGTTCGTATGTCTGGAATATTCAGTGGTTGTATAAATACTAGCATTCTGAAATAGTCGACGTTTGTATTTGCGCACCCTATTCAACAGATCAGTTCTGTTTCGGCTGTATGTTGGTGTGCTAAGTGTTGTATTTCATTGGTGACCCAGCGTTCAGATTTGGACTCGAGCGTGGTCACGACATGATATTGTTTGGTGGAGATGTCAAGCACCTCAAATCATCTACATAGTCGTAGCTCCAATTAGGCAATGTGAAAACCATTGCCTACTCAGACCGGAACCAGAATACAAGCAGTATAGCATTCCCAAACCAGCAGTAAGTCAGCTGCACATCAAGCATCTATCAGTGTTCTCTGGAGATGTTTGTCAAGGCCTGACAAAAAAGATGGAAGTATTTGACTGAGTCACCAAATACAGTGGGTGAGAAGACATGATGTTTCTGTCAAATATGAACTTATACTTAGATGACGCAGCCCAGCAGTGGTTTAAGAAAAATGAAGAGAAGTTCAGTAGTAGTGAAAAATTCCAGACCGGACTGAAGACAATGTTTGACAAACAGTGAACAGCAAGTCTACTTAGCGGAAGAACAACTGAGGGGCAGGGCCAAACGTCATGGGAAACAACATAATTATACATACAGAATGTTTTGACCCTATGCCACATCGTGAATCCTAACAAACAGAAGTTAACAAAAAGAAGTCACAAAAGACATGTACTGAGGTACTCTTAAGGTAAAGGAGCCGACAATGTCTGGAATTCATCAAACTGTGTCAGCAAATTGAGGAAATGCTACAGAAAAGAGTCAGATGAATGAGGTATTACTGAATGGAGTCCCTACCTGGTGGTTGTGGAAGACCACCAAGAGCTCACCTCTCTCATAAGACAGATAGTAAGAGCATACAGCATTGTATGGCAGCCAGAAATGTCAGACTAAGTACACAAGATGTAGTAACCTTGAATGTCAACCCAGTATGTCAGGAGATAAAAGAGAATTTGGAGGAAGATGTGTATCAGTCTTTAGCATAAGTCTGTACCACCAGTAAAATGTGCCATAAGGAATGGACTTGAATTTAATGCCAACAGCATCAACTCCTTCTCCAAGTAAAATGTCTGATGAAAGAACACATATTTGGAATATGGAGGACAGCACACCAGTCTGTTTTCATATTGTGGACACTCTGGACACATGCATTACGGCAGAGAAAGAAGACAAGTGTTCGACAAATATTATGCCACAAGACCTCAATCATCACAATGGTCCTATTCATGCCAGTCATATGGATATGATTATAATCAAACTGTGGGTCAAAGCTCATCAATGTAGCCTGAACTAGGTCACTCTCCATTCCCTGTTGCCAAACAGAGGTATCACTGCTTGCCTAGCTGCCTAATTCAGGAAAACTAAGCATTGCTGACCATCTGCAGAGGTGAGGCTGGCATAGGTGAAAACCCTCCATGGATGACAGTTCCCAAGATGACATGAAATGTGGACCACCAACCAGCCTGGGCACTAGTCAACTTTGGTTTCTTTTTCTGTAATGTCAAATGCTTATCATTGTCAGCTAAAGAAGGCTATGTTCTGTGATATGAAAGTGATTATGCTGAAACTCGCAAATGGGAAATACATACATCCAAGGCATTGTTATCCCACCATCAACTAGAAGAGTACCAGATGTCATTTGAGACACACAGTTAAACTTTGAAGCTTTCATTGATTGCAAAATGCTACTCAGACTCACAAAAGATATCTACAATCTGGTGACAGTCATAATCATTGTTGATGGTCGAGGAGTTCTTTGGATCTCTAACTGTCATCAGGAGCCACAACTTATCCCTAAAGGTAAGTGCATGTGGACAGCTAAACCAGCCCAGGAAGAGCAGCTTAGTGTTATTGATGAAGAATTGTGCTCCAGTACCACTACAAGCAACACAGGAGAAAGCTGCTATTAAACTGCCAATAGGACCTAGTCTCACTAAGAAAAACATCAGTGAGTAATAGAAATTTTGTGTCGGTTTTCAGATGCTTTCAAATCTGTAGTGGAGAAAAGATGGCCCAAAAGTCTTATGATGCAACACCCTGTCAATGCTGAGGATCATCCATCAATTAGCCAGTGGTCATACAGATTGTCATCGGCTGAATGACAGGTAATCCAGGAGGAAGTGGAGAAGATGCTGCAAGATGACATCAGATACTCTTCAGAGGGTCCTTGGGCCTTACTGGAGGTCTCTGAGAAAAAGAAGGGCACCTGACATTTCTACATTGACTACTGTTGTCTGAACAAAATCAATAAGAAAGATGTATATCCACTGTGGGGCATTGATGACACCCCGGACTGCTTGAAAGGAGCAAAATATTCCTCTGCTATGGACTTGCAGATAGGCTACCTTCAAATTGAGATTGATGAGACTGCAGGGGAAAATACTGCCTTCATAACTCCTCCTGGCCTCTATGCTTTCAGAGTTATACCTTTTTGCCTGTGTAACACTCCAGCCACTTTCGAAAGTATGGTGAACAACCAGTTTTGACACTTTAAACGGATGATGTGTCTTTGCTATCTGGATGACATTGTCATTTTTTCGAAGACATTTGAAGAACATCTAGGCTGGCTGCAGCTCTTGGCCTGAACCCAAAACAGTTACACTTCCTTGTCCAAGAAGTAAAAATCTTGAGGCACCTTGTGAATGGTGGTTTAGTTCATCCTGATCCACAGAAAACAAAAACAGTCAGAGACTTTTCGACTCCACAAGACATTCCTGATGTGAGAAGTTTCTCCGAATGTCCTCAAACTACTGGTAATTCATCAAGGACTTCTGTCCCACGGCACCTCCCCTGCAAGAACTACTGCAGGGAGATGCCAAGTTGTCCTGGAATGAGGTGCAATAGGAAGTGCTAACATATTCTCCAGCTCTAGCATTGTATGATGAGAAAACTGAGACAGAATTTCACACTGATGGTAATGGTTTTGGAATAGATGCAGTTATAGTATAAATTCAGAAGGGTGCTGAGAAAGGTGGTAGTTTATGCTTTCAAAGTACTCTCCAAGTCCGTGATGAACTACTCCAAAACTGATAAAAGGTACCTTGCAGTTGTTTGGGCCACCAACAAATTCCACCCGTATTTATTTAACAAGCCATTCACTGTAGCAACAGATCACAATTCTCTATGCTGGCGGACTAGCCCGAAGGATCCATCTGGTTGACTGATGGGATGGAACTGCAGCTTCAGGAGTAAGGTGTCATAACGGTGTGCAAAAACCAACACAGACACAAGGACACTGACTAACTTTCAAGGAATCTTTTGGCAGAACACAGTGCATGTACAAAATCTCAGCCACATCTGTATTAAATGACATTGCTGTTGACCAGAGGGAAGATCCAGCATTGCTGAAAGCCACAGAAGCCATAAAGAATGAAGGGCTGGCCAAAGGTTTATAAGCGGATATATGATCCAAGGGGACATGAAAGGGTTGCTTGTCACCAAGCTCATCTGCAGCCAGTGATCCTGAAGTATTTTCACAATGCACCAACATCTGTGATCCGAGAAGGCTCTAGACCGCATCTGAAGCAGGTACCACTGGCTGACTATCTACCATCCATTAGACACTATGTAAGCTACTGTAAGGAACAAAAGCCTGCACCCCAGTTACCTTCCTGGGCATCTGGTACCAATCCTGTCTGCAGCGACACTATTCCACTGGATTGGAATCAATCTCTAAGAAACATTCCCAAAGTCAATAAATGGGAATCGATGGATAATAATCTGCAATGACTACCTCACCTGCAATGCTGCCACCAAAGCCATGACTAAGGAAGCTCCAGGAATTCCAAATTCCTTGTCAAAACATTTGAAACACAGAACACCCCATGTGATGCTCTCTGATTGTGGAAAATTTTTCCAGTTGATGCTAGTATCAGAGGTAATTTCTCACTCCCATGTCACTCAAGGGAAGACAGATGCGTACCATCCACAGTCAAATGGCCCCATTGAATGCTTTAACAAGATATTGGCAGATATGCTCTCAATGTACATTAATTTAGAACAGAGAGATTGGTATACAGTACTGCCCATCGTGATGCTCACATACAATACAGCGAAGCAAGACACTACAAGCTTCACACAGTTCTTTCTGCTCCATAGTCACGAGTCTGAAATGACAGTGGATATATTGTTCCCATTTCAACTGGACAATACTCAGGATGACTAGATGAAACTCTTCATCACCAGGATCAAAGAAGAAGAAAGGAACCTGGTTCATACATGGACAGACCCTAGACGCCCTGGAAAAAGATTGAGAACACTATAACTCCAAGCATCGTCCTGTGGGTTACAGTGGTACGGAAAGTGAGACTATCTGAAAAGTTACTAAAGTGCTACTTTGGGCCACATCAGATCTTTTGTCAATTGTTGGATGCCATGTATGAAAGTGATAACATTTCATCTAGAAGACAAAGCACAGAGACAACACCAATGTCCTCCATATGGAGCCCTTTTACAGTCCAGAGACACAGATTGATGATGGGAGGTGCAAGGAAACTGAAGACCCACTTGACTATCATGAAGCTTTGATGAAAGGGGTTACCTTTTATGCTCATTATAATGAAGAGGATGTAACAACAGGAACAGCCTGCAAGGATTTACCAGAGCCACAATGCCGAGGACCAGTGACAATACCTAGACCCAGAGTGCTGCAGTCAGCGCCAATTTCAATCCTCCCCCACTCAAAACAGCATTTTCTACCAAGGAATAAAACTGTACAATAAATTACCAAAAGAGATTAAAGAAATTGCAAAAATACACTTTTTTAAAAAGGTGGCTAAAAAGTACCTGTTATGCAATACATTTTATACATTGAAGGATTACTTAGCTAAAACAGAGTAGGGGTTTGATAAAAAATGTTATACAAGTAAATAATAATAATAATGATTACAAAATATCCAACATTCCACGTAACACCTTCACTTCATGTTTTTTCCTTCTTTTTTCCTTTCTAGGAATACTTACCCCCAAGCTATGCATAGCACAATACTAACACCTCTTCCTCTTTCTGAGCTCAACATCTCACTCATTATGGAGGGATGCTGACTCAGTTTTTCAGGATATCAAATGGGAAGTTGCAGTACAGAAAATGACCCAGATATCACCAGTGTGTGTGTGTGTGTGTGTGTGTGTGTGTGTGTGTAGTGAGTGAAGTGTTATGAAACAATGTGTGTATAGAATGTGCAGTGACCGATCTAAATTCGTAAATACTTTGACATGTCCTATATCCTTGTGAAAAAAAATCTACGGATGAATAAAGCTACTACTACTACTACTACTACCCCTAAAAGCCCTGCCTAGTTAAGTACTTGACAAAACACTGGAGGACAAAGAATCTTAAAATTTCGTACAGAATGGCTTATTCGTGTGTTTTATACATTTACATATACCGTAGAGACCCCAGCCCTTATGTATGAACCATACCAACTTGGTTTCCGCACACTGCGGAAGCATAGCTTCCAGTATTGTGTTTGTGTGTGTGTCTTCTCTCCAAAATAATATTTGATCTACAAGTGTCCATAATGTTCTTCTAATGGTGGTAATGATCGTTGTTCACACTGTTGAAGTTTATTTTTAAAATAATCATCCTCCCGTATTCCTTTCTTAGCATTATGAAATAATATTTACTGCAACATTCACTGTTATCAGCGTGATGCATTTCAGCAGCATGCTACCATCATTAGGTGCATTTACAGTTACTTTTACATTGTAATTAAAATGAAGCGAGGTTAGTTTCCTTTTCTGTGTGTGCTAGTGAGGTTATGTGTCGAAACAGACACCTGTTTCCTCTCTGGCACACAAGCAAAGGAAACTAACTTCACTTCATTTTAATTGCAATGTAAAAGTAACTGTACATGTACGTGATGACAGCAGCACATTGCTAAACTGCATTATGCTAATAAAACATTAGTAACAATTGACTGTTGCGGTATATATTATTTCATAAAAATCTTACAATACATTCGCGGCCCACAGACCACACCCATATAACATGGATAAATTTAATTTAAGTTTGTCTTACCTGCTTTGCTAAATCTTAAGTTGAAAAAGTTAATTACAAAGGTTAATCCAGGTCCTTGTTCATATCCTTCATACCCAAAGGTAACCTTGATAATGCATATGAACTTGATTTATAAAACCTTTTATATACTTTATGTCAGTGCTGAACTGTTGAAGGAACTATCCATCTCATGAAACGCGTATGCAACAATCTAGTTTTCATTAAGAAGGTGATGATCAGTGTATAATACTAATTGTGATACACACTTAAATGCCTCAAACTTTTGTATAATCCAAATGATAGCTAATAGTTCCTCCATGTTGCTATATAATTTAGTTGGAGTTGTCTAGGTTCCTGCTAGCAAAAGAAACAATTCTATGTTCCCCAGTTTTGGAACGCCATACTCCCTGAAATAATTCTGTAGCTACACTGTATTCCAAAGTGTCTGTATCTAATTTGGATGGTTCAGTCATTAGCAGATGTCATAATATTGGAACGTTTGCCAGTGCATCGTTTATGTTCTGAAAGGCTTTTGCAGTATTATTCATCCCAAATCTAAGTAGTTCTATGCTTCAACAACGCAAGTAAGCATGGATTATTCATTACTTGTCCCTGTGTATATAAACAATAGAATCCAGCTAATCCCAAAAATGAACCTGTTTCACATTACGTGATTCTGGACAGTTTCTCATACCTCTTACCCATTCAGAATCTGGCTTTATACCATTTACTCTCAATGGATGTCCTAGGAACTTAAGTTCCTCTTGAGAAATCTGTGATTGTGCTAGTTTGATAGTTATTCTTCTTCCATAAAATTTATAAGACTTAATGAACAAAGTACAGTGCTCCTACCACATATTGGATACCAGTAAAATATAATCTACATGAATTAAAAGTACTTACAATAATCCTTTCACAAGAGCTTGATCAAGAGCTCTAATAAATATTGAAACTGAAATACTCAATCCAAAAAATATTAGTTTAAATTAAAAAGTTTTTCCATCATATAAATTGCTGTATATTCTTTAGTATCCTTATTTAATTTTACCTGCCAGTAGCCATTTGTCAGATCCATTGAACTAAAATGTCACACCTCTTCAAACTATGCCAGTAATTCATCGATACTCACGGTCTATCATGTTCCATTTCTATGTGCCTATTTAGTGTGCATGCATCCAGTGCAAGGCGAACCAGGCCTGTAGCTTTCTTAATTACAAGTAACTGATTGTTGTAGGCACTTTAAACTATATACTATTATTTGGTTGTGTATCATTTTGTTTATTTCTTCATTTCTTCTTGTATTGCTGATTTCAAACTTACTGGTACTGACTGGAGCTTAAAAAAGAATGGTTCTTTGTTTTTGATGTTTAAAGTGCATATCTAGTCACCTATGAGTGCCATGTATGGTATACAAAAGTTCAAAATCACTTGGTGCTTAAGCAACCAGTCTACACCAGTCATTGGAAAATCCAGGATGGTATGTAACAATATTATGAGAAGGAGAGTTGCTACTCACCATGTAGTGGAGATGCTGAGTCGCAGGTAGGCACAACAAAAGGACTGTCACAGTTAAAGCTTTCAGCCATTGGCCTCCTTCAACAACACACACACACACACACACACACACACACACACACACACACGACTGCAATCTCAGGCAACTGAAACCACCTTGTGAGCAGCAGCACCAGTGCATGACGGGAGTAGCGATTGGGTGGGGCTAAGGGGAAGACTGGGGCAGGGAGGGAGAGGGATGGTATGGTGGGGGTGACGGACAGTGAAGTGGTGCATGTTAGACGGAAGGCAGGGGAGTGGTGAGGAGGGAGGGGGGGGGGATGGAAGGAGTGAAAAAGGAGAGAAGTGCTGGAATGGGAACAGGGAATGGATTGGATGGGTGAGGACAGTGACAAACAAAGGTTGAGGCCAGGAGGGTTATGCGAACGAAGGATGTATTGCAGGGATAGATCCCACCTGTGCAATTCTGAAAGGCTGGTGTTGGTGGGAAGGGTCCACATGGTACAGGCTGTGAAGCAGTCATTGAAATGAAGGATATTATGTTGGCAGCGTGTTCAGCAGCAGGGTGCTCCGCTGGTTTCTTGGCCACAGTTTGTCAGTGGTCATTCATGCAGCTTGTCAGTTGTCATGCCTATATAGAATGCAGTACAGTGGTTGCAGCCTAGCTTGTAAACCACATGACTGGTTTCACAGGTAGCCCTGCCTTTGATGGGATAGGTGATAGTGACCGGACTGGAGTAGGTGGTGGTGGGAGGATGTACAGGACAGGTCTTGCATCTAGGTCTATTACAGGGATATGAGCCATGAGGTAAGAGATTGGGAGCAGGGGTTGTGTGAGGATGGAGGAGTATATTGTGTAGGTTCGGTGGATGACGGAATACCACTGTGGGACGGGTGGAAAGGAGAGTGTGCAGGACATTTCTCATTTCAGGGCACGATGAGATGTAATCAAAACCCTGGCAGAGAATGTAATTCAGTTGCTCCAGCCCTGGTTGGTACTGAGTTACGAGGGTAATGTCTCTCTGTGGCCAGATGGTAGGACTTCGCAAGGTGGTGGAAGACTGGAAAGATGAGGCATGGGAGATTTGTTTATGTAGAAGGTTGGGAGGATAATTACAGTCAGTGAAGGCTTCAGTGGGACCCTCAGTATATTTCAAGAGGGGCCACTCATCACTGCAGATGCGACGACCATGGGTGGCTAGGCCGTATGAAAGGGCTTTGGAATGGGTGGCAGCTGTCGAAGTGGAGGTATTGTTGGTGGTTAATAGGTTTGATATGGATGGAGGTACTGATGTAACCATCTTTGAGGTGGAGGTCAACATCTAGAAAGGTGGCTTGTTGGGGTGAGTAGGACCAGGTGAAGCAAATGGGGGAGAAGTTGTTGAGGTTCTGGAGGAATGTGGGTAGGGTGTCCTCACCTTTGATCCAGATAGCAAAGATGTCATCAGTGAATCTGAACCAGGTGAGGGGTTTAGGATTCTGGGTTTTTAGGAAGGATTCCTCTCGGTGGCCCATGAATAGGTTGGCATTGGATGGCGCCATGTGGGTACCCATAGCTGTACCCCGGATTTGTTTGTAGGTAATGCATTCAAAGGAGAAGTAATTGTGGATGAGGATATAGTTGGTCATGGGTACTAGGAAGGAGGTTGTTGGTTTGAAATCCATTGGGCATTGAGAAATGTAGTGTTCAATAGCAGTAAGGCCATTGGCATTAGGGAATGTACAGGGAGATGGCATCAGTTGTGACGAGAAGAGCACCGAGGGGTAAAGGGACGGGAACTGTGGAGAGTCGGTGGAGGAAATTGTTGGTATCTTTTATATAGGAGCATAGGTTCCGGGTAATAGATTGAAGGTGCTGGTCTACGAGAGCAGAGATTTTCTCAGTGGGGGGCACAGTAACCGGCCACAATGAGGCGTCCTGGGTGCTTACGTTTACGTACTTTAGGAAGCATGTAGAAGGTAGGAGTGCAGGGAGTTGTAGGTGTGAGTAGAGAGATGGACTCCGGGGAGAGGTTCTGGGATTGGCCTAAGGATTTGATTAGTGACTAGAGATTCTGTTGGATTACTGGTATGGGGTCACTGTGGCAAGGTTTGAAGGTGGAAGTATCTGACAGCTGGCAGAGTCCTCCCACCAGGTAATCCTTGTGGTTCAAAACAACAGTGGTGGAGCCTTTGTCTGCAGGTAGGATTAAGATCGGGATCAGTTTTTAGATGGCGGAGTGTGGTTCTTTCTGCAGATGTAAGGTTAGTTTGCATGTTGCGGCATTTGGGGAATGATGGTGAGGCAAGGTTCGAGGTTAAGAAATTCTGGAAAGTCAACAGGGCTTCATTTGGGGGGCAGTGGGGGTGGATCACAGTTGGATGCGGAGTGAACTGAGTTAGGCAAGGTTCAATATTGGTATTTTGTTGAGCCTGATTGGTAGGGTTCGTGGCAAAAAAGTGTTACCACTGTAGGGACTGGGACAAGGAGAGAAGGTCTTTGACAAGTGCTGCATTGTTAAATTTGGGAGTGGGGCAAAAGGTGAGACCTTTGAAAAGGACAGCTATTTCTGTGGGGCTAAGACTTTTGGAGGAAAGGTTCATGACTGTCTTGTGGGGCTGTTTAGGTTCTGGATTCTGTGTGGTGGTGGGAGGGAATGTTTGAGGGTGGGGTAAGTGTAGTAGGTCTCCGAGACAGGGTCTGTCAGCTATAAGGGGATATGTGGAAGGTTTGAAGCTTGTTGTAGAGGTGGTGTGCAGTGGTACTCTGAAGTGGGAGTAGGAAGTGAGCAGGATGGAGAGCTTTTTGAGATGGCATTGTGTATGTTGCTCACGTTCCTGCAGGGCAAGAGTTTCAGTATGTGTTATGCATTCCAGGAATTTTGAATTGCATAGCAGGAGAATTTTGCAGATGGAGTGTGGCTATTGGCACCCACATGGCACCATCCTATGCCAACCTATTCATAGGCCACCTAGAGGAATCCTTCCTAAAAACCCAGAATCCAAAACCCACCACCTGATTCAGATTCATTGATGACATCTTTGCTATCTGGATCCACATTCCTCCAGAACCTAACAACTTCTCCCCCATTTGCTTAACCTGGTCTTATTCAACCCAACAAACCACCTTCCTAGATGTTGACCTCCATCTCAAAGATGGCTACATCAGTAGCTCCGTCCATTTCAAACCTACTAACCACCAGCAATACCACCACTTCAACAGCTGCCACCCATGCCATACCAAGAAGTTCCTTCTGTACGGCCTAGCCACCCATGGTTGTCACATCTGCAGTGACGAGCAGTCCCTCTCGAAATATACCGAGGGTCTCACTGAAGCCTTCACTGACCATAATTATCCTACCCACCTAATACATAAACAAATCTCCCATGCCTTATCTTTCCAGCCTCCCACCACCTCCCAAAGTCCAACCATCCAGTAACAGAGGAGAATTCCCCTCATAACTCAGTACCACTCAGGACTGGAGCAGCTGAATTACGTTCTCCGCCAGGGTTTCGATTACCCCTTATTATGCCCTGAAATGAGAAATGTCCTGCCCACTATACTTCCCACCCCTCCCACAGTGGTATTCCACCGTCCACTGAAAGTACACACTATATTCCTCCATTCTTACACAACCCCTGCTCCCAATCCCTTACCTCATTGGCTCATATCCCTGTATTAGACCTAGATGCAAGACCTGTCCTGTACATCCTCCCACCACCACCTACTCCAGTCCGGTCACTTATCACCTATCCCATCAAAGGCAGAGCTACCTGTGAAACCAGTCATGTGGTTTACAAGCTAGGCTGCAGCCACTGTGATGCATTCGATGTAGGCATGACAACCAACAAGCTATCTGTCCACACAAACGGCCACCGACAAACTGTGGCCAAGAAACAATCAGATTACTCTGTTAATGTACACACTGCCAAACATAATATCCTTCATTTCAATGACTGCTTCACAGCCTGTACCATATGGATCCTTCCCACCAACACCAGCTTTTCGGAACTGCACAGGTGGGAACTATCCCTGCAATACATCCTACGTTCACGTAACCCTCCTGGCCTCAACCTTCGTTAGTCACTGTGCTCTCCCATCCAGCCCATTCCCTGTTCCCATTCTAGCACTACACAGTCATTCCATCACCACACACAATCTTTTTATTTCTCTTCTTTTCCACTACTGCCACCCCCTCTCCCCGCCTCTCCCCTGCCCTCTGTCTAACATGGAGCACTTCACTGTTTGCCACCCCCACCATAATATCTCTACCCTCCCCACCCCAGACTCCTCCATAGCCACACCCAATCGCCACTCCCATCATGCACTGGTGCTGCTGCTCACAGTGTGGTTTCAGTGGCCTGAGATGTAGTCGCGCGCGCGCGCGTGTGTGTGTGTGTGTGTGTGTGTGTGTGTGTGTGTGTGTGTGTCCGTGTGTGTGTCTATTGTTGAGGAAAGCCAATGGCCGAAAGCTTTAATTGTGAGTCTTTTTGTTGTGCCTATCTGCGACTCAGCATCTCTGCTACAGGGTGAGTAGCAAGTTTCCTTCTCCCAATTGTATTTGAATATTTATGTTAGGGAATGTGAAGGAGAATGGTTCTATATTTATAGCTGTCTTGGTTTCCTGTTTAATTAATTTATCTGTGGTACCAGTAATTAATATTAGATAAATGTGTGTAATTGATAAAGTAGGAAATAAATCCATCTTTTTGCATGTAGTTACCAGCTCTTCTGAATCAAGGAAATCTTGTGCTTGAATCAATGTGAATTTCTCCTTTCGTATTCCCTATTTCTCACTTACAGTAGGTTTTGGTGTAAAGTCCTCTGTTTCATTGTAGTAGCCGACTGAGACAGACGCAGCAACAGGGAAGTAACCGCTTTTGTGTCATTTACGAGTTCCTAACCAGGAGTGAATTTTATTATATCGTCTGTGTGCTTTAATAGTTTAGTTTCTTGAGTTTCTGCGTGTAAATTCAATATCTAATAGCCACAGTTCTCACGTTTTCAGTTATGTTGGAAAGTAAACCGATTTTGTGACATATTACAAGTTCCTAATCAATGGCAAATTATTTAATTTCACCTGAGTGCTTCGGTAGTTAGGTTTTTGAATATCTGCTTATTACTAGACACAGCTCATGTGTTTTCATCAGGGTCTACAGTAGGATTGTGGAGCACATGCTGATAGACTGTTACCTGCATAGTTTAGTTTTCCACGGTCTTTAGCATGGACAGGGACTGTGATTGTCGTGTGCGGATGCGAGCCGTGTTGGTGACAATTCACTCTCAGCTTCAGGCTGTGATGGCTTTGGTTACACAGTTTGAGGCTGCAGTGGATGGGCACCACTGTTGTGGGCTGGCTGTGGGGATCCAATGGATGTCCACCGTGTCAGAGTCCTCTGATCGGTCCTCACTGGTGGCCAACGCAGTTACTGCTCACACTGAGGCTGACCCTTCACCTGTAGTCGAGTGGGAGGTCACCCCGGGGCAAAGCAGGCGGCGAAAGACTTCCTAGGCAGCTGTACGTAAGGCCTCCCTGGTTTGTCTGACAAACAAGTTCCATGTGCTGTCTCTGGCTGACACTGTCACTGAGCCAGATGCTGTCGCCTGCCCTGTTTCAGAGGAAACCACTCAGCGTGCAAGATCCAGACAGTCACAGAGGGTGGGATTACTGGTAGTTGGGAGCTCCAAAATTAGGCGCGTTATGAGGCCCCTTAGGGACTTAGCTTACAAGGAGGGTAAGAAAACCAGTGTGCACTCCGTGTGCATACCGGTTGGAGTCATTCCAGATGTGGAAAGGGTCCTCCCGGATGCCATGAAGAGCACAGGGTGCAGCCAACTGCAGGTGGTCGCTCATGTCGGTACCAATGATTTGTGTCACTTCAGATCAGAAGAGACTCTCTCTGGTTTTGAGCAGCTAACAGAAGCCGTAAAGGCTACCAGTCTTGCTTGCAAGATAAAAGCAGAGCTGACCATTTGCAGCATAGTCCACAGGTCTGATTGCGGACCTCTGGTACAGGGGTGAGTGGAGGGTCTGCGACCGTGTAGGGTGCAGATTCCTCAACTTGCGCCAAAGGGTGGTTGGGTTTCAGGTTCCGCTGAATAGGTCAGGTGTCCACTATATGCAGTAAATGCAGGAGGCGGCTACATGGGTAGCAGGGGCTGTGTGGCATGGACTGTGCGGTTTTTTAGGTTAGATGGTCTCGGGAAAACACAAGCAGTCACAAAGGGTGCAGGCAGAACACAGGAAGAATGTAGATACAGGAACTATTGGTATAACAGTTGTAAATTGTTGTAGCTGTGTTGGGGAAATACCAGAACTCCAAGCGCTAATAGAAAGCACTGATGCTCAGATCGTTATAGGCACTGAAAGCTGGCTAAAGCCGGATATAAGCTCAGCCGAAATTTTTGCGAAGAACCTAACGGTGTTCCGAAAGGATAGGCTAAACACGGTTGGCAGTGGTGTGTTTGTTGCTGTCAGAAGTTGTTTAACTAGTCGGGAAATTTATGTAGATACTTCCTGTGATTTAGTATGGGCAGAGGTCATTGTTGGCAACCGGAATGAAATAATAATTGGATCCTTTTAGTGATCTCCCAATTCAGATGATACAGTTGCTGAAAGGTTCAAAGAAAACTTGAGTTTGATTTCAAACACGTACCCGACTCATACGATATTAATTGGTGGTGACTGTAATTTACCCTCGATATGTTGGCGAAAATACACGTTTAATTCCGGAGGTAAGCATATAACACCATCCGAAACTGTTCTAAACGCATTCTCTGAAAATTATTTCGAGCAGTTAGTTCATGAGCCCATGCGAATAGTAAACGGTTGTGAAAACACACTTGACCTCTTAGCAACAAATAATCCTGAGTTAATAACGAGCATCAAAACTGATTCAGGGATTAGTGAACACAGGTCTGTCGCAGCGAGATTGAATATTGTAATCCCCAAATCCTTGAAAAATATACCTATTCAAAAAAAGCAGATAAAAATTCACTTGATGCCTTCCTGAGAGACAATTTCCACTCATTCCATATTAATAATATAAGTGTAGACCAGATTGGCAGCAATTGAGAGATTTATACCAAATAAATTAACAAACGACGGAGCTGATCATCCTTGGTACACAAAACGGGTTAGAACACTGTTGCAGAAACAACGAAACAAACATGCCAAATTTAAACAGAGCAAAATCCTCAAGAAGCTTGAAATTTAGCGTGTCCTTCAATGCGAGATGCTTTTAACAGTTTCCGCAACGAAAATCTGTCTCAAAACCTGGCAGAAAATCCAAAGAGATTCTGGTCGTATGTGAAGTATGTTAGTGGCGAGAAAAAATCAGTGCCTTCTCTGTGCAATAGCAATGGAGATACTATCAAAGACAGTGCTGCCAAAGCAGAGTTACTAAACACAGCCTTCTGAAATGTTCCAGAATTCAAATCGAGAACAGCTGCCAACATGAGTAACATAGAAGTAAATATCCTCGGAGTAGTGAAGCAACTCAAATTACTAAATAAAAGCAAGTCTTCTGGTCCAGACTGTATACCAATTAGGTTTCTTTATGAGAAAGCTGATGCATTAGCTCCATACTTAATAATCATATACAACCTTTCGCTCGACGAAAGATCCATACCCAAAGACTGGAAAGTTGCACAGGTCACACCAATATTCAAGAAGGGTAGTGGGAATAATCCACTAAATTACAGGCCCGTATCATTAACGTCAATATGCAGCAAGATTTTGGAACATACATTGTGTTCGAACATTATGAGCTACCTTGAAGAAAACGGTCTGTTGACACAGTATGGGTTTAGAAAACATCGTTCCTGTGAAACACAACTAGTTCTTTAGTGTTGAGTGCTATTGACAAGGGATTTCAGATCGATTGCATATTTCTGGAAGGCTTTTGACACTATGCCACACAAGCGGCTCATAGTGAAATTGCGTGCTTATGGAATATCGTCTCAGTTAGGTGACTGGATTTGTGATTTCCTGTCAGGGAGGTCACAGTTCGTAGTAATTGATGGAAAGTCATTGAGTAAAACAGAAGTGATTTCTAGCTTTCCCCAAGGTAGTGTTATAGGCCCTTTGCTGTTCCGTATCTATATAAATGATTTGGGAGACAATCTGAGTAGCTGTCTTTGGTTGTTTGCAAATGACGCTGTCGTTTATTGACCAATAAAGTCATCAGAAGATCAAAACAAACTGCAAAACGATTTAGAAAAGAATTCTGAATGGTGCAAAAAGTAGCAGTTGATCCTAAATATTGAAAAGTGTGAGGTCATCCACATGATTGCTAAAAGGAACTCATTAAACTTCAGTTACATGATAAATCAGTCTAGATTAAAGCTGTAAATTCAACTAAATACCTACACATTACAGCTATGAACAACTTAAATTGGAAGGAACATATGGAAAATGTTGTGGGGAAGGCTAACCATAGACTGTGTTTTATTTGCAGGACACTTAGAAAATGTAACAGACTACTAAGGAGATTTCCTACACTACACTTGTCCCTCTTCTTTTAGAATACTCCTGCACAGTGTGGGATCCTTACCAGATAGGACTGATGGAGTACATCAAAAACATTCAAAGAAAGGCAGCACATTTTGTGTTATCACGAAATATGGGAGAGAGTGTCACAGAAATGATACAGGATTTGGGCTGGACATCATTGAAAGAAAGGCGTTTTTCGTTGTGACAGAATCTTCTTGCAAAATTCCAATCACCAACTTTCTCCTATGAATGCAAAAATATTTTGTTGACACCCACCTACATAGGGAGGAACTATCACCACAATAAAATAAGGGAAATCAGAGCTCGTACGGAAAGATATAGGTGTTCATTCTTTCTGCGCGCTATACGAGATTGGAATAATAGAGAATTGTGAAGGTGGTTTGATAAACCCTCTGCCAGGCACTTAAATGTGATTTGCAGAGTATCCATGTAGATGTAGATGTAGATGAGAACTACTCTGTGATGAGTATTTTATGATTACATGCAACCAGTATATCCTGGATTTTGGCACATGATCCAGGGCAATCTCCATTTTCCACAACTGTATAGGGATATTTATTTTGAACTACATCTTTTCTAGAATTAGTTATGACCACATTTTTAGAATTTTTATTTGTGTTAGACATTATGAGGTAAGAAAACTTGTGAATGTATATTGTTTCCATCCTTGCTTCTTGTCTTATTTCTGTTATTATGCACAATAATTAGTTTCTCTTTTCTTTACAAATGGACTAGAAAAGATTTATTGTTTTTATTTGTGTTAACCCAGTCACTATCCTGGAAACTTTTATTCCTTCCTGTATTCATAGTTTCTAATCCTTCTATGAAAGTAAGCAAATCATTAACATTTGTCCATCCTCTGTACATAACTCTTTCCTCATATAGTGTGGTAGCTGTTTTATTAATGCCTTGACCAAATGTACTTTGTCTATTGGACCATCTAGATATTTAGCTTTCATGATGTGCCATTCAATATACCTATTATAAGTACTCTGAGGACTATTGTAATATTTCTGGTCTAATAGTTCAAGTGTTAATTTTTCCTGTGTGCTGGGACACCAAGATTTTCATTTAAAACTTTCCTGGAAATCCCGTCAAAATTTAAAATCTTGTGAATGAGCACTATCCTTTTCAGCTGCGTCTCCTGTTAAGTAACCTAATGCATAATAAGTTTTCACGAGGTCATCCCACCTGCTTTGATAATGAAAGTACTCTCAAATGTGTATTGGATGCACCTCTCCATCTGGCTTAAATCTGGGAAATTGTTTTGACAAATTGTATAATGTTTAAATATGACACATGACACAATGAAGCAAGCTTTATCAAATATTGTTAAGCATGAGCGGGAGTAATAATCATTAGTGATACATGTAAATGAAGTACCTGTTGAGGAAATGAAAATATTGTTGCATATGAATAAGCAATTATGCACGACCTCTTTAGCTAGAGTTCACAGATATGTAGCATAACAGGGCATTTTATCAAATACACTGGTCCACTATGGGTATTCGTTCCACTTCAAAATGATCATGGTAGTGGATATTTGTTAAGTAGTGTAAAAAGAAACGAGCAGTCACTGTGCACTCCAGTCTGTCTTTGTACAGAGGGTGCATGCACCATAACAAGAGCAGTGGCAAGCAGTCGTGTGATGTGTGGCGTTCAGTTGCTGTATGAGGTTATATGTATGCTTTGACACTCTGAGTTGGTGTTGTCATGGACAAATTGGAAAAAGAGGGCCACTGACAGTATCAACAGGGGCCCAAAACAAATGAATCACTTTTATGTTAAAAGGAATTTTAATTTATGTCCTAAGGGTCAGACACTATGTATCAGAATGTGCTTTACTCATACCATTGATTATATGTTTATCTGTTACACACATCTTCATAGCATTTAATTTAAAATAAGCAAGTTTCAATCTCCTCAGAGAAAATTATCGTCTGAGTAAGACTCCCATAATTTGGGTAATGGAAAGTCCTTGGAAGAATATAAATATGGTAATGGAAGGAATAATGGTAACAACTGCCATAATTAGAATATACATTTTTATCTTCTTGTGGTTGCAGATTTTTCTCCCGAAAACGAGATGCAAGCAGTGAAGGAATGAAGAAAGCAAAAACTCCAGAACCAGGTGGTATAGATGGGGAAATACTACCAGAAAGAAATAAACCACTTGGTATGGCACGTACAAATACACTTCAGCCACCACGAACAGCACAAGTCCGCATGTCTCAGGTACAAAACTATCTGTTATAACTCATTCTTACTTTAGACTAGCTGTTACCTGCAACTGCACTTGCATATCAGTAGTTTCTGCTGAGCAGTGTATACAAAGGGGTATGGGCAGAAGTGTGAATCTATGCATCATGCTACTGAAGTAAGTATGCGTTATACAAAGGCTGTTCAAAAACTATCCGACCTTATTTTTTTATTGTTGATACCAACAATGGTATTGGGTCATGCATTTCCTTTCCTGTAAATTTATAGGCATACATTGTACGCATGTCTGATTTTTTCATGACTGCAGAAACAACCAGTCATTGGCTACCCAATGACAAGTGAATACATGTAAGTAGTTGTCATCAGATTTTATATTGTGAGTGAAATGGCATAAAAAGTGGAACAATGTTATTGCATCAAATTTTGTTTTAAGCATCTCAAATGTCAAGTTGAAACAATCTGCAGGATTCAACAAGTATTTGGGGTTGAAGCAATGGGTACCACACAGATAAAGGAGTGGTACAACCTCTTCAAACATGGTTGCTCATCAGTGAAGAGTGAAGCACATTCAGGTAGGCCCTCAATATGTCCAAATGAGGTTGTTGTTAATCATGTAAGAACCCTGGCGATGCAGGGTGATTGAATCACAAACAGAGAACTTGCAGATGAGATTAAAATTAGAATTGAATCCATTCATCCCAATTTTTGAAACATTTGGGCCTCAGGAGGATCTCAAAATTTGTGACAAACTCGCTAACAACTGAGCAGAAGCAACTTCATTTGGAGATCACACAGAACATGCTGAGTATTGTGAACAGTAATCATAACTTTCTTACCGATGTCAATAAGAAGTATTACCAAAAGGCTATATATTGCCCTTATGAAGCAGTGAGATGCAAACACTGGGCTGCGGGGAGCAGGCAGTTGGCACCTTCACCACAATAATGCACCCTCTCATTGTTCTCAGTTAATTCAGAGTGTTTTGGCTAAACACCACAGTGCTATGGTTTGTTGGTCTTCCTAGTCACCTGACCTAGCACCAGGTGTTTCTGACTTTTCCCTAAACTTAGAAAGACTCTGAAAGGGACCATGTTTCAGAAAAGAGAAGACATCATGTAAAATTTGACAGGGCAAATAGGCACCTCAGCAAAAGAGGCTTTCCAGCAAAGCTTCCAGTGGCAGCAGCATTGGAAGAGGCACGTAGAAGCCAAAGGGGACTACTTTGAAGGTGACTAGTGTCAAAAAGCTGTATCCGAATAAAGATGATTTTGTAAATAAAAGTCCAATACTTTATGAGCAGCTCTCTAACAATGGGTACATTATGCAACAAATAGTGTGGAAGTACAAATTAAACACATTGAAGATTGTATAAGAATTGTAATCACTACTTTGAATCATACCATGGAGCACCTATCAACCAATAAAAGCATTTTCAAAAATATGTTAAGGCTCAAAAGTTAAAGAGTAAATAACTTTTACTGAGAGTAAATATTTTCCCTAATTCATGTACTATTCTTCTCTTCAAATCAATAAGTATCTTGTACTACAGATTTTCTAGAGTGCCCTATGTTCTTCCTTAGGGTAGAACCTATCTTTACGTCAAATTCAGTCCAGCGGATTAGTCATTAAGACATAACAGGCGGGGTTATTTTCACATTTATAACATAAGTATGGTTAAAACTTTCAGTTATGATAACTCTTTTTTTTCTGTGACCCAATTTTCATTAAATAAAGAGTATCCAGTGCCTCAGGCTATGCTCAGGTTACCTGTGAAAACCCCATGAAAGAAATTGTCAGGTTCAAAAAGACAGATAGGATGGTTTTAGATAAAACTTTAAATCATGCTGTTTTTTTCTGTGATCAGATTTTGATAAATTAAGCCTACACAGTGCCTCAAAATATACTCAAGCTACCTGCAAAAACCCCATGAAAATTTATCAGTAATTTTGGAGAATTGTGTTCAAACAGGCAGACATGGCAGTTTTACAGATTTTTGTTAAAGTAGATGCTTTATGATTCTTGTTTCTTCCCAAGTTGTATATCATTTGTCAATTTATACAGTTTCCTGGAATCAGGAAATAAGCCTAATGATGATAGTAATATGTAACAACTATGTTTACCTGATATCTGTGTTGCTTTTAGGTTTAATGAATACAGGTACCTGTCTTTATTTCATTCATGTAATTCATGTTGAGACAGAGAAACAGTGCTATCTCCACATGAGAAATTCTGTCAAAATTGCAATGGTATTAAAATCTCTGTTCCAGGCTAAAGAATAGAACTTACTACATAAAAAATGATAGTTGAACCAAAGAAAATGTTACGCAATTCTCTTTTTTCCCCCCTCGTGTCATTCTAAATAAATGACATATACTGGCCTGTACAAATCAAGACATTTAGTGCTGTGTACAATTGCTGGTGGCCCTCCTCAATTTCCAATTTGTTCACTCAGTGTGTTTACAGCTCTTTTCTATTCACAACAACACTTAATCTACATTTTAATTATGTGTCAAATTACATAAAAGCAGTTTCATGATGCGTTACACGAGTTCTTTCTCTCTGTATTTATCTCTCCTGTCTTTCTTGTTCTTCTTATTGTTATTCTCCTAATTGTGGTTGCTTGTTTATATTTTCATGTTGACTTGGTAGCTCAATGGGTAAGAATCAGATTAAAAATCCATTTACAGCATCTTTCAATTCTGACAATTATTTGTGAACTTGAAAAATTGTACCATATTTTAGAGTTTGTGTTTAACTATAGGTCATCCTATTACTCAGTGGGTGAATCATTTAAAAAGTAAGATGAAGGCAAGGGCATACAACCTTCATCACGATAATTGCTAGTATAGCACTGTGGTTTTCAAATCGATTTTGGCTTGAGGATAGCTTTACTTAAAGTTACTATTGTGTTTTTACTGGATCTGCATACTTGCAAAACTGTGACATTACAGTCATGCTTTTTTTTGTTCCAGACTGACCTGAAGGTAGTTCCACCATCGGTTCCAGATCGATCACCAAAGGCTTTGTCTGTTCCTGCAGCAACAGGTGTAGAGGCTATTGGTAATGAGATTTTTGATGCTGAATGTCTCAAACTTATAAATGAGTACTTCTATGGAGTGCGAATATTTCCTGGTCAGGACCCAACACATGTGTATGTTGGATGGGTAACAACTCAGTATCATGTCCATAGAAAAGACTTCAACCAGAGCCATGTTCAGAAAGCATCTGTAACAATTGTGGATGAGTATGAAAGAATAATGGAGAGGTAAGATTTGCAAATTTATATTTAAATTACACTACAAAAGATTGTATTTACTTGCAGATTTTATTTACTTACTCTCTGTCTCCCTCCCACTACCTTCCTCTCCCCTCTTTGTTTTTACTTCACGCTGATCCTTTCCTGTTTGTTACATGTTCATTCTTAATTATTATACTTCAATACATAATCTTATACATACATTTTTTTGTTACTTTAATGACTAACATCCAATCATTGGGTTTATATGATGGGATTCAGTCAGAGGCTAATGCTTGCCATTATTAGTACTTAAAAAATTTCATCATTGGTAATGCAACCTGTGAAGTCAGAATCTTACTGTCATTCATCATGTGGCATTTTGAAAGTATTCCAAATACCAGTTTTATAATGTTTGTGTGGACAATATAAAAAATACGTGAAGAGTACCATGTTTCCACTACTCTTACCACTTCCACTTCCTATTCAAGTCATACTGTGTAGCCATCTTATTCCTACAGTGTTTGATATGGGAGGAATGGAATGCAGTATATTGTTAAGACTCCATGCAGAAGCTGCAAGGACTAACCATTTAATCATTGATTAGAGTGGAAATTAAAGCAAGTACTAATTATACATGTTGGATGTCTCCTAATTATTCAACTTGGCAACTGAGACATTTGTCTACCAGTAATAGAGTACCAGCTTCCCTTTTTATCTCTCTAAAACTTTCCACTGCATGCCTCATGTGGTGTGTCACAATTATGCTCTGTAGTTCTGCATTGGTGGTGAAACATCATCCAACCAAACACCACTTCATCTCCAGAAAAGGTGTACGTCACTTGGTGACATATCTGGATTATGGAGATAATGATTCACCACATCACATTTGGCCTGTAGAAAAAGTTTTTGAGGTGAAGCAATATGGTTCTCTGTTCGTAAGTGAATGCATTTTTTCATTTTTGGATATTGTTCCTGTGGCATGAAACCTATTGGCTCCTTTGTTGAGGAACGATAGGGCATCATGACAACATGGCTCGAGAAATGTGTGTCAGGGTTCTTGCAGATGGAATAGGAAAGTTGGTATGATGTCCTGAAACATGTACAGGGTGTTTATAAATGAATGTCAGGGTTTTAACACTTTATAATATTTATTACATTAAACTTACAGCTATAAATGATATGTCAAATGAAAAAGCAACTCAAACAGTTGTGTTTGGCACCAGTGTGCATGCGCAGCATGCAATATTTCTGCCGCAATCTGCTATATTGGTTGAATTTCCCTGTACCCAAGCGCTGGATAGGACGCAAGGTGCCCAATGACGGGGCTTGCTTTGCATGGCCTCCACGTTCAGCCGACCTAACGCCATGCAATTTTTTCCTTTGGGGCTTCATCAAGGATCGTGTGTACATACCTCCGCTACCTGCAGACCTCCCTGAATTAAGAAACCAGATTGAAGCAGCTGTTGCTACAATCACTGAAGACACACTTATCAACGTTTGGGAAGAACTCGGCTGTAGACTTGATGTGTGCCGTGTGACAAATGGTGCTCACATTGAACATTTATAAGGTTCTTGGTAAAACTGTTTGAGTTGCTCTTTCATTTGATATATCATTTATAGCTGTAAGTGTAATATAATAAATATTATAAAGTGTTAAAACCCCAATATTCATTTATAAACACCCTTTACTTATCATACTTGTGACTATGCCAAAAAGTTGGCACTACTTGTACGTTATATGTGTTCAAAATCCTTTCTGAGATTTGTATTTTAATTGTCAGCCTAAAGGAAGTTGAAAAAATAATCACCTTTGTAGGTTCACCAAAACTCCAGGGAAGTTTATCACAGTGAGCACAGTACCTTTCCTGTAGGACTTCCCAATAAAATTTGTAAATGATTAGAACTCTCTTATCTTTGTCAATGACAATCTCATTGTGTGCTCCATCTCAAGCCATAACTGTTAACAGGCATTCATGGCTAAAAATGAGGGTGAATACCAGTAACTGGAATTACAGTGCTGTGATTTAGATATAATGAAGAACTCGTAGTATTACTATGAGCTTGTGTGCTACAAATATTTCTCACAACCTGAAAAAATGCATAATATAATTTCCTGGAAGTGTTATACAATTTTTTTTTGTTTGTTTTGTACATCCTCTGCTTCTACTGCAGGTGTTGGCCAAAAATTTTCCTTTTGAAAAGATGCGTTTCAAAGTTATTTCTCAGCACAAATAAGTTATTTATGTAATAATGATAACTTATTTTAGTGATAAAAAGATATTCTTTTCCATTATTAGTGTTGACCGTCAAAGTTGCTACATGGTGCGAGCTGACGAGCTTTACAATGAAGTAACAAATGATGCGTCAGGAAAAGGGGCATCACAGGGGATGTTTATTGGGTGCTTCGTTGATGCTGCTACTGGTTATGTGACATTTACCTGTGAAGGAAAGGAAACAAACCATCGATTTAAGGTAAGCTCAAACAATGGAAAATCCAGTATGGAATAATGACTACATTAATGAAATGGATAGTTGTTAGTCATCATATAGTGGAGATGCTGAGTCACAGATAGGCACAACAAAAAGACTGTCAGCAAGTAAGTTTTTGGACAAAAAGGTCTTTGTCAGAAACAGACCACATACACACACAGACACTCATGCAAATGCAACTCACATACACATGACCACAGTCTCTGCAAGCCAGAGACTGTTGTCATGCATGTGCGAGTTGCATTTGCATGTGTGTGTGTGTGTGTGTGTGTGTGTGTGTGTGTGTGTGTGTGTGTGTGTGTTTTTTTTTGACTAAAGGCTTACTTACTGACAGTCGTTTTGTTGTGCCTATTTGCCTATCTGTTGAGAGGCCAGAAAAACATGTGGTTCCTGAAGAGGGGCAGCAGCCTTTTCAGTAGCTGCAGGGGCAACAGTCTGGATGATTGACTGATCTGGCCTTGTAACATTAACCAAAATGGCCTTGCTGTGCTGGTACTGTAAACGGCTGAAAGCAAGGGAAAACAATGGCCGTAATTTTTCCCGAGAGCATGCAGCTATACTGTGTGGTTAAATGATGATGGCGTCCTCTTGGGTAAAATATTCCGGAGGTAAAAATAGTCCCCCATTTGGATCTCCAGGCGGGGACTACTCAAGAGGATGTCGTTATAAGGAGAAAGAAAACTGGCGTTCTACGGATCGGAGCGTGGAATGACAGATCCCTTAATCGGGCAGGTAGGTTAGAAAATTTAAAAAGGGAAATGGATAGGTTAAAGTTAGATATAGTGGGAATTAGTGAAGTTCGGTGGAAGGAGGAACAAGACTTCTGGTCAGGTGACTACAGGGTTATAAACACAATATCAAATAGGGGTAATGCAGGAGTAGGTTTAATAATGAATAGGAAAATAGGAATGCGGGTAAGCTACTACAAACAGCATAGTGAACGCGTTATTGTGGCCAAGATGGATACAAAGCCCACGCCTACTACAGTAGTAGAAGTTTATAAGCCAACTAGCTCTGCAGATGATGAAGAAATTGAAGAAATGTATGATGAGATAAAAGAAATTATTCAGGTAGTGAAGGGAGATGAAAATTTAATAGTCATGGGTGACTGGAATTCGAGAGTAGGAAAAGGGAGAGAAGGAAACATAGTAGGTGAATATGGATTGGGGGTAAGAAATGAAAGAAGAAGCCGTCTGGTAGAATTTTGCACAGAGCATAACTTAATGATAGCCAACACTTGGTTCAAGAATCATAAAAGAAGGTTGTATACATGGAAGAATCCTGGAGACACTAGAAGGTATCAAATTGATTATGTAATGGCAAGACAGAGATTTAGGAACCAGGTTTTAAATTGTAAGACATTTCCAGGGGCAGATGTGGACTCTGACCACAATCTATTGGTTATGAAGTATAGATTAAAACTGAAGAAACTGCAAAAAGGTGGGAATTTAAGGAGATGGGACCTGGATAAACTGACTAAACCAGAGGTTGTACAGAGTTTCAGGGAGGGCATAAGGGAACAATTGACGGGAATGGGGGAAAGAAGTACAGTAGAAGAAGAATGGGTAGCTCTGTGGGATGAAGCAGTGAAGGCAGCAGAGGATCAAGTAGGTAAAAAGACGAGGGCTAGTAGAAATCCTTGGGTAACAGAAGAAATATTGAATTTAAATGATGAAAGGAGAAAATATAAAAATGCAGTAAATGAAGCAGGCAAAAAGGAATACAAATGTCTCAAAAATGAGATTGACAGGAAGTGCAAAATGGCTAAGCAGGGGTGGGTAGAGGACAAATGTAAGGATGTAGAGGCTTATCTCACTAGGGGTAAGATAGATACTGCCTACAGGAAAATTAAAGAGACTTTTAGAGAGAAGAGAACCACTTGTATGAATATCAAGAGCTCAGATGGAAATTCAGTTCTAAGTAAAGAAGGGAAAGCAGAAAGGTGGAAGGAGTATATAGAAGGTCTATGAAGGGCGACGTACTTGAGGACAATATTACGGAAGTGGAAGAGGGTGTAGATGAAGATGAAATGGGAGATACGATACTGCGTGAAGAGTTTGACAGAGCACTGAAAGACCTGATTTGAAACAAGGCCCCGGAAGTAGACAACATTGCATTATAACTACTGACAGCCTTGGGAGAGCCAGTACTTACAAAACTCTACCATCTGGTGAGCAAGATGTATGAGACAGGCGAAATACCCTCAGACTTCAAGAAGAATATAATAATCCCAATCCCAAAGAAAGCAGGTGCTGACAGATGTGAAAATTACCGAACTATCCGTTTAATAAGTCACAGCTGCAAAATACTAACATGAATTCTTTACAGACGAATGGAAAAACTGGTAGAAGCTGACCTCGGGGAAGATCAGTTTGGATTCCGTAGAAATATTGGAACACGTGAGGCAATACTGACCTTACAACTTATCTTAGAAGAAAGGAAAGGAAAGGCAAACCTACGTTTCTGGCATTTGTAGACTTAGAGAAAGCTTTTGACAATGTTGACTGGAATACTCTCTTTCAAATTCTGAAGGTGACAGGGGTAAAATACAGGGAGCAAAAGGCTATTCACAATTTGTACAGAAACCAGATGGCAGTTATAAGAGTTGAGGGGCGTGAAAGGGAAGCAGTGGTTGGGAAGGGAGTGAGACAGGGTTGTAGCCTATCCCCGATGTTATTCAATCTGTATATTGAGCAAGCAGTAAAGGAAACAAAGGAAAAATTTGGACTAGGTATTAAAATCCATGGAGAAGAAATAAAAACTTTGAGGTTTCCCGATGACATTGTAATTCTGTCAAAGACAGCAAAGGACTTGGAAGAGCATTTGAACAGAATGGACAGTGTCTTGAAAGGAGTATATAAGATGAACATCAACAAAAGCAAAACAAGGATAATGGAATGTAGTCAAATTAAGTCAGGTGATGCTGAGGGAATTAGATCAGGAAATGAGACACTTAAAGTAGTGAAGGAGTTTTGCTTTGTGTCACACTGCATTTTGAAAGGCTCAAGGTTTGAGTGCTATCATTCTTATAACTTTTTTTATGGCTTTTTAATGTGAAACTCATATCTGGCAATGCCTCCTATATGAGAAGGCAATAAAGAAAAGGGAGGTGCTGTGATTTCAGTTTCAACATAAAAGTGTGGATCCATCCGAAATTGCTCAGGTAAACTAACCGAGTTCACAGGTCAGAGCAAGGCAGCCCCAATAGGACTACACCATAGAGCACAATACAGGGGTTACATAGTGCAAATATAATTCACCTCCCGTCACATTCCAGTAATTGGTTGTGTGCAGAAAAATTACAGATTGTTTGCTTCTGTATGTGCCCAGTTTTCTCTCATATTTTATCCCTAAAGTCCTCGCGTGATACTTATGTAATAGGATGGAATAGTATACTGGTAGAATTTCCTGTGGTGAGAGGTTCTTGAAATTGCATTACGTTTCTCTAGTACAGTAAGTACCCCAGCGAAGTTTACAGAGATCTGATCAGCAAAATATTTTCTGCATGGAATTCATCAGTCTGTTTCAACAGTGTAGGCTCATCCATGGTTTCTGTTTTATGAGCATTAGGCCTTGTTCTAAGGTATATTTCTGTATAGATTCACCTTCACAGTTACATAGGTGTGACTCTGTAGTCATCAGAAGCAGGAAGATGGACAAGAATATCAAGAACCCAAACGTCTTTTTGGACTTTTTCATAAACATCCACTCAGTGGTTCTACAGATAAGTGACATTACTAGTTGTCATTTGTTCCTGTTAAAACAATATCAACTCAGAAGCTGACTGAGCAGTTGGTGTACAGTGAGTGTTTAAAGAAAGAGAGAAAGAGTGTTGTGGAAAAATGGATATTCCATGTCAAGATTTTCATCAGAAGATTCTTGTACAATTTTTGTGTAGGACTAGCTCAACAATAATGCCTCAAATTGCTGTGTTCAAGTTTAGGTAGTCAGCTGCTTTCAGAAAAGATTCTTTGCAGGTGGCCTGCAGAATTTCACCATGGTCGTACTTTGTGAAGGTTGACCAAAATCAATTTTTGTTGGAAACAATTGATTCGAAGAGGATTAGTGGTTGACTTACCGTGAGACAGAAACATCCTCAGGTGTATCAAAGACTGCACCCCACTGATTTTTGTGAGAACTTTTAGCTATGGAGAAGAGCCGCTCCCAATGGGTTCTGCACAGTTTGACCAATACTCAGAATGGGCACGTGTTAATGGGTGTAAGGAAATGATAAAAAAAAATATGGCAGAGAAAATACAAAATCTGTTACAACATCATAATAGGAGATAAAATTCGATATACGTATATGCATCAGTTGGAAACTAAGCAGCAGGTATCATTTTGGGTGTTTGGACAAGAACCAAAACCGGCAAAAGTGGTTTGCATGTGTGAAGCACTTCCAGGAAAATGATTACTCATTTCTTTCTCTGTACTGGGCGTATCACAATCATCACTCTAAAGAATTGAAGAACAGTTAATGTTGAATGGTATACAACAGTTTGCTTGCCACAAGTCATCTATTAGATTAGATTTACTTTCGTTCCATTTGATCCGTAGTGAGGAGGTCCTCCAGGATGTACAACATGTCAGAAAAACAATAATACATGACAAATATTTACAACTGAAACAAATAAGCTAATGTACCTTCCACAGGTCCCAAGTGGAATGATCGTCATTGTTGTTAATGAACACTATATGAAAGAATCATTTTACAAACACTAATGCACTGAATTTAAAATAAAAAAAAAGTTTTTTTTTATAAGGTAATAAACATGCAATAGAACTACTACAATACTTATTTACAATGAACACACTACTGCACTGAAACGGTGCAGAAGTTATATATAGACACACACACAAACACACACACACACACACACACAAATCAGTTGGTTCTATTGAGCAATTCATCAATGGAGTAGAAGGAGTTGGCCACCAATAAATCCTTTAGGCTTCTCTTAAACTGAATTTCATTGGTGTTAGGCTTTTTATGGCTGCTGGCAAGTTATTGAAAATGTGTGTTCCTGAATAATGCACACCTTTTTCTACAAGAGTAAGGGACTTTAAAACCCTGTGAAGATTATTTTTAGTATTGATTCCATGAATTGAGCTGTTGGTTTGAAAAAGTGATATATTTTTAATGACAAATTTCATTAAGGAATAAATACACTCCTGGAAATGGAAAAAAGAACACATTGACACCATACTTGCTCCGGACACTGCGAGAGGGCTGTACAAGCAATGATCACACGCACGGCACAGCGGACACACCAGGAACCGCGGTGTTGGCCGTCGAATGGCGCTAGCTGCGCAGCATTTGTGCACCGCCGCCATCAGTGTCAGCCAGTTTGCCCTGGCATACGGAGCTCCATCGCAGTCTTTAACACTGGTAACATGCCGCGATAGCGTGGACGTGAACCGTATGTGCAGTTGACGGACTTTGAGTGAGGGTGTATAGTGGGCATGCGGGAGGCCGGGTGGACGTACCGCCGAATTGCTCAACACGTGGGGCGTGAGGTCTCCACAGTACATCGATGTTGTCGACAGTGGTCGGCGGAAGGTGCACGTGCCCGTCGACCTGGGACCGGACCGCAGCGACGCACGTATGCACGCCAAGACCGTAGGATCCTATGCAGTGCCGTAGGGGACCGCACCGCCACTTCCCAGCAAATTAGGGACGCTGTTGCTCCTGGGGTATCGGCGAGGACCATTCGCAACCGTCTCCATGAAGCTGGGCTACGGTCCCGCACACCGTTAGGCCGTCTTCCGCTCACGCCCCAACATCGTGCAGCCCGCCTCCAGTGGTGTCGCGACAGGCGTGAATGGAGGGACGAATGGAGACGTGTCGTCTTCAGCGATGAGAGTCGCTTCTGCCTTGGTGCCAATGATGGTCGTATGCGTGTTTGGCGCCGTGCAGGTGAGCGCCACAATCAAGACTGCATACGACCAAGGCACACAGGGCCAACACCTGGCATCATGGTGTGGGGAGCGATCTCCTACACTGGCCGTACACCACTGGTGATCGTCGAGGGGACACTGAATAGTGCACGGTACATCCAAACCGTCATCGAACCCATCGTTCTACCATTCCTAGACCGGCAAGGGAACTTGCTGTTCCAACAGGACAATGCACGTCCGCATGTATCCCGTGCCACCCAACGTGCTCTAGAAGGTGTAAGTCAACCACCCTGGCCAGCAAGATCTCCGGATCTCTCCCCCATTGAGCATGTTTGGGACTGGATGAAGTGTCATCTCACGCGGTGTGCACGTCCAGCACGAACGCTGGTCCAACTGAGGCGCCAGGTGGAAATGGCATGGCAAGCCGTTCCACAGGACTACATCCAGCATCTCTACGATCGTCTCCATGGGAGAATAGCAGCCTGCATTGCTGCGAAAGGTGGATATACACTGTACTAGTGCCGACATTGTGCATGCTCTGTTGCCTGTGTCTATGTGCCTGTGGTTCTGTCAGTGTGATCATGTGATGTATCTGACCCCAGGAATGTGTCAATAAAGTTTCCCCTTCCTGGGACAATGAATTCACAGTGTTCTTATTTCAATTTCCAGGAGTGTATATTGGGGAGCAGTAGTTAGCATCCCTAGTTCCCTAAACAGGCTTCTGCAGGATTTTCTTGCGTTCCACACAACATATAACTCTTACTGCACTTTTTTGTGCCCAGTAAACTTACCTTGGCTTGATGAATTACCCCAAAAAATGATCCCATATGACATTATGGAATGAAAGTAAGCATAGTATGCCAGCTTTTTCATTTTTATATCCCCTATGTCTGACACAATTCGCATTGCAAATAGAGATTTGTTAAGACGCTTCAGCAGTTCTGTGGTGTGCTCCTCCCAGTTTAATTTATTATCAAGCTGTAATCCCAAGAATTTGACACTGTCCACTTCTTCTATGTGCTTGTCATCATATGGTAGGCATATACTCGTGGGACACCCCTTAAAGTTCTGAACTGCATGTAGTGTGTTTTTGGAAAGTTTAGTGACAAAGAATTGACTAGGAACCAGTGATTAATGTCCACAAATATTTTATTAGCCAATCTTTCTGAGACTGTACTTGATTTGCTATTTATTGCAATGTTTGTATCATCAACAAACAAAACAAACTTGGCCTCTAGTAATGTTGCTGATGAAAGGTCATTGATATACACGAGAAATAGTAAGGGCCCTAAAATGGAACCTTGTGGGGTCCCACGTGTAATTAGTTCCCAGTTGGATGATGCCTGATAGCTTAATACAAGCCTCTTTCCAAATAACACCCTTTGTTTCCTGCCAGAGATATAATATTTGAACTATTTTGCAGCATTTATTGTTACACCATAATATTCTAATTTACTTAAAAGGATATTGTGATTTACTCAGTCAAATGCCTTTGACAGATCACAAAATATACCAGTTGCCTGCAATTTTTTGTCTAATGAATTAAGCATATTTTCACTGTAAGTGCAGATAGTCTTCTCAATATCAGAACCCTTTAGAAATCCAAACTGCGACTTTGACAGTATGTTATTTGAGATAAGATGGTTATAAAGCCAATTGTACATTACTTTTTCTAAAATTTTTGAGAAAGCTGGCAAAAGTGACATTGGATGGAAATTTGATGTTATTTCTTTATCTTCCTTCTTAAGTAGTGGCTTAACTTCAGCATATTTCAACCACTCAGGAAATATTCCACTGATAAGCGAATGGTTGCACAGACAGCTTAATATGTTGCTTAACTCAGAATCATATTCTTTAATTAACCTTGTTGATATTTCATCATACCCACTAGATGTTTTTGATTTTAAAGATTTTATGATGGACATTATTGCTGCTGGGGTAGTGAGGGTCAAATTCATATTATGGAAGTTACTTGAAATGTCTGGTCTGAACTATTCCATAGCAGCATCTACAGAACCTGACAACCCCATCTTTTCAGTAACAGTTATAAAATGTTTGTTAAAAAGTTCTGCAACACTATGCACATCTGTCACCAATGTATCATTTACTCTTAATTTTATTTGTCCCTCTTCATGTCTGGTTCTACCGGTCTCCTCCTTCACTATATCCCATATTGTCTTTATTTTGTTGTCTGATATGACTATCTTTTCCTTGTAATATATTTGCTTTGATGTTCGTATTACAGTCTTTAATATTTTGCAGTATTTCTTGTAATATGCTATAGCATCAACATCGGAACTGTTTCGGATTGACAGATAGTTTTCTTTTTGTTTTCAAGATACCCTTATTCCTTGAGTAATCCATGGCTTCTTTGTAGACTTTGCTCTAATCTTGGGTAGTTTTGGGGGAAAACTATTCATATAAGGTAAGCACTTTCTTGGCCAAATTGTTATATTTTTCACTCATCCTATGAGCACTGTAAACATCAGTCCAGTGAATGTCTCTGAGGAGTGTCCCAAAATAATCAAGTTTTGGCTTATTGATTACCCTCTTGAGCTCAGATTTAACAGATTTTTTATTCTGTTCAGTATTAACATTTAACAGAGGGAACTGCATGTCATGGTCCGAGAGGACATTGACTATTGGTTTTGTAATATAATTTTGTTCATTGGACTTTTCTATAAAGATATTATCAATGGCTGTTTGTGAGCAATTGGCTACCCTGGTGGGGAACTTTACAGTGGGAATTAAGTTGAATGATAGTGTTACTTAACTCAAGTAAGTTCTTATTGGGAGAGTCTTTAAAGAAATCTAGTCTTTAAGGAAATCTACATTGAAATCACCAGCAACCACTATTTCTTTGTTTTTGATTGTTAAATGGGCCAGTACAGCTTCAAGGTGGTTTATGAACAGATTAAAGTTACCTGCAGGTGCTCGGTATACACTTAATATTATGAAGGATTTTTTGTGAAATTCTGCTTCTGTTGCACATGCTTCCATGTGCTGTTCTAGGCAAAATTTATGAATGTCTGTGTTCTTAAATTTATGACAGTTCCTGATGAATGTGGCAACTCCTCCTTTCTCCATTTCTGCTCTACAAAAGTGAGATGCTAACCTAATCCCCGTAACTCTTAAGAGTTCTATACCAGTGGTCACATGATGTTCAGAGAGGCAGATTATGTCAGCTGGGTTGGGAATGTTGGGAATGACAACTAATAGCCTCGCATTGTTCTTCATCGTTACAATGCCACCTGTTGTACAGCGCAACTTTACCTAATGGTAAATACTGTATGGTAAATTCTGCTGCTAACAATCCATGGGGCAAGTGTACAACCTGCTAAATGGTTCATCTACACAGGGGTTGCATTGCACACTGTTGTATTATGACCTTACATATGCAAATAATTAGCCTATGAAATCAGTCAGTGAAATACTGATATAAAAGACGAGTAAACCAAGAAATGACATTGAGAGTTAAGAATATTAATGTATATTTAGCATACATTTTGAATTATACTGTTGCTTTATTCATAGAAAACTGCTTTGCTATGAATGATGGTCCAACACATACTATACACAACAGTTCAATCAGAATCAAAAAATAGTTCTAGCAGAACAGCTGCAGGCAAATAAAGAGTTCACTACATCACACTCACTGAAGTTCCACTATGTTCACAGTTCAGATTCTTTGTTCACAAACTGATAAACTGAAGACTAGCATCCAAACAAACCTATAGACATGTTCCTACCTTGGAAATGAAACATGTTGTCCCAGGCCGTTCTTGCCCACCTTACCTACACAGCTCCCACCACCCAAAAAAACCAAAATGTTTGCTTTGCATCTCTGTCCTGCTTCTCCCCCCCCCCCCCTCCCCCTCCTATCAGCTTCATATTCTCATACCTGATCATCTTTCATTTACAAACACTTTTCACAGTATTCAAATACTTAAACCAAATACATTACACAATTCTGTGTACAATTATTCCTATCGCATATTATTATATTTTCTTGTTACATTTAAATGCCTATTTCACATTAAATTATTCAAATTCCTCTATAATTATTAATACATAAGTTTATTATTAAATAAACATAGAAAATGTAAAATCAGTACAAATTAGCCATGCAGAGGCTCAGTACAAATTACCTATGCAGAGGCTCAATACAAATTATTCATGCAGAGGCTAATAGCTTTATGTCTTTGAGGATAACTTATTCGTAGGCACACAGTTTCATCTGTTATGTTAAAACAGCATGATAAATAATTGATTAATTGATGGAGAAAATCATTTCCTTAATGTCTGACTGTCTTTATTCTCCTAATTTATCACCTAATCACATCTTTTTCTTCTTCTTATTTCAAATAACATGTTGACAGTGTTTTTTTCACCTCAGAAAGCTACTGAATCCTTTCAAACCCATGTCTTTGGGGTAAATTTAGTATTTGTGACTGAAGGGAGCAATACACTACAATTAATGTGCCCAGGTACAAAGTACACTTAATGTTCCCAGGTACAAAGAAACAATTGTACTTTTTTTAAGACAAGCAGAATACAATAACACAGTTTCTCGAGATGTAAGTCTCCACTACTTGCTTCAGGCTGAAAGTCAGTCGCTGATGTTGGACTGGAATGTTCTTGACCGATAATCAAGTACCGATGTTGCACTGGAATGGTGTTACACAGACAGAGTCCATAAGGCCTTGGTCAGGTCAGTGGTGGGACGTAGGCTGCTTGAGAACAAGTTGAAGACAGAGTCCAGAGGGGTGTTGAGCTTGAGACTGAATTGAAGACAGGGTCCATCAAGGCAGTGAGCAGAGGATACACTTGGCAATGGCTTAGCTGTTTGGACACTGCAGTGAAATGATCCTTGTTGTGGTCAGCAATGTGAACTGGCTGCAGACTGAGCAAGCAGCAACCTAAGCACCCACCTGACAGAAGGATACCGGCTCGGCACCGTGGGGCCATGTTACTCACTCAGACTGTTTTCCTTTGATCTCTACATCTATATCTAATGAGGTAGTGCATCAATGAGCTGGGGCTTTCGCAACTCATGGTACATTCCTGTGTGGTTAGTGGCTGTGTCACAATCGGTAGCTAGGGATACAGCAGTACTGACATTAGAATCAAAAAAATATTTCCAGAATTTCTTTGAGCACATACAGAAGTGAATTAATTTTAGAGGGGAATATTTTAAGAAACAACAAAACAATGTGTATCAAAAATGTGTTTTTCTTTCATTGTTTATGTAAAGTCATACAAGGGGTCCTTGTGCAAGGTAGATACAAATGAGTCTTAGATTTATAGACCTGAAGGAACTATAGAAGAAAAAGCTACATAGTAACTTATGACACCAGTTACCTACTTTGCTATATGTCAACACACTGTTAATGTCCTTTGTAATGCCTGTCTCTGTCTTTTTATTGCAGATGGAACCAGAGACAAAACTTTTCCCAGCAATTTTTGTAGAGGCGACAAGTAAAGAAATTCTACAGATAGAGTTGGGAAGAACATCGACGACACTCCCCTTGTCAGCTGCAGTACTGCAGAATTCAGAGAGGCATGTCATACCACAGGTAATGTGAAGATGCCACTTTTCATACGTGTTGCAGTCATTGTCAGAGCTCCGTACATTTGCATTAATACCAGGTGAGCCTGTATAGGCTACATCATACTATTAGTTCACTTTATCTTGAGCTCTATTTCTGAATCACTAGAAACTGGAAATTTTTAGCAAAACAATTTACATACTTTGTATCTTTCCAATCTATACAAACATGCAGTGTAGAGATTGAGTATCAGCCATAGTGCCATTATTGTCAAATGTTGTCTGTAATTTTGTGTAGTTAAGTTCAGATACTGTGAGGTTTCTGTTTTCATGAAAAATCCAAGCATTCATTACCTTTAAAGTCCAGTTTTAAATCTATAGTTGTCCCAAATGAAGAAATGGACACAGTTACTATTTTCAGGTAAGTTTCCAGCATTGTACCAAGTAGTTGCCACTTAACTTAACCGTCCTCTCTCCTCCCTGCAGCATTCCATGTTGTGGACAAATTTAATTCATTCCCCTTGCCACTCACTTTTCTGACAAAGCTAAGGAAAATGTGAATTAATTGTACCCTAATTTATCCTTCTCTGTCCCATCCCACTTAGGAAAAATGATTGTCTATTTGCTTCTGTACATAACTAATCTTTCTTACAATTATGCAAACTGATGTCATAATTCATTAAATAACATATTATGAGCTATGTGTGAATGCATAAAATAATTGCTACATTTATGCTGTTGTCAGACACAGTGAAGCATTGAAATTGGGCACAACAGTACTTACTTTGGCTTTCACATCAACCAGCTCTTTCCAAAAAACTAAGTTACTTACAGAAAGGAAGAATATCATGCTACTTTCTTATGTTTTTGATTGGCTGACTCAAGTGCTAGGCTAAACGATACATTAATATCTGTGGGAACACCAAGGACCTTTATTTTGCCTCCTCTTCTCAGCAGTATAAGTTTACTGAAAGTTTTCATTTTTGTAGTGTAGTAAGAACAATGATTGTTAATGATGTGTGTGTGTGTGTGTGTGTGTGTGTGTGTGTGTGTGTGTGTAGGTTCAGTCTGAAACAAAAAAGATAAGAGGTGATTACAGCTAAAACACAAGAAACTTTGTAAAAGATTTAACATTGTGTCAGGTAACAAACTGTTACAAGAAGCAGTATTTCTATGATACCTGAAGATTCCTTAAAAAGATTTGTAAACATATTTTTGGGTGCCCACTTGCATCAACAGTTCACTTTTTATGAACAGTTTGATGCCTGTTATTGCTTCTAGAAATCAGAAATCTAGTTACAAAAAGGGAGAGAATAAGTTACATGAGAAATTACACACTATAAATTGCACACATAGTGTTATAAAATATCAAATAAAACAAGTCATATGTTCTCTTTTTCTTCTTCTTCATTACCAGTCTTTTGATTGAATGGCAGCCCTCTTTCAGGATCTGTCAGAAAATGACTTCTTTATTTCTGCATAATTAAAGACTTTTGTGTTATGTATAGCTTCTTTCAAAAATGTTTGTCGCCATATTCTTCTGGGTGTGTTCCCTTATAATTTCCTTCAAGGACTGCTTGTATTGTATTATGTGATCAATCCACTCATTATTTCTTTGCTCTGTTGTTCTCCTAAATGCCAGTTCTTTGCAGGACTTCCTTGTTGGTGATAATAAAATAAACCAAGATAAATTATACAAATATTTAAGAGATAAGGTAATTGAAGATGAAATAGTTATTCATTATTCTTGCAGTAATGTGTCAGGGCATTGTATCAGAATATGCAGTTTTGTTTTAATTCTTAATTCTTTTTGAACAAACTTTAAAACTTCAGGTAATTTTTCCTAATGTGATGACTAGATCAGTCATGAGTGTATTATGCATAAAAATGGAATTATCAATATGCCTGGACAACTGAAAATACACCTTTCAGCTGTAGTTGTGTTTTCTTAGGAAATCAGTGATTACTTCAGTGTCTGGTTGACTGATTTTTGGGTTACAATATGCAAGCCTCAACAATTTTATTTTATTATAGTTTGTGTACATTTTCCTAGCACACTCTTCATATGCTCTGTGAAGATAGTGCACATATAGGACTGTTTTGTGCATTGTGTGAAATTTGCCATATAATGACCTTGAGTACTGGTAAACATATAAATTTCAGTTTTTACAAATTGACTCGGCAAATAATTCTTTAGTTTACCAACTAGAGGACATTGTTTCAGTTCCCACCAAGACTGAAAGTGCAGTGCTTAAAGCCTCACCAGTGGGCACGGGTTCCAAACCAGTCTCTTCAAGTTCATGCTTTGAAACTATCTGATATCCGTGGCTGGAGTATCCTCTGTGAAGATCCTGTGTCAATGCTTGCTTTACACATACCTGAAGAGGATAGATGTATTGATATTCTGGAGCTTATTGAAATGGAAAGATTACTCAGGTAAGGCGTTTCATTTAAGTTTTAAAATATACTTTTGGATAATGTTTATCAGCAAAGAGATGTAAAACAAGTTTTCATAACCTATCATATAAGTAACATTTGTCGCGTGATGTGTCCCAACTTAACATTAGTTCATTCTCTCTCTCCAGTCACAAAAAATCAACTAAAGACTGTTTCCAACTTTATTTATGACTTAGCAGAACGTATAGAATTTGATGCCAGGTTTATGTATTTGACAGCACTTATATTTTGTAAACCACAAATAGCTGCACAACAAAAAAAGGTACTTTTTATTTACTATTTTATGAATAGTGTGAGAGAAGAATGACTGCTTAAACACTTTTTTCGAAATGGAGTCTTTCAGCAAGATGTGACTAAAAGTCAAATAAAATACTACTTAGTGGCAGTGTTTGCTTGAATACTAGTATAGTTATATGATGATTATTCTTCATTCTCAGCTAATCTTGGATACAGATATACAGGGTGTATCAAAAAGAAACATCCGATTTAAAACACAATCGTAACTACTATGTTATTTGAGATACGTGCATGAACAATCTGATGTTGGAGGAAACAAACTCTTGAGTTTTACATAGTTCCCACAAGGTAGCACCAGTGTGTGCTCGCTTCAGTTCTAGTAAAAATGGTGCCGGGTCAACAGACAGTGTTTTTTGTTGTACGTTTTCCACAGTGTGGTCAGTAATAATTGTTCAGCATGACTTTCATACTAGGTATGGTGTGGATACTCTTACAGCACAGAGCATTAGATGATGGCATGAACAATTCTGAGAAACAGATTGTTTGTCTAAAAACAAATTGCCAGGCCATCCCCAAGTGTCTGAAACAGACTTCAGACGCATCTAGCATAGTTTCACAAGGAGTTTGCAGAAATCCATTCGCCACGTAACTTGACAGCTCAACATGCCCTCGATGTCTGTCTGGCCATGTGTTGCATCGATGTTTACATGTGAAACCATACAAAATTCAGTTACTGCAAGTTCTTCATGAAGGTGACAAACAACTATGTGTGGAGTTCTGTAATTTCATTCTTGCCAAGATGTAGGATGACAGTTTTCTCCCACACTTACTGTTTAGTGATGAGGCAACATTCCATTTAAATGGAAAGGTGAACAGTCATGATGTGAGAATATGGGGTATGGAACAAATACATGAAGTTGCACAACACGAGAGGGGCTCTCCAAAATTTAATGTGTTTTGTGCAGTTTCACGTTAAAAAATATATGATCCAATTTTCTTTTCCGAAAATATTATTACAGGAAGCACATATCTCAATATGCTTGGGAACTTTCTTTTCCCACAGTTGGAGACTGATTCGAACAACTTCATTTACCAACAGTATGGGGTACCACCATACTGGCATCTGGGAGTGCAGGAATTTTTAAATCAAAGGATTACTGAATGATGGATCAGTTACACTGGACCAAATGATTCAGCCTTACATTACTGGCCTTCAAGGTTACCGGACTTGAGTGTATGTAATTATTTCTTGTGGGGGCTTACAAAAGACTTTGTTTATGTGCCTTCATTACCAGCAGCAATGCATGAACTGAGATGTTGCATAACAGCAGCTATGGAAGCTTAACTCAAGAAATGCTCTCTGCAGTGTGGGAACAATTGGAATACTGCATTGAAGTGTGCCATGCATCTCAAAGGGGGCATATTGAACACCTATGAAAAGTTATGAAAAAAACTTGAGTTTCCCATTCAGCAAAAAACAAGTCATTGTATATGTTTATTAGTTAGAAATATGTGTGTGTGAGGTCCCATACTCTGAGGAGCATGGGACCCAATGCACGGGAAGCAAGAACACTACTGCAAGACCACGAGCTGCGGACTTCAGAAATATAGACATGCCAAATCAGATGATTCTTTTTGATACACACTGTATGTTTAGTGCTTGGGGTATAATCAAGCATTTCAGAAACATTCTCATGCTAATTATGTAAAAGGATCATTTCCTTCAACATTGTTAATTTAAGTTGAAAATCTTGTCTACTTCAAATATAATGCTTCTTGAACATTTTCTGATTCCATGCATGACAGAAAGAACTTTGTTGTTATCTTTTAATACAATATTTAGTTTTTCACATCAATGGTAATTAATATTGTGTATACTGGTCATGACATAACACTGTTTTTGACTTTTTTCTTGAGTCTGTTTATAAGTTTAACCTTGAAAAAGTTCAAGAAACATACTTAACCTTCTAGATATACGTAAATTTTGTCCCAGGTATTTCTTTTGTTGTTTACATAAACCACTTTCTTAAGTGCCATAGCTTCAGTTCCTAAAGGGAACTCTCAAGCTTAACAGATCCTGAAATTAAAACAATTTTGATGTTAATTATTTAGCGTACAGATAAAACCCCGCTGTGAATGCTGTTCTCAGGCAAGGGATGAATTAGTTGATGTTTGTAACCAACTGAAAATTGTCTTAGCTACTGTCAAGTAACTGGAAGCTGCTTCAAAAGGAAGTGTTTGGCAAATTTTTGAGAGTTATGTACCAGACATACCAAAGACACCTCAAGCACTATTGTCTCCAGAGGATACTGTCTAATCTGCAGGAAGTTCAGGGCCCATCACTGCTCATGCACTTGCCTGTGGGTGTCATGTCAGTGATAGATCAAGGATCCCTGTACAGTGGAGGAAAGGATCAGGGAGAACTCGTAGCATTCCACACATCCCCATAACCAACAAGCTCAGTGAGAAAGTGAGACACACTACACTTGTTGAGAAACCTGCTGCATCCTGTGTCAAGGAGAGACAAACTCAAAAGATAAGGGTCTGTAAATTGTCAGCAGTTCAAACATAAGATGCATAATTTTACCTCACAGGGAAAGAGCAATAAGAGATGGGATGGAGTACCTTGTTTGCTCTATATGTATACCTAGGAGTCTCATTCTATTTGTTGAAAAAACTATTCCAGCAACCGTAGAGAAAACAAGCTGCAACCAATCGCAGATTTTGGCACACGTTGGAACAAACAATGAAAGTTGTTTTGGGGATGAGGTCACATTTGGATCATTCCAGTGAATGTCAGAGAGGTTTGAGAAGACCAGCCTTGTTCATGGGGTTTTAAGGATCTCGTATTCTATAGCACTGTTCCCAAAACTTACAGGGGTGATCTGATAAAAAGCTGGGCAGAAACCTTGAGCCAGAGACTTCAAAGAGTAGAACACCCCAAAACATTATGATAAGAGCCTAAGGACTGGTCCCCACAGATGAAATGATCAAAATCCTACTGGTCATTTGTTAAAGCATTCTCAACAAAGTCCCAGAGTTTTTAGCAGACTTAAAAAGCGGTGGAGCTCACGTAATAATAGATATAGAAAGTTGACTAAAATCTGAAATTTGAAATAATGAGATTTTTGTGGTAAATCTGTGTTTTGAAAGAATAGGCTAATGGGAAATGGGTGATGCCTTCCTCTTTCAGGTGCCACACCAAGCTCACCTGTGTTTTCGAATTTCATTATCATCTTGTTTAAACCATTTAATGAGACTGGGCTTCTCATCAGACCTTCCAGTCAGTGATACTCTCAATGCAGCATTTCTACCATTCACATAAAACAGTTTCACAAACAGCACATGGTCTCTCTTCTAGATAGCCACACTGATCACTCATGGTATGGGAACTTCCATGATATACAGTCACTGTAAAGAAACTCTAAAGAAACAGAGATTACTGGATAATAGATCAAAACAAAGGCTATAGCTAGAGAGATACTGAATAAAACGTGTTTGGCTGTCAGGAGAGCAATGTGTGATGCCTACAAATGACTACCGTAGCAGAGTATTGTCAAATGATTTTTCACAAAACTCAAAGAAATTATGGTTATATGTTAAGGCTGTTAGTGGCACCAAAGTTAGTGTACAGTCCTAAGTGAGTGAGACGGGAATTGAAACTGAGGGGAGCAAAACAAAAGCTAAAATATTTAATTCTGTTTTCAAATGTTCCTTTACAAAAGGAAACCCCAGATAATTGCCCCAATTTAATCCTCATACCACTGAAAAGATGAACAAAATAAGTACTGGTATCAGTGGTGTTGAGAAACAGCTGAAGTGATTAAAATTGAAGAAATCTCCAGGGCCTGATGAATCCCTGTCATGTTCTATACTATAATCTATCGTAGATCCCTCAAATAAAAAACTGTGCCCAATTCTTGGAATAAAAGCACAGATCACAGCTGTCTACAAGAAGGGTAGTAGAAGTGATCCACAAAACTACTGTTCAGTATCCCTGACATCAATTTATTGTAGAGTCTTAGAATACATTCTGAGCTCAAACATAATTAGGTACCTTCAACAGAATGACCTCCTCATTGCCAGCCAGCATCATGTGAAACCCAACTCGCACTTTTGTCACGTGACATGTGAAAGCTTTGAATCAAGGCAGTCAGGTAGATGAAGTATTTCTTGATTTCTGCAAAGTATTTGTCTCAATGCTACACCTATGATTATTATCAAAAGTACAGTCATATGGGGTATCAAGTGAAATTTGTGACTGGATTGAGGACTTTTTTGTAGGGAGGATGCAGCATGTTACCTTACATGGAGAGTCCTCATCAAATACAGAAGCAACTTCGATTGTTCTCCAGGAAAGTGTGTTGGGACCTTTGCTGTTCATGTTGTATATTAATGACCATGCAGACAGTATTAATGGTAACATCATACTTTTTTCAGATGAGACGCTTATCTATAATCAAGTACTATCTGCAACAAGCTGCATAAATATTCAGTCAGATCTCGATAAGATTTCAAAGTGGTACAAAGGTTGCCATCTTGCTTTAAATGTTCAGAAGTGTAAAACAAAAAAACATAGTATCCTATGACTATAATATCAATGGGTCACTGTTGGAATTGGCCAACTCATATAAACACGTGGGTGTAAGTCTTTGTAGGGATATGAAATGGAATTATCACATAGGCTTATTCATGTGGTAGAATACTGGGGAATTGCAACCAGTCTACAAAAGAGATTGCTTACAAATCACTCATGCGACCCATCCTAGGATATTGCTGAGGTGTGTGGGACCCATGCCAAATAGGACTAATGGGATACTGAACATTACAGAGAAGGGCAGCACAAATGGTAACAGGTTTGTTCGATCCATGGGAGTGACACAGAGACACTCAAGTTGTTTGATCCATGGGAGTGACACAGAGATACTGAAGGAACTGAACTGGAAGGCTCTTGAAGTTAGACGTAAACTATGCCAAGAAAATCTATTAACAGAGTTTCAAGAACAGGCTTTAAATGAAGATTCTAGGAATATATTGGAATCCAACACGTATCACTCACACATGAATCTTGAGGATAAGTTTAGAATAATTACTGCAAACACAGAGGCATTCAAACAATCATTCTTCCCGTGCCCTATATGTGAATGGAATGGGAAGAAACTATTAACTGGTACAGTGGGATTTACCATCTGACATGCACCTCATTGGTGTTTTGCAGAGAGTAGATGTACATATATATGTAGATGTACATCACCAGATTTGCACCTGGTGGTCAAAATGGGAATTAATTTTTTCCCAGTTTGAATCAGTCCTGCATTAACACATTAGCATATCTACCAAGTTTTGCTGCCATATGATAATTACAGCCAACACTGAGCTTCTGTGTGTTGCTTCACTTTAATTATAACTGTGTGGTATGTTCCTAGTAGAACAATTCATGAAAGGAGAGACCTTCCAAGGAATACAGCCACTTTCAAGAAACTTCTAAAGAAATAAGCAAGTACTGCGAAATAGGTGTAAAATAAAGCGTAGGGTTGTAGATAGAGAGATTTTGTACGAAATGCATTTGGCTGTCAAGAGGGCAGCCTATGAAGCCTTCAGTGATTACCATAGCAGAATCGTATTTAAAGATCTCTCACAACTCCCAGTGAAATTCAGGTCATACATAAAGGATGGCAGTGGAAACAGAGTACATTACTGTCCACATAGTCATGGATGATATAGGGACTGAAATTGAGGGTTGCAAAGCAAAAGCAGAAATAATGAATTTTGTTTTCCAATGTTCCTTCATTAAGGAAGATACAGAAGTTCAGCTCCAGTTTACTTCTAACACCACAGCAAATGCAACCATGTCACAGTTGGTGAAATATGAATGATATAGATACTAATATTAACAATAATGAAAATAATAGACTGCTACTCACCATAAAGATGAGACGTTGAGTTCCGGACACGCACAACAGAAAGACTTCCTCAGACAAGAAAGGATAACATACACGCAGACAGATGCATGCTAGCAGGCAAACCTGCTGCACACATGACCACTATCTCTGGCTGCTTTGGCCATACTGCAGTTATTGCGTTGAACACAAGCAGCAATCCTGAATCTGGCGAGGAAGTGGGAGTGGTAGCAGGGTATGGATTTGGGGGGGGGGGGGGGGGGGGACTGTCTGGTGGAGCTTGCAAGGACTAGAAGGTGGCAGGACAAGCCTGCAAGGTCCAGTGTCGGGAGGCTAAGGGGGAGGAGGGAAATGGGGAGTGGAAAAAGAGAGAAGCAGAGAGGGGAAGAGACACATGGGTGCATTGGCAAGGATTGCCTCACAATGAGGGTAAGAAGATGTGATTTGAGAGGAGGTGATAGGACAGAGATGGTGGACAGTGTGGGGACAGTAGGTTACGGAAGGCTGAGGCTGGGATACTATTGGCAGCGGAGCCTACATGCTCCCCAAAATCCACAAGCCAAACAGTTCTGAATGCCCAATTATAGCTTGTTATTGTGGCACCACTGAAAAAATTTTAGACCTCCAGAATGAGATTTTCACTCTGCAGCGGAGTGTGCACTGATATGAAACTTCCTGGCAGATTAAAACTGTGTGCCCGACCGTGACTCGAACTCGGGACCATTGCCTTTCGCGGGCAAGTGGAAGGTAGGAGACGAGATACTGGCAGAAGTAAAGCTGTGAGGACCGGGCGTGAGTCATGCTTCGGTAGCTCAGATGGTAGAGCACTTGCCCGCGAAAGGCAAAGGTCCCGAGTTCGAGTCTCGGTCGGGCACACAGTTTTAATCTGCCAGGAAGTTTCAGTTTTAGACCACATGGACCAACACTTCCAACTAGGTGCCCAAAATCGAGCCTCCAGTGTCAAAGATACCAACCACTTCCTTCATTGACTCTCCACCTACTCCAATTCTTTACCTCCTGCATCCCTAGTTATCACTGCTGATGCCACCTCCCCATACACCAACATCCCCCATGCCCATGGTCTTGACACTGTTGAACACTACCTCTCCCAATGCCCTTCAGTCTCCGAACCCAACACCTTACTCCTCATACCTTACTTCTTTTATCCTAGCATGCAGCTAATCCTTTAAAGGGAAGTTATACCAAATAAACCCATGGTCAGTGGTAGGGAAAGCCGGCACAGTAGCTCAGTGTGTTCGGTCAGAGGGTTAGCTGCCCTCTATAATGAAAAAACCGAGTGAACAGATCAACGATGAACTTGAACAGGTGTCATGGGATGTCTGCTCCGACCAAATGCAATGAACAGTAACGATCAAAATGAGATAAAAAAAAGGCATAGCTTCTTTGATTAGTAATCAAAACATCTTTGGTCTCAGGTTTGCTCAGGTTTGAATCCCATCACTCCTTAAATTTTTATTAATAATCAGCACTGGCGGCCAAAGACTTCTGACATAAGAAGTTACCCCATTCTGCCAACACCCCTGTCAAAGAGGACAGAGGACTAGGCAGAGGTTCAGGACACTCTCTTCTCATAGGGGTGGGAAACTGCCCGTAATGGCAGAAGAATCAGCAATGAGACACAGTATGAGGATGCACAAGGCACTGCATTAAAGACACATAACGTGTATCCACAGGACTAGTTGCCTGTAATTGAAAAAGTGTCATGATGATCTCTCCATTGGCAAAAGATTCCAGAACAGTCCCACATTCAGTTCTCCAGGAGTGGACTGCCAAGGGGGAGTGACTATGAGTAAAAGACTGAATAATCAGTGAAGAAAGTTCTACGAGTTGGGGTGTGGAATGTCAGAAGCTTGAAAGTGGTAGGGAAACTAGAAAATCTGAAAAGAGAAATATAAAGGTTCAGTCTAGATACAGTAGGGGTCAGTGAAGTGAAATGGAAAGAAGACAAGGATTTATGGTCAGTAAGTATAGGGTAATATCAACAACAGCATAAAATGGTATAACAGGAGTAGGAATCAATATGAATAGGAAGGTAGGGCAGAGAATGTGTTACTGTGAACAGTTCAGTGTTAGGGTTGTTCTTATCAGAATTGACAGCAAACCAACACCAACAACAATAGTTCAGGTATACATGCCGATGTTGTAAGCTGAAGATGAAGAGGTAGAGAAAGTATATGAGGATACTGAAAGGGTAATACAGTATGTAAAGGGAGATGAAAACTTAATAGTCATGGGGGACTGGAATGTGGTTGTAGAGGAAGGAATAGAAGAAAAGGTTACAGGAGAATACTGGCTTGGGACAAGGAATGAGAGAGAAGAAAGATTAATTGAGTTTTGTAACAAATTTCAGCTAGTAATAGCGAATACTCTGTTCAAGAATCACAAGAGGAGGAGATATACCAGTACTTGGAAAATGCCAGGTGATACAGGAATATTTCAGTTGGATTACATCATGGTCAGACACAGGTTCCGAAATCAGATACTGGACTGTAAGACATACCCAGGAGCAGATATAGACTCAGATCACAATATAGTAGCCATGGAGAGTAGACTGAAGTTCAAGACATTGGTCATGAAGAATCAATATGCAAAAAAGTAGGATACAAAAGTACTAAGGAATGACGAGGTATGCTTGAAATTCTCTAAGGCTATATATACAGCAATAAGGAATAGCTCAGTAGGAAGTACAGCTGGAGAGGAATGGACATCTCTAACAAGGGCCATCACAGAAGTTGGAAGGAAAAATGTTGGTACAAAGAAGGTAACTCCGAAGAAACCATGAGTAACACAAGAAATACTTCAGTTGATGGATGAAACCAGGAAGTACAAAAATGTTCTGGGAAATTCAGGAATACAGAAATACAAGTCGCTGAGGAATGAAATAAATAGGAAGTGCAGGGGGAGCTAAGACGAAATGACTGCATGAAAAATGTGCAGATAGGTGGAAAGAACACATTGAAAACGTCTGTGAGGAGGGCGTTTGTCTGATGTGATAGAAGAAGAAAGAGGAGTCAATTTAGAAGAGATAAGTGATCTAGTATTAGAATCAGAATTTTAAAGTGCTTTGGAGGACATAAGATCAAATAAGCAGAAGGGACAAATAACATTCCATCAGAATTTCTAACATCATTGGGGAAAGTGGCAACAAAATGCCTATTCACTTTGGTACTAGAGGGAGCTGTAGAGGAAGACAGAGACTGGAATACATCCAGCAAATAATTGAGGACGTAAGTTGAAAGTGCTACTCTCAGTTGAAGAGGTTGGTTGGTACAGGAGAGGAATTTGTGGCAGGCCACATCAAACCAATCAGAAGACTGATGACCCTAAAAAAAAAAAAAAAAAAAAAAAAAAAAAAAAAAAAAAAAAAAAAAAAAAAAAAAAAAACTACCAACAAATCTGTGGCACAGCCATGGGTACCTGGAAAGTACCCTCCTATGCCAACAAGTTTATGCACAATGTTGACTACCTCCTCTCTGTTGGCTCCATCCACATCTCTGGCCTCATTAACCTCACCAACCACCAACTGTACCTACGTTTCAGCAGTTGCCACCTTCCAAACCGATTTGAGAATAGCAAACTAAAAGTTGAAACGCTTAGTTCTGTTTTCAGTTACCCCAATTTAATTCTCGTACCACTGAAAAGATGAATGAAATATGTATTAGTGTCAGTGGTGTTGAGAAACAGCTGAAATCGTGAAAATTGAACAAAGTTCCAGGGCCTGACTGAATCCCTTCTAGATTCTACACTGAATTTGCAGCTGAGTTGGCCCCTCTTCTAACAGTAATCTACTGTAGAGCCCTCGAACAAAAGACTGTGCCCAGTAGCTGGAAGAAAGAACAGATCACACCCATCTACAGGAAGGATAGTAGAAGTGATCCACAAAACTATTGTCCAATATCATGGGTATTGATTTGTTATAAGATCTTAGAACATATTCTGATCTCAAACATAATGAGGTATCTCAAACAGAATGACCTCCTCCATGCCAAGCAGCATGGATCATGGCACCCTGAAAGCAATGGATCAGGCAGTCAGGTGATGCTGTATTTCTTGACTTCTGAAAAGTATTTGACCCAGTACCACACCAATGTTTATTAACAAAAGTATGAATATGTGAGGTATTAAACAAAATTTGTAACTGCATTGAGACTTCTTGGTAAGGAGAATGCAGCATGTTATCTCGGATGGAGAGTCATCGACAGAAATAGAAGTAATTTCAGGCGAGCTCCAGGGAAGTATGTTGAGACCTTGCAGTTCATGTTGTACATTAATGACCTTGTGTACAAAATTAACAGTAACATCAGACTTTTTGCAGATGATGCAATTACTGTCCAAAAAACTCTAGAAACATTCAGTCAGATATTGGTAAGATTTCAAAATAGTGCAAAACAGAGGTAACTTGCTTCAAATGCACAGGTATGTAAAGCTATGCATTTCACAAAACAAAACAAAATTTAATATCCTATGAGTGCAATATCAGTTATTCTTAATTAAAATCAGTAAACTCATACAAATAACTGAGAGTATCATTTTGTAGGGAAATGAAATGGAATGATGACATAGGCTCAGTCATACGTGTGTTTAAGGCAGGTGGCAGGATACTGAGAAAATGTAGTCAGTCTCCAAAGAAGACTGCTTATAAATCACTTGTGCATCCCATCTTAGAATATTACTCACATGTGTGGAACCCATACCAAATAAGACTAACAAATGATATTGAATGTGAACAAAGCAGGCCAGCACGAATGATCACATGTCTGTTGCAGTCATCTGAGAGCATAATGGAAAAATTGAATTGAAAAAACCTGAATTGGGAAACTCTTGAAGATAGAAGCAAATTACCTCATGATATCCTACCTATTAAATTCCAAATTCACTATTAAGTGAAGAATGTAGAGGTTTTTGCTTCTGTTGGAACCATGAATACAAAATGGACTAGTTACAGCAAGCACAGAGACATTTAAGCAGTCATTCTTTCTACACTCTATAAGCGATGAGAACAGGAAGAAACTTTAATATATGGTTCTGTACTAAGTACCCTTTGCCATACACTTCACATGTTTGCAGTGTATGCATGTAGATATAGATGGATACACCCATCATATGCTCAGTTGAGGAAATTATTGTAAGGAAAATGTTTTTGTGGTGATTGTTAATTGCCTTGCTAATGAATTCTGTTTATTTAACAGTTTCCATGCTCACACCTTAACTTTGTACGCTGCATTGTGCTACCAGTCAAACTACCGTGCAGCTCACGCCCTGTGCCAACATGTGGATCAGAAACAGTTGCTGTATGCTATTCGCTCAGAGTACATGTCTGGTCCACTACGACAGGGATTTTATGACTTACTTATAGCACTTCACCTGGAATCACATGCAACAACAATGTAAGTGTCTGCTGCAGTGGCTAGAGTAAAACTTAAGTCTTCTGCTTTGCTACAATCTCTCATTTTGTACATATCGGTCTGGTGCATTTCAACCATTGTGTAAAGTACTCATCGGTCTCTAAAGTTGTCATGAACTAAAATTTGGAAAAAAATAAAAAAAAATTTAGTTCATCTTTAGTTACATTTTATGAGGAACAGAGAAAGTAGGAACTTCATATAGAAATAAAGAAAAAGTTGTAATTGTCCAGCTTATGAATCAAGAAGTAAAGTGAAGTGCCATGAAGAATTCAGCCCTGAATTATGTTATTTCAGAGTCATGGCATTCATATTTCGGAGGTGAAAGAAAATTGAAGAAACAGTACGACTTAAGACCATCAGCAGATCATTGTGAATCATAGAGGAAGATAGGGTCAAGAAAGTAGTGAACTGATGACATTAAACTGTCAACAACATTTGGTGTTCTCGTGTTATGCATCTTTATTGTTCAAGGCCTCTCTTTTAGTTTATATCCATATTTATTGAAGTTGTCTTTATTGAGCTCATACTATATTTACATATAATGCTTTTCTACTACCTCTGTGGATAATGAATAAAAATAAAAATGTCTATCACATGTCTATTACAAAACAGTGTGCCATAAAGATCAAAGAGCCTTCTCTTTCTTTAGCTCCCAAAAGGGAGTTTTATTCCTATGAAATAAAAATATTTTAGTTATCATTAGATTGTTAGGCAGAAAACTGAGCATTCATTGTGTGCAGATTTGAAAGTTCTACCAAATCCTCCTCTACACACCATTTGAACTGTGTTCTTTGGTAACACTGTTTTCTGTTGGATTTTCAGCTTTTCATTGTTTACTGATAAAGATAAATTCAGTCATTGATGTTTTTGTTGGTATAAATACACTGTAACCAAAACCAGTCTAAATGGGTATTAATAACAGCAGTGAGAGAAGATGAACATCTACTTATGACAGTTGCTTGTTTTCAACAGATGATATGTTGCACTTTACACCTATTATTAATGTTATTAATTACTGTGTTGTTTATGAGTTAATGTGAATACTTGTTTGTCTGGCTACAAGGGAGACACAGAAAGGTGAAATGATAAAGGTTTCTTCTGCTTATAATATGTTTGACTTTACTACCCCTTGAACCAATGTTAGTAATATGTAAAAAATTACATCTCCTTCTTGTGTACTTTCTTACAGGGAGGCATGTAAGAATGAGTACATAATTCCACTTGGTCAAGAACTGAAAGAATTATATGAGAATCCTGATATGAGACACAGCCTTAGGTCTCTAAAAACAGAATCAGTTAGACCTCAGATGAAAATGACTGATATAGCGTATGTATCACACTGTTTTATTAATATCTTATAATCAAATAAGGATCAAATGAAACATTTTGTTTGTAAGATAATCTACACACAAGTAGCTACCGTACATACATATGTTAAAACATTGGTCTAATTCCGAGAATTCTTCTGGGTTGTGTGGTCGCGGTCCATGGAACTCTTCTATCCCTGACATTTCGTCCAAAACTATGTTGGACATCTTCAGAGCTTTGGACGAAACGTCACGGATAGAAGAGTTCCATGGACCACAGCCATACAACCCGGAAGAATTCTTGGCAGCTGAAACATCCGGTCATGAAACCCTTTATTGTATGGTTGGTCTAATACATTTGAGGGTTGGAACTTAAGTAGTGGCACCTATTTATTCGCAACTGATACAAATGAGTTACATGTTTGCACCTGTTACTGTTCTTAAAAGTAGTCACCAGCATTGTGTAGAACCCATTGCCAGCGATGTGGAAGGCATAGTAAACCATTAGCAGAGCCTGTTCTGTTGATGGTGCGAATGGAGTGGTCTAAAGTTATGGTGATTCTCATATATGACTATGGTGGTGTTATCCTAACACATTACGCTTCTCCACGGCAGACAGTCAATGCACAGTATTACTGTTCATTTTTGGAGCATCACCTGTGACCAGCTTTGCGAAAGAAGAGGCGACACTTTCTGCACAACCCACCCATCATTTTGCATGACAATGTGCAGGTACAGTGTGTTAACTGTAAGACGGCAGAGTTGTGAGGGGAGTGCGGGGAGAGGAGGAAGCAAGCATTGGCTGGCGAGGGGTGAGGAGCCGTTGGGGGGGGAACAAGGCACGCCTACCAGTTGCAGTGCTGGCACTACAAATCGCACGTCATGCTTATACGAAAGCAGACGAAAGGCTTGGAAGTAAAACTCGCTTTAAATGTTGTTCGTACACGAAACTGAAATCGTCATGTTCATTAAAATCTATATATATAAAAATGAATGTATGTATGTTTGTCTACCATGCGCTCACAAACCATTCATCCGATAATTTTGCGAGCATTCTAACTGGTTTCCTTCTAACCGTAGGCCTATCGGTAGGGGTCGTTGGCGACTCCCGAGATGGGCCAGCAACTGCCTCTTCACTCATTTTGGTAATGTTTAGTACAACTGCACAATAAAAACAAGCAGAACAGTACAGCGCAAAACAATAACGAAGCAGACAACAATGGCTACCTTGTACAACACAGTGAGCTACGTAATGTTGGAAGCAGTCGAAACTGCGTGCCTACCGAAGCCTCCCGATGTTTGCCGACTTCTACCGATTCAGGACTAGGGAGATGTCTGCCATCTAAAAGTTTACACACTGTACCTACAACGCAAGCTGTGGTTGCTGTGTTCGGTCAATGGGACTGGAAAGTACTGTACCATCCACCATACTCCATGGACTTAAGTCCTTGTGTCTTTCACTTGATTCCAAAGATGAAGGAAGCACTTTGTGGCATTGGATTCAGAACTGTTCCAGAGATTCGGCAGGCAGTAGACTGCTCCATTCACACCATCAACAGAACAGGCTCTGCTAACGGTATACTACGCCTTCCACGTCACTGGCAACGGGTTCTTCACAATGCTGGTGACTACTTTGAAGGACAGTAACAAGTGCAAACATATAACTCTTTTGTATCGGTTGTGAATAAATAGTTGCCACTGTTTAAGTTCCAACCCTTGTATTTTGAGGGAAATGTATCAGATTTCATAAAATAACTATATACCAAAAACCTGTGTGTGCTTCAAAAGAACTGCTCATCTGTTTTGTGAAATCAAAAAGAAGTTGTATAGAACGTAAATATTAAATTTCAGTAGAATCTTTGCAAAATTGTTTAAAAACGTAAAAACTCACATAACAATGTTATGAAAAGTAGAGATTGGTACTCGCCATTTAGAGGAGACGTAGAGTCACAGGCAGGCACAACTAAAAGACTGCTTTACATTTTAGCATTCACACAAACACAACTTTCAAACACACGTCCATTGTCTATGGGTACTGCGGCCAGTCCAGCTGCAATGGACAGAGACAGTGGTCATGTATGTGTGTGTGTGTGTGTGTGTGTGTGTGTGTGTGTGTGTGTGTGTGTGTGTGTGTCTGATTTCTACTTCAGAAGAAGGCCTTTTGGCCTGAAGCTAAACTGTGTAGCAGTCATTTTATTGTGATTGTGCAAGTCAGTGTTTCCTTTTTATGATGAGTAGCACTCTACCCTTTTCATAATATTGTTGTTATTCTATTCAGGATTTTCCATTGTTTGAAAACCCACAGAACATTCACACAAAAGGAAATATCAGCATAAGGTAGTAAACTACTATTTTGAAAATTTGTTTGTACCTGCATAACTGGATGAACATTATCTTCCTAATTTTTTATGTCTGTGTGCTCTTCTGAATTGAAACTACCTGCAGTACATGCAAAATAGTTCACTTTTTTGAAAATATGGTTGCTTATTTGTTAATATTACTTTCTAGTGAAACAATTGAAAACATCAGGAACTTGTATAGCCCAGATTTCCCACTTGATGCTGTTAAGGATTATATCATGGCTGCGTTGGATGAAGCTGTTCAAGTAAACCAAGTACATAACAGGGATCCAATTGGAGGCAGCAATGAAAATTTGTTCTTGTGAGTAGAAACTGATTAAGCTAACTTTTTTAATTTTTGAAAATTTAATTTGTTTTCTCTGACTTCTTTCTGTTTATTACTTTTTCCATGTTCTCTTTAGGCCATTACTAAAACTAGTGGATCGCCTGCTACTAGTTGGATTGCTCACTGATGAGGATGTGGGGAAACTACTAATTATGATTGATCCAGAAACTTGGGACAGTTCATTTGACAAAGGTAAATACAGTTAATAGCATTAGTTTTCTTCTGTGCTCAGTTAGCAGAAAATTGTCACAGTTTAACTCTCGCCTAGAAAAAATGTGAACTACTAACACATCTGAAGACTTTTGAATGTCCTACTTACGTGAAAGTTTGACCACTGTTGCAAGGAAATTATTTTATCACTGAAGATTAGCCTCTTACTTAGCCAAAATATTTTGCTGTTGTTTCTTGTTGTGTGCATTTAAATGTTACTTTCAGTTATGATTACTGTGCCAATCAGTTTGGTAGTTGTCTGCATGTTGCATGGACCATGGATCATGCTTGCTATCTTTCCTATAATGTCAAATACATCAGTTAATTTACAGTTGTAATCTGTAATGTCCATTGCAAGTAGTTCCCGTAAATTTGGAAGAGTTTTATTACACTTATTTCTGAGTGATTATGAGTGGGAATTCCTGGTCAGTACTTACTTCCTCTCATAGTTTATTAGATTACAAATACATCATGAATATTTGATGTGGTTCTCAATACAAGGGTGAAATTGAAAATTTTTAGAAAATTAAACAAGGACTAGTGTTAAAAAATTTAAATGATTTTATCAAAATATTCCCTTTTAACATCAATATATTTTTGAATTTCATGAAACCAGTCCTTAAAGCAATGATACCCCTCTTTATGAGTCACTTCAGAAACCGGGTTATTATAATGTTCCACTGCTTCATCTAATGACAAAAAATTGATTCCATGGATTATAACTCTAATTTTCGCGAAGAAAAAGAAATGACAGGTCCTAAGTCAAGCTGTCTGCATGGCGTGAGGCGGCAGTGACCTTAGCTTTGCTGGTTGCTGCCAGCACCTTAGAAAATAAATTACCAGATGTTCTATCAGAGGTAAGATTACAATGTGTACTGCTATATACAGTGCATTTCTTCCTTTTGGGTATCCATATACTCAGTTGGACATCCAAATATTCAGTTGGAGGTGAGGCTCGTGGTTTCCACACTGGGGAAGGCTGTGACATTTACTGATTGGAACTAATCTACACGTTGGGCTACACTACAGATAGTCTTTTGCCACAACTAAGATTTCAGGAAAGGGAGGGGATATAATCAACTACTAAATAACATCAAAAGCTAACTCCAAGATAAGATCTGTAGGTAGAATATTTATCCACTGACACTCAGGCAGAAGACACTCACCGAAAGAAATTTGCTAATCATGGCAATGGAACATTTTTCATGCACATATTTTCTCTGTTCATTCGTGGTACTCTCTCTGGATGGTGATGCTTACAGTATGTAACTGCATTCTAGTGCACTCTGGCGGGACATATACAAAATTATTCCTGTAAAGGATAGAATTGTAAATGTCAGAGACAAAAAACTATCTAAAATGCAATAAAAAACATTAATACTGAATGTCGATTAACGAGGTATCAAAATTTAGTAGAGATATATAGAGACAGGGACTCAATATCAGAGTTTCAGCCACTCTGTTCATTCCCTTTTTACTGAAGCAGCAGAACATGAAAATCGCATGGAAGTTGGTAAGACACCCCTTACGCTCTGCTAGCTGATCCTTCAGGAGGCCCCTAAGAGTTGTACTCCATAAAACTGATGCTTCAGATCTCTGATACGTGGAACTCATTGTCATCTCAAGGTGCAGCCTTAAGACTGCTACTACCTGTCTGAAAAACATCACTTGATATCAACACTTCCAAAAGTGTTGACTGCCATTATTCATGTGGGAAATATTCAAAATGCATCCTGGTAATTTAAATTCTGTAATACATTATTGAGAAATATATTTTAGGGCAGCTTGACCTCAGAGCTGCCCTACCTGGTCACACTACCTGGCCACACTTAATGCATTCACTTATATGTGTTGCAAATGTCACTCCCCACTGTGAGAACTACCATCAAACTTTGTGTAAACTGAAAGATTTCATTGGATTATTCAATGAGAAAACAAGATTCTGGAACCAGATTTTAAACTGCAAAACATTTCCAGGCTCAGATGTTGGTTATGTCCATAATTTATTGCTTATTCATTAAAGAATAGAACTAAAATTTCAAAAAGGTAGAAAATTAAAGAGATGGGATGTGGATAAAATGAACAAATCATGATTGTTTTGAATTTAAGGTGGAGTGTTAGGCAGTGGCTTGGAGAAAGAAGACAAAAGAACAGAATTCAAGATAGATGGGTAGCAATATATAGCTCTGGAGTTTCCAGACAAGTGAGTTCATTGAAATGCTGTATCGTTTCAATGAATATCACTCCCATCATCTTCAGGCTATGTATCAAGACAGAATCTCAGTTATCCTTTTGTAGGCACTGCAGCAAAGCATGACATCCCAGCCCCTTGCTCAGGGCAGGTGGGAGAAGAGGAAGGGCTCCACCCTAGTCCTAGCATGGTCAGTCAGCCTCCACCTCACAAGCTGTACAGACGTCTCTCTGCTGGGAGCACTGACAACGTATCGTGCCCAAGCCAAACTTAGATATTAGCCACCATGTCTGTTTATAAGGCTATCATTTCAATAGCTACCTTTGTTAGGGTATCCTGACTGTCTCCCTTTCCTTGATATGTGGGTACAGAAGAATCTATATCGCACATTGGGTCACTCAGTATACTAAATGTAACTTTTCTGTTCTAACGCTCAGTGTAACTTTTATACTGTGCTAACTTTTTGAAAAGTGAGTTTTTACTGTTGCATATCAGTAAAACTTTTAAACTTTAACATGACTGTGTATGTGATGTAACGGTATCTGTATGCTAACTAGTAGCTGTATGGATCACTATGTAGCTGAACAAACTGCATACCAATCTCAATTTCTCAGCTACTGTGTCTGTTTATGAGGTCATTTTCGGCTCTAATTTCAATATCTTCCTTTATTATGATATCCTAAATGTCTCCCATTCCTTGATATTTGGGTATGGAATAATCAGTATGGCACTTGGGGTTACTCAATGTACTGAAAACCTATTCAGTGGCTGTAAAACCATGTGCGACTATGACAAAGAGAGTTACTGCCGATAAGAAAGATAAATAAACATGTGGAGAAGCAGCTCAAATGGCAAGCCACTACTAAACAAAAAAGGAATGTCTGAATGGTGGAAGGGCTATGTAGAAGTGCTATACAAAGGAAACAAACTTGAACATAATATTATTGAAAGATAAGAGAAAGTAGACAAAGTTGAGATTGGAGATATGATATTGTGATTAAAATTCAATAGAGCACTAAAAGACCTAAAATGAAACAAGACACCTGAGGTAGGTGATATAACCTCAGAATTCTGAGGGCCTTAGGAAAACCAACTATGACAGAACTATTCCACCTGGTATGCAAGATATATGACATGTAGTATACCCTCTTACTTCATAAAGAATGTAATTACCCAAATTCCAAAGAAGATGGCCATTGACAGATGTGAATATTACTTGACCATTAGTTTTAAAAAGCAATATGTGTAAAATATTGGCTCCCATTGTTACAGTATGCAGGTCATTGCTAGCCCATGATGATCTTCATTGTCCCATTGCAAGCACTTTTTCTCTCTTTTTGCACAAAAGGTTTTCAGGTCCCTATTTGTTTTAAAAATGTTATTTAATGTCGATGAACCAGTTTTATTTTTAATGAAGGAAAAGACTGGGCAATCAGCTGAGGAGAAAGTATTCATTTCCTTTATTTGATTGAGGAGAAGCAAGCACATTTTATCTTAATTTGATGTTTAGTGATACATAACTGATGGTATGTTTGCTGCATTAGAAAAATTGAACTGATTGGAAACAACACTATATTCTTCATAGCTGACTAATCAGTAAACTTCTATACTTACTTCCTTGTTTAGAGGTAAAAGGTGTCACACACAATTAATGCCTGCTGACAAAACATTTGCTTTTCAGAAGTTTTCTAGCCATTCCAAGTCTCCAAATGTTGAAGCAGAGTAATATTCCAGCAGTGACCACTTCACACATTTTCCACAACGCATGTAATTGAGGCTAGGCTGTAGCTGTGGCTAAGTTCCGCAAGATAAGTAGGAGAACTTCCGAGAAGTTTGGAAGAAGTAAAGCTGTGAGGGCAGCTTGTGAATTGTGCTTGGATAGCTCAGTCAGTGGAGTACTTGCCCATGAAAGGCAGAGGTCCAGGTGTGGGTCCCGGTTCAGCACACTGTTTTAATCTGCTAGATAGTTTAATACCATCTCCTTATTAAAAGTATTACAGAAGTATTGGTACCATCACTTCAAAATGAAGACAAAATATTTCTGTCTATATGCAGAAATAATTTGTATGAAACAACTGATGCTTGGAAAACAAATATTGATTCAGCTAGCAAATTTGATTCAGGCCTAACATTTAAAATAACAGTGAAAAAAATTCCTAAATTTGGGTTTTGTCTTCCAGAAATTGTTAGGCATGTAAATGTTGCATATCAATCCCTTATATCATTTCTGAACTGAAGTTGTAATAGTTCTTACTTGTACACTATCTTTGATCTCTCTGGCACAATCCATTATCTTTGCCTCCTTTCTTATTCTTTGTTCTCAATTATCTGTCTCCACTACATTCAACCTCCATTATTTCCCCATTTTTGCCCATTTCAGTTATTTCCTTCTTAAGTGACAGAGAAGAAAACTTCATTATAATTAATACTTAAAAGAAATGTGATCGCTAGACTGGAGCAATAGTGAAATATGGATGGAAGGATTTCTACTTACCAGGAGCAACAGACACAGTAGCAATTAAAATTTACGTAAATCCTTGCTTTTGGTGGCCAGAAATTCCTTCATCTTGCAAAAGAGGAAATGGATGGAGAAGTGTTTGAATCATCAGCGATCAAGTAAGAGAGTTATCTAGGACACCATTTCAGGAGAGATACAGTACATCAGGATTAGAGGTAAATCTGTATTTAAATACTGGCAACAAGTGAGATTAAAAAGCCAGTTATGTTAAAAATGGAGAAGTCTCGATTTCCTCTCTTCCATTTTGCATTGTCTCCTTTCATACCTGATTTGACTTGTTCCCTCCCATCCTTTACTCTGTTTTCTAATTAAATAAGGTAGCACTCAGATGATGTTTAGGATTCCATTAAAAAACTTTAATTGCAAATGTATCTTTCAGAAGTGGTTCATTGAATTACTTCTTCAAATAGTATTAACAGAAGATTCTGAATGTAGACGAAGAAGTGCGATATGAATGAAGACAGATTTGTTCGCCTCACAGGAGAGCATCACAGAAAAACTAAAACACCTAAATTCACAGGCACTTGAAGCTGGATGCTAATTATCCCATAAAGGACTTCTATAAATGTTTTAAAAACCAGTGTTAAGTGAAGAATCTAGAGATATCCATCAGTCCCCTATCTGCCTTTGTTGCTGCTGGTGTCATTCATAATCCATAATCCATGACATTCACACGTCAGTTTCTTTTTGTAATTCCTGTCTTTCACAGTTTCATGATGAAGCAAGTGTTTAAATTTTTTTAGCCCAAGATCCACCTGTGAATACTTAATGTTATTATTAGGAGCAGTAGTATCAGTTGTTATTAGAATTGTTAGGGTTAATGGGAAAGGGAATTCTATGATTTTGTTATTGTATTGTCATTATTATTATTATTATTATTATTGTACATAACTTCTGCTGAAGATCTTCCCGATTTGTCTAAATAGTGCTGACAGTAAATTCTAAAATAATGGGCTTCTGTGTTGTCTGTATTAATTTATCATTGCATATATAATGAAGTGTCTGGAAGTTCATCATCAGAGTTCATCATCATTGTATAACAATTAAAATTGGAATATATTTGTTAACAGAGGGGAAGGATGAGCATAGGAAAGGACTGCTTCAAATGAAAATGGCAGAAGGAGCCAAGCTACAGATGTGCTATCTTTTGCATCACTTATGTGACAGCCAGTTACGTCACAGAGTTGAATCAATCATTGCCTTCAGTCACGATTTTGTTGCAGAACTGCAAACAGTAAGTAATGTATTTTATGTGGTGCATAAATACTCTTAAAACATGTACGTATCATGCAACAAATTTCAGAACATGGTATTGCCCTCAAAAAGTATCCACTCTCATTTTTTCCTACAGGAAATAGCATACTTGGATAGACAGAATCTGTACAAACAATTAAAAAATTCACATATTTACATCAGAGTTAGAAATGTTTAGAGTATATCAGCTTTATTCCAAGAAGACCTTAAGTTAATGACTCTACTGTAGGTCTGTAACATTTTCATTTCAGCTGAGATGATATTATCTTTCTTGACTCATTTGGGGGCCAATCATCCCTAGCTGTTGAAATCTTTAGATTCAATTAATAAAACGTTGAAACAGTTGAATCAGAGCTAGATATAGTGGGAAACATGGCAATTTTGCAAAGCTGTCAGCTTACTTCTGCATAAGAACAATTGAGGAAGTGCAAATGAAATTTCGACATTTGAGGAATTGACAAAATTATTTTATCAGCTGTCAACTGTACTTTGTGAAGACTATAATTTCTTTGTAGGCTTTATCTGCGTCCCTGCCTTTGATAGTTTTTCCTGTGTTAGTCACTGGAAGTGTCAAAAGATAAATGATCTACCAGAACTACTAAGTTCCATTTTTGAACTGAGGGTGTTTTCTGAACATTGAACTAATAGTATAGGTATACTTTCTGTCTACAATTTTGTGGAGCAAAATTTGTTGCATGCTACATTTGTTGCACGTGTCTTTGCAGGTTGAGGACTCTTGAATTTCTTGAAATGACTAGGAAAATTTTCTTAGCTATTTCATATCGATCAAGGAATTTTGAAGTACATTCTTATAATATGAAAATTACTATCTCATCAGAAATTTCTGTTTGTGAAGACATAGATTTTCTAAAGTGGACTGTAATACAAAAGTGTTTCTGTAATGTTTGAAAAGGACATATTGGTAATTGGTACCAGTATCATTAAACCGTTTTCTAAAAAACAGCCGAGAAAGATGCTGGTTTATAATGAGAGTGCAGAAATTTTTGTTAGTGACTAAAAGTTGAGTGCATTCTCTTTATATGAAGTTAGATGTGTTGGAAGTGGAGTTGCAGTTCTGTTTTATTTTACTCATTAGTATTTTGCTCATAAGTATACAAAAACTGTTTATGACAATTGAAATTAAATTGGTCTAACTTAATTTACTTGTAAGGAGAGCAGTAAAGGAGGAGAAGAAAAGAGAGAGATTGGGAGTGTTGGTGGAATAGAAGGCTGTGTAGTGCTGGAGTGGGAGCAGCGAAGGGGTAGGTGGGTGAAGGACATGGAGTATGAAGTTTGAGGCCAGGATGTTATAGGAACATAGGATATATTGGATGAAGGGTTCTCACTGATTCAGTTCACAAAAGCTGGTGTTGGTAGGAAGGATCCAGATGGTGCAGCTTGTAAAGCAGTCATCGAAGTGAAGAATGTTGTGTTGGGTAGTTGTTGAGTTGATAATGATCAAGGTGAAGCAAATGGGGGAGAAGGTGTTGAAGTTCTGGAGGAATATGGATAGAGAGTCCTCGCGCTCAATCCATATCACGAAAATGTCATCAGTGAATCTGAACCAGGTGAATGGTTTGGGAGTCTGTGTAGTTAGGAAGGATGTCTCTAAACGGCCCACAAATAGATTGGCATAGGATGGTGCTCTGCAGGTGCCCATTACTGTATCATGGACTTGACTGCAGTTGATGCCTACAAAGGTGGAGTAATTGCGGCTGAGGATATAATTGGTCATGGTGACTAGAAAGTAGGTTGAGGGTTTGGAATCTATCCGGCATTCGGAAAGGTAGCTTTAAATAGCAGCAAGGCCATTGGCATTAAGGGTGTTAATGTAAAACGAGATGACATCAATAACGATGAACAGGGCACTGTGCAGTAGAGAAACAGGAACTATGGAGAGTCAGGGCTCTGTGCAGTTGAGAAACAGGAACTATGGAGAGTCAGTGGAGGAAACAGATAGTGTATTTTATATAGGAGTGTAGGTTACAGGTAGTATGTTGAACATGTTGGTCTACGAGAGCAGAGATTCTCCAAGTGGACACTAACCATTTCCTTCACTGACTCTCTTCAGTTCCTGTTCCTTTACCACACAGTTCCTGTTCCTTAACCACATACAACCTGCTTGTCTGTATTGATGCCACCTCTCTTTACACTAACATCCTTACGCCCATAGCCTTGCCACTAATGAACATTATCTTTCCCAAAGCCTGACAGATTCCAAACCTACAGCCTCCTTCCTGGTCACTGTGACTGTCTGTATCCTTGCCCACAATTACTTCATCTTTGAAGGCATCATCTACTACCAAACCCTTGGTTGAGCAATGGTCACCTGCATGGTACCATCCTATGCCAACCTATCCATGGACCATGTACAGGTATGCTTCCTAACCATCCAGAATCCCAAACCCCTCACCTGGTTCAGTTTCTTTGATGATTTATTGATCTGGATTGAGGGTGAGGACACCCTATCCACATTCCACCAGAACCTCAATGCCTTCTCCCCCCTTTGCTCCACCTGGCCATCCTCAACCCAAGAAGCCACCTTCTTCAACGCTGGCATCAACCTCAAAGATGGCTACATCAGTACCTCCATCCATATAAAACTTACCAACCACCAGCACAACCTCCACATTGACAGCTCCCACCCATTCCATACCAAGAAGTCCCTTCCACACAGCCTAGCCACCTGTGGCTGTCACATCTATAATGGTGAGCAGTCCCTCTCAAAATATACCAAGGGTGTCACTCTAACAACCTTGCACAGAAGCACATCTCATATTCCGTATCTATCCAGTCAGCCGCCACATCCCAGAGTCCCATCGTCCACCCACAAAGGAGCATTTGCCTCATGACTCAGTATCAGCTAGGACTGGAGCAACTGAATCACAATCCTCACCAGGGTTTTGAGTATCTCACATCATGCGCTGGAATGAGGAATACCCACCCCTATCCTTCCCTTCCCTCTCACTGTGATTTAGTGATATTCTGCCATTCACTGAACTTATGCAATATCCTCATCCATCCCTACTCCACCCGTGCTCCCAACCCCTTGCCTTATGGCTCATAACCCAGTAATAGGCCTACATGCAAGACCTGTCCCATACATCCTCCCACTATCACCTATTCCTGCCCAGTCACAAGCATCACCTATCCCATGAAAGGCAGGACAACCCATGACAGTAGTCACGTGATCTACAAGCTAAGTTACCACCACTACTTTGTACACGGGCATGTCAACCAACAAGCTGTCTGCCCACATGAATGGCTGTTGACAAACTGTGGCGAAGAGACAGTGTGGTGGTTTTTTTATGTATTGCTATTTATATGTTATGAAAAGTTGGAGTTAGTGTTATTCTGGCTGCTTCACAACTGGAAAATTAATTACATCATTGACTCAGTTGTGGTACTTCTCACAGTTAGTTTGCCTGACACGATGTTTTTATATTAAAAGACACCACCAACACACAAAATTCCAGATATATGTCTATACCAACAAGCTGTCTGCCCACATGAATGGCTGTTGACAAACTGTGGCGAAGAGACAGTGTGGTGGTTTTTTTATGTATTGCTATTTATATGTTATGAAAAGTTGGAGTTAGTGTTATTCTGGCTGCTTCACAACTGGAAAATTAATTACATCATTGACTCAGTTGTGGTACTTCTCACAGTTAGTTTGCCTGACACGATGTTTTTATATTAAAAGACACCACCAACACACAAAATTCCAGATATATGTCTATATTTAATTGATTTTTGTAAATTATTCCTTACTTATATGAAAATATAAGGCTAAGGAGATTCTCGCAATTCCCGTTAAGTGAGAATCAAAAAAATTTACTGAAATCACTTTACTCAAATCTGATTCAAAATTGGAGAAACTGATTAGTTTTACTGTTTCAAAGGAAGAACCACTAATCAAGAGAATTCTCCTACATTTACATTTATTTTTATTTGTTAGCAAATATTAAGATGTTTATTATGACTCTGGGCCGTTATGATTTGAAATAATGGCACTGACCTCTGCACCTATGTTCCCCTATAAAATTTGCATAAAATATTGAAATACTTCACTTCATGAATATAGGAGCTGTTACAGAAAAACATTAGCAATACTTTTAAGTAATATTTGATTATATTTAGGCTAAATATTATGTGAAACTTTCACGTTTTCATGCCTCGTCACAAAATGGCTTCTTACGCTACGAAGAAATGAAAGGGAAGAGAGAGCAATCCTTTTGCAAAAGGAACAGAGATTGCAATTACATTCACAGATCCTATTAATTGATTACAGAATCTATTATTTTTCGGTGATAATATTCATTTCATTACGACTTCAGTTTTGGTATATTTGCGAAGTTATTCAATATCATTTTTATCACATTATGTGGCATACCACCACAACAGCTGGAACACCCAGTTGCCAAGCATGCTGCCCAACACAGCATTCTTCACATTAGTGATTGCTTCAAGCCTGCATCATCTGGACCCTTCCTAACAGCACTAGCTTTTCCGAGCTGCAGAGGAGGGAACTCTCCCTGCAATGTATCCTACATTCCCATTGGCCCCCTGGCCTCAACCTTTGCTGCTCCCACTCCAGCACTTCATAGCTTTCTGTTCCACCAACTGACCCACTTGTCTCTGTCTCTCTATTCTTTGTCTCCTTTACTGCTCTCATTTTTGGTGCACCTCCCGTGCCATCTAATCTCCCGGCTTCATCTAGCTGACATATCCTGTATCCAAAATGTCCCTTCACACTCCTACCATCCCCCACCCATAACCTGCTATCCCTGCTCCACATTGCCGTAGCCTCCTCATTACCCCCACCACCCAGATTGTTTCTGCCATCATGCACTGTTGCTCACAGTCTGGCCTCACTAGACAGAGATAGTGGTCATGTGTATGTGAGTTGTGCTTGCGTGAATGTGTGTGTGTGTTGTCTACTTTAGAAGAAGTGCTTTTGGCTGAAGCTCGCATTTTTATCAGTCTTTTTGGTGTGCTCATTTTCAACTCAGTGTCTCCTCTATATGGTGAGTAGGAATCTATCCTTTTCATAATACTGCCATTAATTATTTTTTATGGTCGTTGTTCATCATGATTGTGAAAGTGTATCCAATACAAATTTTTGGTAAGTGATAAAATTCGTGTGATAATATCAAACTTTTGGTAAGCTAAAGTGTACCATATTATGGCTTTTGTAGCTTTTGGAAAATTATAATGGTTTTAAACACAGTACATGAGTTTCTATAGTCAAAACAGCTTAAGGTGATCCCTGACAGCTCACAGCACTGTTGCCAGCATTCAACTGCAAAGTGGTAATGGCTGCAGGTGAAAACAGTTGCCATCTACAGATCTGTGACACTGACGCAGCATCATAGAGAAGTTTGCAAAATCATATTACATTACTAGTTGAGGTAGGCCCACAAAGCCACTGTGCCCAGCCCACTGCTACTGTCGGGGATCAACTTATGCTGACTCAGCTATAGGTTTGCATCCTGACATGATTCTGTGATCTTTTTTGCATATGAAAACTACAAGAAAAGGCCATTAGAATCATGTTTGGGTGTAAATCTAGAGACTTATGTGAAGCACTGTTTAAAATAGCTAGTATTACTCTTTTACAGTGTGTCTACATTATAGAAACTCTCACATTCTTTAAAGTACTGGTAAGTGTAGTAGGTAATGGTTGTGTATTGAAAAACAGCTATGATATTCACCATCACTCCACCAGGAGGGGTTGGGGGTACTTGCACATGGTCCAAATCAAACCATCTCTGTGCCAAAATGGTACTTTCCACTTGTCAGATGTTTCATGAATAAGATGCTTTTGTAGACAATCAGCTCCAATAACAATACAATACAGTACTGTGTATCCAGTCTCCTAAAACCCTAAAACTGATTTATAAACTAATGAAAATATTTATTACAGGACCAGCTGAGGAGATATGTTGACATCAAACAGTCAGACCTCCCATCAGCAGTTGCAGCTAAAAAGACAAGAGAATTTAGGTGCCCTCCAAAAGAGCAGGTTAGAATTGCCAAAATTTGTCACTGGTTTGTAGGTTACATGGTACATGTAATAAGTAAATGTTTGCATAGCCATTTCAAAAATAGTCATAAGTATTAGGCATTCCATGGAGGGTACTTAAGGTGGAAAGGGACATTTCCTGCATTCAGATCTCAGAGTAGTTAATGACAAGGATTTTAATATCAGCTTTATAGAAATTCTTTGTTTCTAATCATACCAGAGCTTTCAGGATTTGCTGCATTTTATGTGTGTAATGAAATCACATTCGAGTAAAGTAGAACTGAACATCTTGAGATTTAATATTTTATTATATTGATGACTTATTTGTTTTAATTATACTTTATAATAATTGTAGATGAATGCAATTCTTGGTTTTAAAAACCTTGAAGAGGAGGACAAGGAAAACTGCCCATGTGGAGAAGAACTAAGAGATCAACTGAATGCATTCCATGAAAAATTAATGTCACATGTTTCACTTAATGCACTGCGAGATGCAGAAGAAGCTGAGGTAATTTTTAAAATAATCTTTTATCTGGAATTAAAATAAAATTACTTCTCCATTCTTAAGAAAAGTTTGTTCGATGTAGTTTGCTCTTTCAAAACACAAATTGCAATCCAACTGACACCACAGATTTACCTTACAATTCCAAGTACATTTCTGGCCATTAAAATTGCAACACCAGGAAGGATAGCAAATAATAAAATGTTTTCAATGAAGTAGAAAAAATACACAATCAAATTTGCTGGTGACTTTGGAGTATTACAGGGTGCAAAACTTAGTACACAGAGCTGCAGCCTGTGGCAACAATGGCTTTGATCCAGTTGGGCATTAAGTCAGGTGCATCAACTGCTTCAGCTCCATACCAGGATTCTTCTGTCAGAGGGGCTGGCGAGTGACGTGTCCCTTTCTTGGTAACTGGTAACTTCTTGTTTTCAGTGCGTCAGAGATCTGAAGAATGTATTGGCTGTGCAACAATCCAACACCTTCTGTATTGATGTAGGTCAGGACAGCAAGAGCAACGTGTGGTGTTGCATTATCTTGTTGAAAGATAACATCACACAGGTCTTGATGATAGGGTACAGCCACTAACCATAAAGTGTCAAAAATGTGATGTCTGCTACCCAAGTTGCCAGTTTGTGAATCATGGTTGACCATGTTTTGCACCCAGTTGCACCATATACCATCACATGATGTGCAGGGCCCTGTATGACAATGACAAATGCAATCTGGCAACATTTATCCTTGTCAGAGCCTCCCCGCATGGATACGTCTGTTGTGATGCTGGATTCTTAGCTAGCATGTGCCTGGAAAGATGATCTGGTGCCACTCCTGTGCCTGCTGTTCACATTAGGTGCACTGCTCTTTGCTAACTCCTCTCTGTTGCATGTCAAGAAGCCTCAACAGTGGTCACGGTGCTGATAGTCCATTGCACTCTGTGTGTCACTGCACTGTCTGTGTAGGTGCTTATCTTGCCGCAACAAACCTATTTTTCTGACGCAAGGTGTGTGATATGGCTGTTTGATCCTGCACGGCCAAGCGAAAAGCGTATCTGTACTGCTGTGTCCAGGTTGTATGTATATGTTAAAATTCTGCACAGTGTCGAGTACGGTCCTCCTGAACCCATTGACCCATATTCACGTGACAGGCACATGAGCAGCAATATCAAGAAATGATTAACTGTGGCCTCATCAGGCCACTATCCTGCCCCTGTCAAATTGTGACTTGTGCAGGCAGATGTTTCTCTTTATTATACAAGACATAAAATGAAATTCTCACAAACACCAAACATTCAAATGAAATTTTCCTTATATACTGAATGTAGATGATGACACTTCTTTCTCTTTCTGCTCAAGAGCTAATCATTTGTGTATCAAAGACTGTAGTGCATTTCAGGACAATTTTACGTGTATTTTATGCCATTTTTCTGGTGTTTCTGTTCCAATGGTCAGCAGTGTACAGTTATTCATGTGTTCTCAGTGACAACATTAACCCTTTCAGATCTGAATTTTTTTCTGGAGCGAGGAAAATTTTTGTTTATGTGTTATTGCTCTTAGGTGATTTTTTAATGATTTTAGATGCAAGATTTATACAAAAATGTGTACCTGTTTTCAAAACATACTTTGTACACTTGGCTTCATTTTATGGACTAAAATAACTAATTATGAAATAGTCTCTACTTAATAAATAGTAAAATGTTCATTCAATTATTAACATGCAAAAAATTAATAATGGTACTCAGTTATACAGTTGAATATTGCAAACCAACCACATCCCTCTATTCTGGTGGTCATGAGCTGCTACATGCTGCTACATTGACTTGCTGATATTTTCATAGCAGTGTCCAACAGTTGGCAGCACTTGTGCATGATGAAAAGGCAGAACATCCACAAATGTGTATCTTAAGTCTCCATTGGGAAAAAATGCTTCAGATGCAGCTAAGACACAGTAAAAGTTAATGTACACAATTGTAACCAGAAGCTCTGAAAGAGTTAAACAACTTTTGGAATAGCTACTGATGTGTTACATCTTTAGCCTTTTGTAACACAAGACATGATATTTAAACAGTGTTGCACATTCACATAGCTTATCACACAAGGTATGTGGAAAAGATGAATAAAAACTTCTGATATAAGTGTTGAATGTGTATTTTACTAAAGAAGCTTGTTTTGCAGTTCTGTTGTTTTGCATGAAATGGTCAGAATTTTAGCATGTGAGGGAATTATGAAAGCAGTTGTCAATTTAGAAACGAAATATAATGATAAAAAAGCAGTATTATGAAAAAGGTAGATTGCTACTTACCATAAAGATGATACCTTGAGTTGCAGACAGTCATGATGAAAAGACTGTTACAAATAAGCTTCCAGACAAAGCCTTCTTCAGAAAAGAGAAACACACACACAATCTATCATACCTCACACACACATGTCGTGGTGCGTTTGAGGTGTGCTTGCTTGTGTGAATGTGTGTGCGTGTTTCCTTTGTCTGAAGAAAGCTTAGGGTGAAAGCTTATTTGTAACAGTCTTTCCATCGTGCCTGTCTACAACTCAATGTGTCACCTTTACAGTGAGTAGTGATCTATCCTTTTCATAATACTGTTGATATTCCAACCTGGACTTTTCATTGTTTAATTTAATAATAAAAAACCAGTAACAATATTATGAAAAGAATAGTTGCTACTCACCATGTAGCAGAGATGATGAGTCCCAGATAGGCACAGCAAAAAGACTATCAGAAAGAGAGGTTTTGGGTAACAAGGCCTTCATCAGGATAGACAACACACACACACACACACACACACAAACACACATTCATGCAAATGCAAGTCACATGCACATGGCCACAGTCTGGCCTCAGCAGCCAGAGATTGTGGTCATGTGTGTATGCGTACCATAAAGATGATACCTTGAGTTGCAGAGTGAGAGGGGGGGGGGGGGGGGCTGCCAATCTGCAACTCAGCATCTCTTCTATATGATGAGTAGCAACCATCGTTTTGATAATATTGTTAAAAACCAGTAAAACTCAAAACTCTTGATACATTGGCACATACATTGTTGGTCCATATGAGCCAGCTATTAACTTTTAACAGTAATATTTATTTCACTCAAACACTCACATGGTCATGTAATGGACTCATTGGGGCTATCTGCCAATAACGTGGCAAATTTGGACAAGTTATCAGTTTTTCCCAATGTAAGTATCAGGGGAATATATTACTCAGCACCATTGTTATTTTTCCTTGAATATCATATCTTCATTTTCAAATTCTTGGAACTTATGTGTCAGTTTGCACTAAACTTTCACCATTACAAATCAAACTTGCAACTTCCATTGCATTCAAACAGTTATACAATTTTACAATGAGCTCCTTTTATTTCACACAATTGTTTATTTTTAATTTCTAGGAAACAAATGAGAATACACACTACAAATCAATGAAGTGTAATTTATGATAACTAATTCCAGCAGAAATAGTGCTTCAGATACATAACACTTCAATTTTGCCCCTTAAAATTTAAGGGATTGCAGAAATCCAACAGAATGGCAGCATCATGATTCCTATTTTTTATTTTTTGTGTTGTTAACTATGAAATGTTCATCAAGAGCATATTACAAATTTCATTAAATTTATTTATCAGGAAAATGCAGTTGAACTAGTGAAACCTGGTCCTATTAAACGCCTGTACAATTTCATCAATGCGGTGAAAGAGATGGAGGAAGAACCTAAGGAAGCAGTAGAACCTGAAAAGAAAACACCTGAAGGTTAGTTGAAAATAAAGTTTTGTATTATTTACACAAAAACTTAAGTTTTTACTCCAGAGTGCAATATTTCATCATACACTACTGTTTGTGGGAATTGCAACACCAAGAAAGAAATGCATGAATTCAATTAATTTAATACTACAGGTTAGGTGCATGACAAGTAAATAATGATTACTTTTTCAAATCTGTACATATTCTTTGAGCCCTACTATTCAGTATGTCATGTGGCCACCATGCGTTGCAATTAGAGCTGCTATATGCTGTGGCATTAAATTAATAACGTTCTGAAAACATTCCATACAGTTTGTATCCGAGCCCACAAATCCATGAAACTAATTACTGGAGGACCGTGACGCACCACATGCTGACCAACCATATCCCAGACATGTTCGATGGGCAACATGCCTGGCAAATGTGCAGGCCAGGGAAACAATGGTACCCGTTGCTCTACCTCGCAATATGTGACCGGGCATTGTCCTGTTAAAATGTGGTCTGTGGAGATGCCTGAAGCAGGGGGAGAATCTTGAGCTCCACAACCTCCGATAGGTACTGGTTGCTGTCGAAAGTGCCCACAATAGGTACGAGGCAAGATCGGTTGTTGTAACCAATGGCGCCCCAAACGATCACCACCTGGTGTTTGTCCACTGTGCTGCTCCACAATGCAGCCCTCCAGGTTGTGCTCACCATGGTACTGCCTGACATTTATGGGGCCATCACTGTAAGACATGTTGAAGGGAGACTCACCTGAAAAGATTACATATTGCCACTCAGCATCCCAGCATTGGTGTTCACATGCCCATTACAGTCAGAGGAGCTTGTGGTTTCTGGACAGTGGAAGCCGACGTAATGGCATGCGTGCAACCAGTCCACCCTGCAGCAGACGGCGACGAACTGTCGATGCAGGCAAGTTCACCCCTTTTGCAGTGCTCCAGCGATGAGCCAACACTGTGGATGACGCTGTATAGTCCATAATGGCCATGCAGACAAGATTACAGTCATCCTGTGCTGTGGTCACTTTCCGTGGTCCAGTTCCTCTATCCACTGCTTCCACACACACATTACTGTCGTGGAAGCATGCACTGCGCGAGCCGAAATGTCACAGTATGACAACCCCGTTTCCTGGAGACTGATCATTCTGCCCTGTTTGAACTTTCTGCTCCGTTTGAACTTGCTCACATGCCGATATGGCTCCCTTTGATGTTGACGAGGCATACTGGCACTCATTGTATTGTTTCCACCTTGTATGACAGCTCTGCATGGACTACACTAGGCGCAACACCGACCCTGTCGGACCAACACGAGAGGGCTCTGCTCGGCCCACATGTACTGCATCTCACTGCAAAACGTATCATGTATTGCTTGCACACCTGTCACCACTTCCACCAAGTGTGGCGCTGTTTGGGTAATTCTTTCTCAGTGTTGCATTTTTCACAAATGGCAGTGTATTTCTAATAGTGGAGGACCATCTTTGAGTTGACCATTACAAGTCAGCACCCACTATGCATAGGGCTTTTTGCCTAATTACATGTATTGTGTTTTACGTTATTTATGGTCAGCTGCCAAAGACTACACCATCTATTGACTAAACCTGTGTCGTCTTAGAGTTTTTAGTGTTTTATCATAGTTCTTAGTGTTTTATCTACGAGGGTCGGAACTTTAATAGTGATAACTATTTATTTACAGCTCATATAAAATAGATACGTGTTTCAATGTTTTACTGACATTCAAAATAGTCACCAGCATTGTGTATAACCCATTGCCAGCGATGTGGAAGTTGTAGGATACTCTTAGCAGTGCCAGTTGTGTTGACAGTTTGAGCAGCGCGGTCTGTTGCCCAACAAATTTGTAGTAGCTCTGAAGCAAATGCCGTGAAGTGTTTCCTTCAGTTTAGAAATTGAGTTGAACTCATGAGGGCTTAAGTCAGGGGAGTGCAGTAGGTGGTATAGCACTTAACAGCTCCATCAGTCAAACAAATCAGTAACATCTTGCACTGTATGTCCTTGAGCATTGCCCTGCAAGATGATGGTCAGGTCCTGCAGAAAATGTCATCACTTCTGTCTCTAACTGTTCATTTTTGGAACACAACCTATGACCAGCTTAGAGACAGGCCCTGTCTTCCACTTTTAAGCTCTAAGGTCTTCTAATCTCATGTGGTGCAGTCCCAAACAATCAGTCTTTTCTTCTCACCTGTCGTGTAAGTCTCACCTGACCCGGGGTTCTGGGCAGTCTTTTGCATAACTCTCCCCATTTCCTAAACCTTGTTAGTCCTCTTTCTTCATCCCTCTTTCTTCCCCTTCAACCCTTCCCCCAAAAGAAGGAGCCACTGGCTGCGAAAGCTTGCACTTTTCCATAACTTTTACATATGTTTTCTCCTGACACTGCTTTGTGAGTAGACTTTTTACACATACAGTTATGTTATATTTTCAAAATGGTTATTTTCATTGATATATTCGCTTATAATGAGCCATATAGGCCTTATGAAAGAAGACATAATAATGAAAAGACAAAAAATTGAAATAAATGAAAAGCACCAGTTTGCTTTTGATCTACAATATTACTTTTATTGTGTTAAATGGTTTTTGGCTTACAAGGCCATCTTCAGACTTTTACTGAGTATTGTCACCAGAGAATTTACAATGTTTGCAAACAACATTGGAAGAGAAGTAACACATCTAGATTAAAGCAGAAACATACAGTAAGTAACATCCTAGACAGTGTGGTGGTAATGCAATGAAAAAAGGAAAAAAATTGAACAGTAGATAAATAACAATGATGTAGACAGGAAAAACTTTTAACACAGGATAGGAACAGCATGCCTACATAATCGTTTCCATTAATAAACAAAACTAATAAAATAAAATAAAATTAGTACTTGACAAGGCTACATCAGGAGGTATAAAACATGAAGAGTGATACACAAACCAATTAAAAGAAGAAACAATTATCAGTGTAACTACAGAATACATAAGGAACTTATGCAATATCAATAAGATAAACAGAAATAAATAAATGCAGGAAAATGGAGGTGTTCCCTCAAGCGCCTCCACTTTCCTGCATTTATTTATTTCTGTTTATGTTATTGATATTGCTTAAATTCCTTATGTATTCTGTAGTTACATTGATAATTGTTTCTTCTTTTAATTGGTTTTTGTATCACTCTCCATGTTTTATACCTCCTGATGTAGCCTTGTCAAGTACTAATTTCCTATTTTGTGTTAAAGTTTTTCCTGTCTACTCCATTGTTATTTATTTACTGTTCAATTTTTTTAAACTTTTTTCATTGTATTACTACCACACTGTCTAAGATGTTACTTACTGTATGTTTATGCTTCAGTCTTGATGTGTTACTTTTCTTCCAAAGTTGTTTGCAAACACTGTAAATTCTTTGGTGACAAAACTCAGTAAATGTCTGACGATGGCCTCGTAAGCCGAAAACCGGTTAAAAGTAATATTGTAGAACAAAAGAACGTGCTTTTCATTTATTATAATGTTGTTCTACCAAGGACTGATGGAGTATTCTGTTAACATGACAAAAAATTGAGTTTCATGTGATAATTGTTGCCCTTTGATGATTTTCATGAAATATTCTTCAGCTTCAAGGAAAGTCATTCAGTTTTAGCAAAATATGCATTTGAGGCTTGGAGCAATTCATCTATGTGGTGGCGGTCTTGTCTGACAGATCATATGACAACTATACAACTCAATATATGGATGTGAGTGTCTGCCTGAGGGAGCCAGTAACTCCTCCAAGTTACCCAGCCCCCTCTGCTTCATTTTCCCCATGTTAGCAGAAATATAGAGAGAAAGAATGAGGAAAAATTCTGACAGCTTTGAACAATATATCCAGCAATGTAGTGTTTTCATTGTGTTTGTCTTTGCTATCACTGTCAACAGTATAACATCTCAGTAAGAGATCCAGTATTCTTTATTAGCAGACAAGGATGATGATAAACTATTCATCTGTTCTTCCTGGAGCCTCAGAACAACATGTCTGCTGCAACTGACAATTAGAAGACTGGAGAAATTGGTGGAGAAGAAAGGTTTTTAGTACTAAGTTGAGAAATCTTGTTTTTGCCCCGTTCCAGTATTCTTCTTTTGTTTATAACGTTTCTGGATGAAGGATGATAATAAACTATTCAAAATTACTAAGAATTAATGGACCTCAGAAGTGATTTTAAATTTCCTGAATATTCCTAAATGTATTATCGGGAATTGTCATCGATGAGGAGGAGACAAAGTTTGTCTGTTCTGATTTAACAGAGTGTAATTGTTGCCTCAACTTGATTGTGCAATCCATCATTTGTGGCTCTGCAAGAGCATCACATAAAAAATGTTGGATGTGGTGAACCTGGAGAGAATCAGATACTTCACCATAGTCTTAGGACCAACCCTATCCTCACTCTCTGTGCTGAGATGGGTGAACAGAGCCTGTTAAATATATACCATATAGAAACAGCTGCATACTGTATCATTGTTGATCCACAAATTAAAAACTTTTTAGTAAGTGTGTTTGATCATTTGAAGCCTTTTTGGATCCAGACAAAGGACGGCTTTCATATACATAAATGTGGCACATGTCATAGTTTTACAACAAGATGAAGAATGTACTTCTTTGGTTTCTTGAGAGACCCAGAATTATTTTAAAATTGGTAATTTTTTAAGAGCAGTTCAGTCTACAAGTTAATTTGTAAGTCCTCATTTTTTAAAGCTTTAGGTAATCCAAACAATTATATAGTAGTACACACTGATGGTCGAAAGCAAGGGAACTCCTGTGCCTATTTGTTTCATTTTGGTTTATTTATTTATGTACCGTGTATTTGTAGGATTCGCCTTTCTGGCAAATTTGCTGTGTGCAGGGTCGATATATAAACATTTCTGAAAGCACTGAAGTAGATGAAGCATCATAAAAGTAAAAAGTATTTCATCTGCTCTAATTCCCAAAGCACCCTACAAACACTACAACATATGTAGAGGGCAGAGAAAGCCACCCAAAATACAGGAAATATTTCGCCTTTTACAACAGCAAAAGAAACATGTATTACTCAACTGGGTACGAGAGTATGACAGAATATGAGAAAATGAACAAGCAGATAGAGAAACCAAGGAGACCCACAGAGTATATTTTATATTTTGGATAGGGGAGATGCAAACTAAAGTGAGGACATCCTCTATATCATCTGGCAATGAGGCATGTGTCAAGAATACAGCCTCAGCTTAAATTATGTAACTCCAGTGAATTATAACAAGGTATGTAATAGAGCCTCTAGTACAGGCTATTCCTACACTGCTCCATAGGATATGGGTGCTGACCCTTAGCTTGTCCTTGGGCAGGCCCAGCTAATATATACTGCTCGCAAGGCAGGCCTACTGCATGTATTCTGTGCCTGATTGCCTGTGCGTCAGCTATAGGTCCATTGCAGGCAGGCACTTGGGCTGGAGTAGCCTGCTCGATGGGATTATCCTCTGCTGAAGAATGAAAAAAGCAGCCACTTTGTCTTTACCTCTGCCTTGAGATTGTAATTGCAGATGAAATTCTTTCACTCAGGACAAATTTTTGATCATTCGAGATGGAAAACTGTGTACCAGACCAGAACACAACCCATCCACTTGCATTGTATGGACCGTACTCTTTGAATTGAGCCATCTCAGTGCATTCACACTCCACCAGAAGTATAAGAATTTCATCTCAATTTTGAGATTGTGCTATTGTTAAGAATACTGTGGCAATTGGAGGCAACAATTCAGAGAATAGCAATGATACATTATATATATTCCAATAAGTCATTACACTTATCTTTTAGTTCTAATACATTCTACAGGTGCTGCTCATCCATAATGCCATCTTCTGAATTTCCCCTGTGTAATTCCAGATGGGTGATGTGGATTTCTTTATCTGTATCACTGATTTCCCCCATTAGAGAATCTTCTAGAATTTTGCACTATCTTACTCTTCTGTCCTTAAGAAAGTTGTACATGGACTGGCCTGGCTCTGCCTTCTTAACATTAAATCCTTTTCAACAATGTAGGAAAAGACAGACAGCAGTCATCAGTTTCATATAAATAAAATGAACTGTTGAGAATGCTTGTTTCTTTAACACATTTGTCATGATTGACATCCAAACCAACATCCTACAACATGAATGACTTTAATTGCCACTTATCATAAAGAAGATACATCATGTTGCAGACAGGCACAATTAGAAGTGTCACACTGGAAATGAGCGTGTGACATTGTTGGCCGGGAGGCCCCATCTGGGGAAGTTCAGCCACTGAGCGCAAGTCTTATTTCAGTCGATGCTACATTGGGTGACTTGCGTGCCGATGATGAGGATGAAATGGTGATGAGGACAACACAACGCCCAGTCCACGAATGGAGAAAATCTCCAACCCAAGCGGGAATCAAACCTGGGCCCACTGCATGGGAGGCAAGCACGTAACCACTCAGCTAAACAAACGGACAGAATGTTGCAATAATAAGTGTCTTTTAATTGTGCCTGTCTGCAACTTGACATGTGTTCTTTACAGTAAGTAGTAATCTGCCTTTTCCCACATTGTTGATATTCCTACCCGTAGTTTACATTGTTTAAATTCTTTTAAAGTTGATTTAAATCTATGTTATGATTTGAACTGAAATAGTGATTGTCTGTAGTTATTTTACACCACATAACATAATCCCATCATTGCTGGAAGATTTTCATCACAATATACCGGAAGCACTGTAGCCAGTTGCTCTTTTTCGTTGATTTAGTACCCATCTCATCTGAATATGTTGCTGCTTTCCAATATTATTCTTCTGGTGATGTCACTAGGACTCAGGGTAATTAAAGTCATTCATGTTGGTAGGGTGTTAGTTTGGATGTTGATTATGACACATACGTCGAAGAAAAAGCATTCTCAACATTTTGCTTTATTTATACAAACTGATGACTGCAACCTTGACCAACTAATTGTGAGGCATAAAACCAACTTTCTGCATGACAATTGATGAACCAATCTGTTCATATTTATTTGTATGCAGCATCTTACAATTCTGTGTACTTTACAAAACTAGCCACTTCCCAGGTCTCTTGTCGCTATCAGTTATGTACTGTTTAGTTCTGCGTCAAAACACTACCTTCTACTTTCTTCTAGTGATAAATAAATGGTGTTGTGTCCTTGAAAGATCAAAAACTGCATTCTATCTGTTCTCCTGGGGCCTAAACCCGCTAGTATTGTGGAACAGAACTGTGGAATCTGCAAGTAAAGAAGGGGAACCTGTGACAAAGAGAAGCTGCAAACTCAGTGTGTATCTCACCCAGTTGGTTTAATTGGAAAAGCATTGCTTTGTACAGGCAGGTGTCTAGATGCAGTCCTCATTTTTGACCAGTTACAAGTCATTATATATTAAGTATTTACATACCAGTGATTGTACTCTTGTATACATATGCATACAGTATATTCCAGCTAAATCTTGAATCCACTTTGAAAGGTTTAAGCACACATTAGTCACATTATCACCACCTCTGACCCTGGTAACAGTGTCAGTTCAGCAAGAAAGAGAGTCACAAGTATAAAATATACAGCTGAAGCTGCTCACTCCTGGTTAGCTGCCATAGAGTTATTAAACTGCAGGAATCTCGGTTGCCATGTTTCACTTGCTGTTCTGAATACACTGCCTGACAAAAATAAGTGAAACAGCCAGAAGTGGAGGGGGGTAATGAAACTTCACAGGCTGAGAGAGTATGTGATGTCCTTTCAGCGATTACAAAATTGTGTCAAATTTACAAATAGCTTGGCTGTGTGAGACCATTCATCAAGTATGATATTGCACCCCATCTGGCCTGGATGCTTGCATTGATTCAGTTGGGAGGGATATCATAAAGCCATTGTTAGTTACTGGCAGTGGGACAGAGTCTGCAGTCTGAGCTGGTCTCACGCATACTCTGTTTGGGACAGGTGTAGGGGTCTTGCTGGCCACAGGAGTTCCAACATCATGTAGATAGTTCATAAAGATACATTCCTTATTTGGACAAGCAATGTTGTATCAAAAAATACCACCAAGATAGTGCCACATGAAAGATAACACATGAGGACACAAGCTGTCCATGATGTATCATTGTGCTGTCACCACAGAGTTCCCTCAAACACTACAAGCCATGACCTGAAGTCATACTAAGTGGCTTCCTACACTGTGAGGCTGGAAGTAACATTAACCAACTCTCTCAGGTGCTGATGACACTGTCTCACACAAGTACTCAACATCTCTGTGTCTTCTGTAGTGATCACTCAGCATCTGACACTTTTTATGCCCCTTGTGTACCCTACCATACCTGGACACAGCATTAGTGAATTCCGGTGGCTGTTCTACCTGTCACAGAGAATTGTAGCTCTAATTCTGCTGATGGTGTGTACATGTACAAAGTTACATTGATGTCCAACCATGTCTTCTGGATACTTCACTTCTTTTGTCAAGCAATGCAGACCCACACAGTCAAAGTGCAATAGGGTGCCTGAGTGTTTGTCAAACTAGTAATTTATGTTTGCAGCACATTGTACGTCTAAGAAGATGGCAGTTTACTTATCAAGAAGATGTAGAAGAAAGGGCAACACTCTCTCAGTGATAATATTGAAATAGAAATCTTCTTTCATGTTCACAATTACCTGAAGGAGTAGGCTCAAGTCATGATAAGACAAGCACTTCAAAGACATTACAGATCCTCCTCCAGCCTGAACTAGATCCCCCACCCACGATGCTGGTTAAATGCCTCATTCGACTGCAGGTGTATTCAGTACCTTGCACTATTTGAAAAGATGCAAAATTGTGATTCGTCAGGCAAGGTACTCAACTACAAATGTGCACTGCAAGCAGTTCTTTTACCATTTTCACTCAGAAACTGGTTGAGATGTATTTGCATTAACTGAGAGTAGCAACTGCTGCCAAGTTTGGCATCGATTGTCACTGACAGTGTGTGGCACTCATTTTTGGTCCTGTCAGTTAGGTTCTTTTTAGGACCACAGTTCTTATGCTGTGTTACAAGGCTGTGAGTGGACACCATTCCTCAAAGACATGTTGGACAGTCCGCACTGATACACCAGCAAATTGGACAACTTCATTCACAGTATGGGCATGGGCACATCTGGGTGCAATAGCTCCTTTCTGGTATTCTGTCATAGCTACTGTACTGATGCCATACTGCTGGCTGACACAACACAGCATTTCACTGCCATTAATTTTTCTGCCACTGAAGGCACATATGGCTGTCTGCTGTCAGTTCCATGCCATCTAAAGCACTCAACATTGACCAGTGTGCTCTTTTAAGGGAGTGACTAACATTTTGGCTAGTGAACTTATTTGACAAGCAACCATTAATAAACTAAGCCTGTTTGCTTATCAGTTCTACTTATGTAACTTTATGGCATAGTTACATACTGCCAGAAAAAAAAGACTGCTCCTAGCACCACATTATCTTTACTTTTTATTTTATTTTACTGTTTCATGTGCTGAATTTGAAATCATTGTACTGTAGTTACTTGTGTATATTTTTTGTTATTATTTTTTCAGAGATATTCCGCAAGGTACTTATCAAAACAATTGTCAGATGGGCAGAGGAGTCTCAGATTGAAACACCAAAACTGGTCCGAGAAATGTTTGGGTAGGTTTCCATTATTTTTTTGGAATAGTAATAATGTAAATATCACAGAATGATACTGCTATGATGTTCTCACAACATTGTGAACTGTTACAGCTTATTGGTAAGACAATATGACAGTATTGGAGAACTTATTCGGGCTCTACAAAAAACATATGTAATCAACAGCAAAACAAAGAATGATGTAGCTGCCATGTGGGTGGGACTGAGTCAGATTAGAGCATTGTTGCCTGTACAGATGTCACAAGAAGAGGAGGAATTAATGAGAGAGCGCTTATGGTACGTCATTACAGAATTATCAATTTATCCATACTTCTTGAATATGTGTGCAGCTTGCTTTTGTCAATTCAATCAGGATCACTCTGAAATTGTTGCTGTTGTTTGTTACAGTGTATTGTATTTTGAATTTTATTTTTACAAGCCACAAGTACAACTTTGTCAGAACCGTGACTGTATATAATCGATGTACCTATAAATAACAGGCTCTTTCTAGAACAGTCATTTCACTTTTTCTTAGAAAATTTTACTGTATTTTTTGCAGAGCACTACCATTCATAAGTGTCTCCTAGAGCTGTTTCATTATATTATAGGTTTGATTTTAGGCTAGTGGTAGTTACCAGTCAAACGTGATTACACTTAATTTCTACTAGCTACATATGACTGCTAGGAAAGTGAGCAGATATTTTTACAGATGTACACTGTTTTCTCCATTTCTAAAGTCAAATTTGAATAATAGAGGGGATTTTTATGCCTGTCACCACATATTTTTAAATTTAATTTGATTTCAAATCTTAACTTTTATGTATATTTTATAAGTTTGTATATGTACTGGCAGAGACATTATTAATATGCTTTGTGGCCTAAATAATTGTCTACAAGAGTTCAGGAGGTATGTCACGTATTACTCCATTGCATACTTTTGTAGTTATGTGCTGAAGCATTTGCATGTCTGTCTGAAGAAACTTAACAAGTGAATTAATGTATATCAAATACTGTTGAAAAAAAAATTGATGTCACACGGAATTTATTTACTTCAGCAGTTCATGCAAGTCAGCTATTACAGCTTATCCACTGACCACTGATACATATGTGCCACTTGTCTCTCCTAAGAGCCATCAGTTGCCTTTTGTGTAATTTTTCTGAAGATATTTTTGATTTAAACGATCAAGACTTTAGGATGGAATAATGGCAATATTATGAAAAGGATAGGTTGCTACTCACAATATAGAGGAGATGTTTGGTTGCAGACAGCTACAACAAAACAACTGCTGTACATTTAAGCTTTTGACCAAAAGGCCTTCTTCTAACATAGAAAACACACACACATACACACATTCACACAAGCACATCTCATACGCACATGACCTCTGTCACTGATCTCAGGGCTGGAATGTGCATGACTGCACCTGGTAGGAAAAGCAATCAGAGGGTGATGGGGATAAGCAGAAAGCTAGAGTGGTGAGGGGGAAAGATAGGAGAGTAGGGGCTGGGAAAGGTGTAGTCCTGCTTGTAGGAGAATGGAAGGCCTCAGTGGGTCAGGGTAGAGTTGCTAGGTTCAGTCGGAAGGTTTGAGGGGAAGGGGGGGAAGGGAAGTGGGGAAGGAGAGGAGTAAACGAGGGTAAAAAGACCAGTGAGTGAATTGGTGGAATAGAAAGCTGTGTAGTGGTAGAGTGAGAGCAGGAAAGTGAATAGGTGGGTGAAGGATAGGCAGTAGCAAAGGTTGAGGTCAGGAGGGTTATGGGAACGTAGAACGTATTGCAATGAGGGGTCTCACTTGTGCAACTAAGAAAAGCTGGTGTTGGGAGAAAGGATCCAGATGGTACAGACTGTGAAGCAGTCATTGAAGTGAAGCTTGTTCTGTTGGGCAACATGTTTAGCAACTGGGTGCAGGTGTCTCTTGGCCCCAGTTCATCAGCTTCATTTGTAGATCACATGACTAAGCTGCATCCACTGTGCTGCTTTCTACATAGATAATAAGCTCTCTGACCGCATGAATGTCTACCAACTAACTGTGGTCAACAGGCAGCAGAGTAATTGAATATGCTGCCCAACACAACAAGCTTCAGTTCAATGACTGCTTCACAGCCTGCACCACTTGGAACCAGCACGCTATCGCAAGCAGCACTACACCTATCCCCACCCTTACTATGCCATCCTTCCAGCGTTATCCTTAGCTCTACAACACGCAGATTATTTCTCGCATCAGATGCAGCTGCTGTGCGCAGTCCAGCCTCAGCAGCCAGAGAAAGCGGTCATGTGTGTGTGAGCTGTGCTTGCGTGAATGTGTTTGTGTTTTCTACTGTAGAAGAAGGCCTTTTGGCTGAAAGCTTAAATGTATAGCAGTCTTTTTGTTGTACCTGTCTGTGATTGAGTGTCTCCTCTGTATGGTGAGTAGCAATCTATTCTTTTCATAATAGTGTTTATGATTTAGTTTTTGTGGTATGTGGGTGGAGACAACCTAAACAAAAAGTGCTACATTCCATGCAATGTCATATGTGACTGTGAAAAATGTAATGTTAGTCATCCTGACAAATAAAGTATTTGTTGATGGTGCTGAGACAGCAACCAGCCATAAATTTATTTTAAGTTCCTTTATTCAAAAGGTACCATTACCGGTTTCAAATCATTACAATTCATCATCAGATGGCTTTCATGCTTTCATTAGAACACGTGGTGTGATTTTTTATTGATTAGTTGTTGTGAAATGTTGGTTTGGAGTGTTTGTTTTCCTAGTTTTCGCCCAACAGATGATGTTCATAATTTAAACACTGTATCTATCAAAACATGTGGTGCATGTTAGAAATCTATTCTGTGATAAATCTAAAATGCTCAGTGATACAAATTTATGTGTGCAATGAAAATAATGTGGTGGAAATGCATTCAGTGACAAATCTAAAGTGGTCAATTATACAAATTTATGTGTGCAATGATCAGAATGCTGCAGAAACTATGAACGTCATCTGTTGGATGAAAACTATAAAAACAAATACTCCAAACTGACATTTCACGACAACTAATCAATTTAAAAAAAAAAAATACTACATGTTCTAATGAAAGCATGAAAGCCATCTGATGATGAATTGTAATAATTCAAACCGGAAACGGTACTTTTTGAATAAAGGAACTTAAAATAAATTTGTGGCTGGTTGCTGTCTCAACACCAACATTTGTCTTCAAATAACAGCCACGGGCTCCAGCCATGTCATCATATGACAAAATTGCATGAAATGAAGTATTGTTTAAAGGGTAACTTCATTTGTCAAATTGTTAGAGTGGCCTCAAATTAGTGTGACATGACATTCACTTCAACAATATTTGTTGATGATGAGAGTGAAACATGAAGAATAATCATTGCTTCGAGCAGCAACTGAGTAAGGCTGCCTTATAACTATGCTGCGAAAATAGCCACTTCATACACTAACCCTAAGACTGCCACAGAAAATACTGATTATTCATCATATTTCACAGTAATCAATACATATACTTGAAGTAAACATCACAACAGACTAATTTGGTGCTGCTGTATCAGTCGGATACATAAAGTTACACATTGAACGATCTTTTGTTCGTAGTGAGAACCAAAAGGACATTTTCTGTTAGCTCAGTGCCTTGCATAAAACATCCCATGAACTTCCATTTTTTGGACTGACTTTATGTACTTATAACAAAAATAAGCTAAGTATACTGATAACTCTATCAGAGCCTGTATAGGCAGACAATATTGCACCCATTTTAGACCAGTTACGAATTTCTCAGTTCATTTCTTCCCATGACTACTTATTGCCACTGTGGGGTAGTCATAACTTCATATGCTTTGCCCTGTGCTTATGCCCTATATACTGCTGTCTTTTGCAGACATGACTACTTATTGCCACTGTGGGGTAGTCATAACTTCATACGCTTTGCCCTGTGCTTATGCCCTATATACTGCTGTCTTTTGCAGACATTTCTTATACAATAAAAGCTATAACCATCTCGGCGTTGTATCTGACAGATTCAGGTCTTGTTGTCTTTCATCAGTTCTGTTTATTGTTTCCATCCTGAAATTTTCATTATCAGACAGTTAAAAATATCCTCAGAAACAGTGCAAAAAGGCACATGATGGTTCTTAACAGAGAGAAATAAACTTACATTTTATATTCTGTTGGTAGGAGGTAACAACACTACTACATAAGTTATATTGGCGGAAAAACCATTGTAACTGAACTAGTTCTGCAAAGTTCGCAGAAGAGCTTCTGTGAGGTTTGGAAAGTAGGAGATGAGATATTGGCAGAATTGAGGCTGTGAGGACATGTCGTGAGTCGTGCTTGTGTAGCTCAGTCAGTAGTGTAATTGCCTGCAAAAGGCAAAAGTCCAGAGTTTGTGTCTCGGTCCGGCACACAGTTTTAATCTGCCAGGAAGTTTCATATCAGTGCACCCTCCTCCGCAGAGAGAAAATCTCATTCTGAAAACCATTGTACTCAGTCGAATTTATCTTGTGTAATTGTAATAAATTACAGAAAGGAAATATAGTCGAGAAAACTGATAAATTAATGAGGCATAATTACTGGCTGGTACTTCCTTCAGTAGACGAAATGTGTAGTGCTACCAATAGACACATGTAAAAATAAGGGACACACTTGCTAACTTTCAGAAATATTAGTGCCTTCAGCAGGTAGAAGAAAGGGACAGGCTGAGGAAGGCTAAAAATCAATGGTGGTCACTCAAACCCTAGGACGAGGGGGACCTACCTGTAGTGAAGATGAAGTTGAAGAGGAAGGCATCAAAGAGATCAGAAATGGCACATTGGTAAACACTCTGCAAGCTTCAGTCCAGAGATGATGACAACAGAGTTAGAAGCAAAACTAGATTATTGGGAAGAGAGATGAATAGTACACTCAAGCATGGCTTGTGGGACTTGAGTGCTTGACAAATTGCCCGTTTACTTCTGTCTTGAGTTCTTCGGCCGACATTCGTCTGATGATTTTACTGATGTTTCGCAAGCATGAGTGGCTGGCATTGTCAAAGCTTCTCCCTCCATTGCTGGTGGTGAACTGGAGCCGAACTCACGGCGTACCAACGTCTGACGGCTTCTCTCCGGTCATTTCTGGTGCGGTTCTCCTCTTGCTCCCTGCGACGGTCATTTGCTGCAGTATGGGAAGCCAGGATCCGTTTACCTTAAGGCTTTCCTCTTTCTTGTTGAAGCTGTTCCCATGTTTGTGTATTTCTACAGCTTCTCTAAACAAGCGAGTGTGATAGTGCTTCTCTACAGCCAGAACTTCCGTGTCGGTGAATTTTATCACATGGTTGGTCTCACTCTGCGCGTGCTCTGCCATGGCCAATTTGTCCACCTGCCCCAACCTGCAATGTCACTTATGTTCTTTAATCCTGGTGTTGATTGATCGTCCAGTCATTCTGACATAAGCTTTTCTGCATGTGCATGATAAGCGGTATATTTCTGACATTTCAAGTGGGTCCCTTTTATCCTTTGCCGATCTAAGACATTCTTTGATCTTCCTTGTCGCTTTGAAAATAGTCTTTACGCCATGTTTGTACAATATATGGCCAATTCCGTCCGTCACTCTGGGAATGTATGGCAGAAAGGCCGTACCCGACATTTCTTTTCCTGATTTCTTACTTAGTCAAGTGTTTGGCTCTGTTACACTTCTATTATAATTTGTGGAGTACCCATTTCTCCTCAGAACACTTTCCAGATGTTGCATTTTGTGTTTGAGGTGCTGTGGCTCACATACTCGTCCTGATCGCATTACAAGTGTATGAATCATGCCTCTTTACTGGCTCGGGTGGTGGTTTTGATAGTTTGTGCACGTATCGGTCCACGTGTGTCAGTTTCCAGTACATGCTATGTCCCAGGTTTTGGCTGTCCCTTGTAATCAGCACATCTAGAAATGGTAGTTTATTGTCTTTTTCTACTTCCATGGCAAATTATATGTTGGTGTGGAGGCTGGTCAAGTGTCTTAGGAAGTCACCAAGCTGTTCTTCACCATGGCTCCACACTACAAAAGTATCATCAACGCACCTGTACCACACCTTAGGTTTACAAGTCACCGAGTCCAGTGCCTGTGCTTCGAAATGCTCCATGAAGAAGTTGGCCACCACTGGACTAAGAGGACTACCCATGGCAACGCCTTCTAGCTGTTCGTAGAAATTGCCGTTCCAAGTGAAATAGCTCGTGGTGAGACATGCATGGAAGAGCTTTGTGATGTCTTGCATGAAAATGGAACCGATGTGCTCCAGAGCGTCACCGAGTGGCACATTTGTAAACAAGGAAACAATATCAAAGCTGATCAGGACGTCATTTGGTGCAAGTTTTAGTTTCTTCAGCTTCTCAATTAAATGTCCTGAGTCCTTTATGTATGTGTTGGTCTTTCCCACATGTGGCTGGATCAGAGAGGCCAAGTGTTTTGCCAGTTTTTACATTGGTGAGCCAGGAGCGCTAACAATCGGTCTTAGTGGAAAGTTGTTGTTATGGATCTTAGGTAATCCATACAGCCGAGGTGGTAGGGCTTCTGTGTTGCGCAGGTTTCTCTGTATGTCTGCTGGCAGAGAAGACGCCTTGATTAACCAATTCCTATTCTGTGTGATATCCTACATCAGATCTGTGTTTAGTTTTCGGTATGTTGTTGGAACTAATAGGTCTCAGATCTTTTGCTCATAATCTTCGTTGTTCATTATGACGGTCGCATTCCCCTTATCGGCAGGCAGTACCAATATACTCTTGTCGGCATTAAGATTCTTAATAGCTTGTACCTATTCTTTCTTCAGGTTGCAAGCTGGTGGTTTAGCTTGGCGCAGTTTCCTGGCTGTTTCAGTGCGTATTTCCTCTGCCCTTTCACAAGGAAGGGTCCGAATGGTCACTTCGGTGATAGCAATGATGCCCTCCATAGGTATAGTTCTCGGGATGATAATGAAATTCCCTCCGTTTTGAAGAATAGACATTTCCTCTTCGGTCATTTGTCATTCAGTGAGGTTGAGCTGTGTGTGACATGTCGGGAATCACCTTGTCAGTCTGCTTCCGGCATCTTTCAAACTTTTTCTTCTGTCGCTCAGTGCAGTGTTCGAGATCATTCTGCATGCTCCTGTGAGTGATGCTGTCGATCTTGTCCTAGTCGTCTTGATGCATTCTGCTACTTAGTTGATAGAATATATCCAACAGTTCCTGATCCATTCTTGCCAAGTCTCTTCGTGTTGTATGAATTGCATGAAGAAAAGCTCGTTCCATTCTGTCATAGATACGATGTGCTTTGGCGGTGGTGAATAGTTGCTTACATTTCAAGAACTTCGGTGTAGTATCTTCATCTCTTCACCGCGAAAGGAAGGCAAGAGAGGACATCAATTGCGCTTTCTTCTTCCATCATTGGTCAAGGCGTCAGTACAATCTGTAAATCTCCTCGCTGTAGAGGCATGATACAAAATTGTTAAGGCTTTCGTGGCCAAACACTCGACGAAGTAAGAAATCAGGAAAATAAATGTCAGGTACGGCCTTTTTACCATAAATTCCCAGAGTGACAGACGGAATTGGCCATATATTGTACAAACATGGCGTAAAGACTATTTTCAAAGCGACAAGGAAGATCAAAGAATGTCTTAGATCAGCAAAGGACAAAAGGGACCCACTTCCAATGTCGGGAATATACCGCTTACTATGCACATGCGGAAAAGTTTATGTTGGAATGACTGGATGATCAATCAACACCAGGATTAAAGAACACAAGCGACATTGCAGGTTGGGGGAGGTGGAGAATTCGGCCATGGCAGAGTATACACAGAGTGAGACCGACCATGTAATAAAATTCTCCGACACGGAAGTTCTGGCTGTAGAGAAGCACTATCACACTCTCTTGTTTAGAGAAGCTGTAGAAATACACATGCACAGGAACAGCTTCAACAAGAAAGAGGAATGCCTTAAGGTGAACGGATCCTGGCTTCCCGTGCTGCAGCGAACGACTGTCACAGGTAGCAAGAGGAGAACCACACCGGAAATAATAGCGGATAAGCCCTCAGATGTTGGCGCGCCAGGTACATATAGTCTGCGGCCACAAGCTCAGCTCCAGTTCACCACTGGCAATGGAGGGTGAAGCTTTGACAATGCCAGCCAATTGTGCTCGCGAAACGTCTGTAAAATCATCAGACGAATGTCGACCGAAGAACCCGAGACAGAAGCAAGTAGGCAGTTTGTCAACAAGTGGCCACAAAAGCCTTAACAACTTGAGTGCTTGCTACAATGCACTGGGTATTTGAATTCCCCAGCCTCATTCTAGTTTCCTTGAACTCTGGAGATGGGAACTTGCCCTCCAACATATGCTCATATCTCGACACCTTCCTGGACTTCAGCTACATTAACACATCTACCCTTTCCGTTTTTCCAGTTAATCTGTTTTCTTTATTTTTGAAAACATTATTAGAGGTATCAGTGATCCAATTATAATCTATGAAAATAATTATAACAGCGTAGATCACAAGGCACATTTATTCAAAGTTGACTGGTTTTGATCATTACATGATCATCTTCAGACCTAGCCATTTTGATGCACAATGGCTCTGCATGGAATAGGTACGCTGAATGATGGTCATTCAGCAGTTTCTGCTTCATACTCAGTCATTGTCCATCAAAATGGCTTGGTCTGAAGATGATCATGTAATGATCAAAACTACTCACCTTTGAATAAATTTGCCTTGTGAACTACACTGTTATTGCCTTGTGAACTACACTGTTATAATTATTTTCAAAATTTGTTTTCTGCCCTAATTCTAAACTGAAGTATTCATCTCTCTTCCCTCTAATCTATATTTACTACTCACTCTGTCCTTACTGTCTCTGTACCAAAGCTGGCTGAGTGCTCACCAATGTACCATCTCTATTGCACTGTCTCTCTGACCCCCCCCCCCCCCCCTTTTCCATCTCTGACTGTTCTTCACTGCATGTGGGCTATGTGGGCTCTGAGTGACATGGCCTCCCTATTTAACCTTCCCCAGCTGTAAAAGTTCTGTGTCTGCTACACTCGTACTCTTCACTTAACAGGCATTAGTCAGCGAGTCCCACATTCTGGAACATTCAGTACACACCTTTCTTTGGCATAGAGACCATTGTCGAGTGGCATTAACATTATTCGAGGACATATTGAGTGAGCATGGTAGGTCAGTGTGTGGAGCTAGAAGTGTTGGTCAGATCATAGAAATAGGGGTTGGTTGCAGTAGAAGTTAAAGACAGTGTTGAGAGGAAGAACTGTATTAAGAAGTCTAGTAGATATTAATTAATATTTACATATATCAAAGTTAAGTGGAAGGAATGTGTGTTAGCTTTTCTATTGTGAGTAGAACTGAAGTTATTAGCTATAATGTAAGTGAGTTAATGGTCAGTTGGAGATTGTATTAAAAGTTTAAACTGGTGTCGATGAAGGAATCGATATTAGTTAAATAGTGACCTCTCTGGAATGACTAGGAACACCCATTGTTGTGAGCTAGTAAACTAGGTTTACATGCTGTTAGTCCATGATAAGGTGGCAATTTGTGCGGTGGATGTTGGGAACAATAAAGGTGTGCTTTGACCTCGCATTAGGACTGCCAAGGGGAGAGCAGCAATGAGGGGAAGGCAGTGTCAGCCAGCCATTTGCCACAGTCCTTACACTGTTATGCATAGCAATGCACAGAGTAATACTTCACATCTAAGTCCAGCTCAACATTGGCAGCACTCAGAGATAAATCAATATCTTTCAACTAGAGCAGATTTTCTCCACTTCTAGCAGCACCAGTAAAAATCATCAAGTGGACAAACAGAACATTGTGTTGCCTTTTATAAAGGATACTGATTGTGTGTAATTACCAAGGTGGTGGTGTATTTGTCTCTCCTCCCTGATGAAGGAACTATTAATTCAAAAAGCTAGTTAATGTGTTTCTTTTACTTTTGTGTGTACCTATTGGCGGTACTACACATTTTACCTGTTGACAATAAGTACTGGCCACCAATTCTGTCTAATAATATATAAATTGTATAATGCCAGGTAGGCACCTAATGAAAGCAGCGAACTGCCCTGTATTGAGTTATTTGATAAATAAAAAAAAACTGAATGAAAAAATAACTGTATTTTAATGAATTGTTTTAGATAATTTGTACAATATGGGATAGAAATAAGTTCCTTATTTAATAAATGACTACCTTTAACTTTTCAGGAAACTTGTGAACAACCACACGTTTTTCCAGCATCCAGATTTGATTAGAATCTTGCGTGTTCATGAAAATGTGATGGCTGTTATGATGAACACATTGGGCCGTAGGGCCCAAGCACAGTCAGACACTCAGACACAGGCTCAAGCAACTGGCCAAGAGGGCGAGGCTGCTACAAAAGAGAAGGTTAACAATCCATACTTATTTAAGAATTTTTTTCTTACCAAAACCTGCAAGACAGTGAATAGACATACCACATTCCCATTATTCATCTCCCCATCCCTACCCCAATCCTTCCTTCAAGTGTCACTCATATAAATTGCATAAAATTATTGCTTCATTATTTGATGTGATGTCTATGGTGAACAAAATCTTCTCTTTGCATATATGTGTAGTAGCATCACAATAGAGTTGCATGATTATATGTTGCTTTTGATTGGAGAAAATTTTTTGTTTTTGAACAGAATTTATATCATTGATATGACTGAAACTTCAACAACAGAGTTTCTTGGAATATGCCTATTTCATCATTCAACACTTAGGTGTAGTGTAGCACCCATTGAGGAAGGTCTAATTTTTATGCTGACCCACAAATCAGTTGCATAATTTACAAATAGTATAATGGTAGCTGGTGATGATAACATGTTATAAATAATAAAGTTTGGTAAGGGAAGTTCTTGATGGAATATGCTGTAAATAATTTTGAGGAGTGTAGGTAACAACTCACAAAATAGTTGCAGTGCTGAGTTGTCAACAGACACATTAACAAGACACCTTGTTAACTTTTAAACAAATCCTTTTTCATAGTTACAGCGTGCGCGCGCACACACACACACACACACACACACACACACACACACACACAGTGTGTGTGTGTGTGTGTGTGTGTGTAACTATTCTGTGCTGACCCTGCTGGGGGCCCAGGGCTGCACAATTGTAGCCAGCCAGGACAATGTAACCCTACAGGTTTGTGTGTGTGTGTGTGTGTGTGTGTGTGTATATACGTGTGTGTGTGTGTGTGTGTGTGTGTGTGTGTGTATGTGTGTGTGTGCGTGTGTGTGTGCGTGCGTGCGCGTGCACATGCATGCGTGCATGCATATATTAGTAGTAGCAGCAGTTTTATTCAATAGCAAATCATTTTTACAAAGATATTGGACATGTTATGCTATTACAGTTTAATAACAAAAGAGGGGGGGGGGTAGTGTAATACTTATAAACAAGCATGTATACATCTATTGGCATAGTTTGACAAAGATGGAACTGGTAATTCGCCGTGGCCTTGTAATAGGAAACATCCTGGAACTTGGCTGAAGTAATTGAGGGAAATCATGGAAAACTTAAATCAGACTGGAGACTGAAACCTCCATTATCCAGAATATAAGACCAGTCTGTTTAAAATAGTGCAACCTCCTTTGCTTTATCCTTTGTGTATAGTATTGTTTTGTAGTGAAATTATTTAACAATGTAAGAATCCAATCCTATTCTGTTCATTCATTTGTCAGTAGCAATCACTGCACACACTATACACACTATGAACTGTTATCAGAACCATGGCAAAAGTGTTTAGTTTCCATTGTATGTATGTCACCTTCCCATTTACTTGCTGAAAATCTGTGTCAGCATCACTCTGTAGTGAGTGATATGAGCTCAGAGCAAGCTGATAACTTAGAAATGTTCAGCAGAAAGCAATGTTAACAAATTAACTTGCAATGTGAATGTAAAATGACTTGATCAAAATCATTATAATTTATCATGTAAAAAATATCCATGGAACACAAAATTTATTAACTAACTAACTTGCACATCTTTGGAGTAAGGTGTTTGTGTGTGTGCTGTACCTCTATAGAAGGATTCGTCTGAAAGTTAGCAAAGCTCTGTGTCTTGTTTATGCGGCATTGATGACTTAGCCCTTCAACTGTTTGGTAAGTTGTTACTTTTTCTCCTTAAATTAAATAATGAAGTTTTAAAGATGAAGCTAAATTACGTTTTAAAGATGAGCCTCAATTACATTTTAAAGTTGAGCCTCAGTTATGTGACAGTACTCCACATTTTGTAAATACCCTGTGTAATATGTACTTGCTCATTATGTATCTGTTAATTCGTTGGTTGCAAGGGGGCCCGTTTTGTCTTCAGACCACCTTAACATAAGTTATGAGGCTAAAGGGAAAAGGGAAAAGGGGGGGGGGGGGGGGGATGGCAGGAATCTCATTGTATCATTTGCCTGTGAATCATGTATTCATAAGTCACAAACCTTTGTTATATTACCATATTACCTGTTACATTTTTCTGTTCAAATACTTGCTTTTTTCATGTTAGTGAAACAATTGTGCTTTTGGTGCTTTTGGTATTTTCAATTTTCTGCCAGTTATATCATTCAATTTGTTTCTCCTATCTATGCAGTGTCTTTCTTGTTTCATAATGAAGATCGGAGGTACATTACAGTTTTTGTATTTCTTGCAGGATACTTCCCATGAGATGGTGGTAGCTTGCTGCAGATTCCTTTGCTATTTCTGTAGAACATCTCGACAAAACCAGAAAGCAATGTTTGATCATTTCTCATTTCTTCTGGAAAACAGTAACATTCTGCTGTCTAGGCCTTCACTAAGAGGAAGTACCCCTCTTGATGTAGCCTATTCATCTCTCATGGAGAACACTGAGCTGGCCTTGGCACTTAGGTAAAAAATAATTTGAAATATCATGTGATATCATTAAATACTTTACAACAAGTGTATGAATCTGCAATAACCAATTTAAAGTTTATACTAGGTGACTATCATTTTTATGAGAAGGAAAGTTGCTACTCACCATATAGCAGAGATGCTGAGTCGCAGATAGGCACGAGAAACAGATATCCACACTTAAAGCTTTTGGGCAATGGCCTTTGTCAACAATAGACACACACACACACAACACACACACACACACACACTGATGGAAATGCAACTCACACACACGACTGCAGTCTCAAACAAGTAAAACCACCCTGCGAGCAGCAGCACCAGTGCATGATGGGAGTGGCAACTGGGTGGGGGAAAGGAGGAGGCTGGGGCAGGGAGGGGGAGGGATAGTATGATGGGGTTGGCAGACAGGGAAGTGCTGCAGATTGGGCAGCAGGTAGGGGAGAGGTGGGGAGGGGGGGGGGGGAGGGGGGATGGAAGTAGCGGAAAAGGGGAAAAATAGAGAGAAATAAAGAGAAATAAATAAAAAACAGAAAATAAATAAATAAAAATAAGAAAATACTGGGTGTCGTGTTGGAATAACAGCTGTGTAGTGCTGGAATGGGAGCAGGGAAGGGGCTGGATGAGTGAGGACAGCAACTAACAAAGATTGAGGCCAGGAGGGTTACGGGAACATAGGATGTATTGGAGAAGTTCCCACCTGCGCAATCCAGAAAAGCTGGTGTTGGTGGGAAGGATCCATATGGCACAAGCTGTGAAACAGTCATTGAAATGAAGGATATCATGTTTGGCAGTGTATTCTCTTTATTTCTCTCCTTTTCCGCTACTTCTAGCCCCCCCCCCCCCCCCCCCCCACACACACACACCTCTCTCTGCCCGCCGCCCAACCTGCAGCACTTCACTGTCTGCCATCCACACCATACTATCTCTCTCCCTCCCCACCCCAGCCTCCTCCTTTCCCCCACCCAGTTGCCACTCCCTTCATGCACTGGTGCTGCTGCTTGCAGTGTGGTTTCAGTTTCCTGAGACGGCAATCGTGTGTGTGTGTGTGTGTGTGTGTGTGTGTGTGTGTGTGTGTGTGTGTGTGTGTGTGTGTGTGTGTGTGGGCGCGTATATGTGTCTATTGTTGACAAAGGCCATTGGCCGAAAGCTTTAAGTGTGAAAATCTTTTTGTTGTGCCTGTCTGCGACTCAGAATCTCCACTATATGGTGAGTAGCAACTTTCCTTCTCACAATATTGTTACATTCCATCCTGGATATTCCACTGTTTGACTATCATTTTTTTTATAAAAATAACAATATAGCTTCTCATTTTTTGGTTACAGGGAACATTATTTAGAAAAAATTGCTATCTATCTTTCTCGCTGTGGTCTGCAGTCCAACTCAGAACTTGTGGAGAAAGGATATCCAGATTTGGGTTGGGATCCTGTGGAAGGAGAGCGTTATTTGGATTTCCTCAGATTCTGTGTCTGGGTCAATGGTTAGAAATGCACTTATTTATATTTGTTTTTGTTTGTGTGTGTGCTACAATTGCACTGAAGGCATAATGTCATGTATCTCATTATATTAAAAATGTAAATTGTAAAGTATTTATTAAGCACATTTCAATTATTATTCAAAAGATTCTTCTTTTTGATGTGCCATCACACTCAAAATTTAGCAATTCAAGGGCATAACTTTTACTAGAGGGTAAAATCATGTAAGTGTTGTATCAGCATATGATTTACATATTTAATTTTCTGACAACAACAGCCCTTTAAAATGGAATCCCGACATCTGAGAAATGATGAATACTATACAGAAAAATCAGTAAACAGGCACATAAGCAGTAAGATCATTACAGCTTAGTTTTTAAACCTGCATTCTTCTGTGGAGCAAACACATGTGGCATTAAGACAGTTATTGACACACTGTGAATATTTCACCTTATTAGATTGTTTGAAAATTGAGTAGCTCTCACCCATGCCTCTGTGTCAGAAACATTTGTTACACAATGACAGCAGATTGCAGATGGCTTAGTAATGACAATATTTGCATTATCATTCGTAAGTTCATCACATTCACACACACACACACACACACACACACACACACACACACACACACACACACACACACCATTATTCATTTACACAGCAAGTCCTGTAAATCCTATTTTGAAGGAGTGCCGTCGAGGATGAATGAATCAATATATACATTAACAGGCAGCAGCTCCATTGCAGGCTATTTTTCTTAAGTATACTGTACTATGATGGCATGCCAAAAACTCTTAAAACTTTATAAATAAAACACTTGCTGCTAACACTCTATGTATTTACTCTTCATGTCTACATATTTGCAACCCCCGGCCACTAGAGGACCCCCTGCTGCTAGAGGGTTCCAAAATGTAGTGTGTAATGTGATCGTCTGTGATGCAACTATGTTGGTGCTTGAGAAATAGTGTACTGTAATCAAGTTTCAAATTTGAAGGGATTGTCCGCACATTTAATGCCCTCTACTTCAGCATGACAATGCCAGACCATACACGAGCACTGCAACATCTGCAATAATCCGATGCATTGGGTTGAACGTCATCGAGCGTTCTCCACACAGTCCCGACTTGCCCCCATCTGATTTTCATCTCTTTCCAAAGCTTAAAGAATATCTTTGAGGACTTGACTTTGACAGAGATGAAGTGGTGCAAGCAGAGATGAGTTAGTGACTCCATCAATACAGTCAAACATTCTACAGTGAAGGTATCAACAAGCTGGTCTCCTGTTGGAGAAATTTGCTCATCTGTTAAGAAATAAATAGGTGGACATGAGGAATACAGCTATAGAATGTTAATAACGCTTATTTTATTTAAAAACACTTTAAGAGTTCTCTTGTTAAAAATTTGGGGGCACTACTTTTCAGCATGCCCTCATATTAATGTCTACTTCTAGTGCCAGCACATCTTTTTTATGATTGAGCTTATACAGTTCTGATAGCATTCACAAATCAAACTTCTTTAAGTATTTGTGTTTTAAATAAGTTTGCTACGCATTTCAACCCTCAGCCCATCTTAAGGTAAACATTCAGGATAAGCAGTATTTTAACATGCTAAATTTAACCTAAATTTTGTGATGTGACCAATGCAGCTTCTTGTAGCATGTTGTTGCTGTTTCTCTTCTGGTATTTTTGATATTCCTACTTTATAATAAATGAAGGATGAACAACTATTCTGTATCATTGTTAGTTTACATTTGTAAAATTTTTATCTGGTAGCTGTGATTTTCATGCTGTTTTTTGTCACTTCACACTACCCCACTGTTGTTGCTGTTCTTGGTGAGATATATTTTCCTACACACATTATATTGTTGTGATTATGATCACAGCTCTTTGCATATTTGCTTGACACTTTGCAAAACTGTGTCACAGTGAAGTTCATTCTCACATTCAGATCAAACAATAACAAAACATTGCACATGAAGAACTTGGGCTTTGGAGATAGTTTCCCTTGCACACTCCTTGAAAGGATGGAAATATAGCTTATTTTCATATACTGAGTTTTACTGATGGCCATGACATGTAAGAATCATGTTTAACTGCATTATATCACTTTACTTTTGTCTTTTTTGTTATACAATAAAATGACCCCCAAAATTTTTGAAAATAAGGTTTAAAATCTCAAAACGGGTCATGTGAATATAAATATCTTCATACTGGATGTGGAAAGATAATTCATTGCCTTCCTGAACTTAGTGTGCACTATTACCAGAGGAAGGAATTATCATTGTTTACATGAAGTGCTTGGAGGCAAACAAAATGAGTCATTTCTTCTCACAATGCAGATAACGCCCTCCAGGTACTTCAAATAAATGCTGAGAGACTCCATCACAAAATGAATTATTTCAAACCAGGCTTTGACTATGAATGCACTTCAGTCTTCACTCAAATCTTATATGTTTTTTGGAAATCTTGGAGGCATATCTTGTAGGTTGTTAACTGACTTAAACTTACTGAAATGAAACTTAGGAGGAGGCATTGGGGATGAAACCATAGGAGATGTAGTGGCATGGTCTCTGTATATTCATCATGTCCCATTGCTTGGTTATAGTATTAGATGCAGAAATAATAGATTAACAGTAGTATGATAATGATATTCCTGACAGTATAATGTAATTGGATAGGTAAAAAAACCTACTCATCAAGTGGTGGCAGGAGAAGACAGAAAAGGCTTAACTTATGCGAGCTTTCGGAGCCAGATTTTTTTGTCCATCCAGTTACATTATATTGTCAAAAATATGTGTTCCAGAAGAGAACCAACAAACAAAAACTCAGGTCATGCAGCTTGCTTCCATGCAAATATATGATGGAAGTCGTCGTTTTGTAAATAAAAAGCAACTTCTCTTTCTGCACCGTATTTTATTTCTTCCAAATGCATTTTGTCTTTTTTCATTTTAAGGTATCCACAGTGGGATCTATAATGATGCAGTTTTGTTCTGATATTATTAGTCATAGACTGTAAAACAGTTCACTTCCCATTTTTTATGTAAATAAATACTATGTACAGTTCTTCGCATTTTTAATTGGCATGATGTAAGGTTGATAGGTACACTTTAGCACACAGAAAGACCCACCTCAAAGAATTTTAGTGAACAAAAGGAAAGAAGTAGCAAGCAAGAAATGTAAAATTTGGATGTCACTCTATTAGAATGGTGATGCCAATGAACGCAATTCATTAAGCTTTAATCAGTACGTCTGCCACATAAATATTAATACCCTGAAGTACACTGGCATGCAGACTTTCCTAAGGACAGAAGCAAATTTCAAATAGCATGTCACTGCCAAGTAACATAGTTCAATGAAACATGGACTTTTCATGGAAAGAATTGGTGAAATATAGTAACTGAAAGAAATATACAATGAGACAAACAGAAATGACACTTCTATTCAAAGACAATAATTACACTGAAGTCACGGAGATTTATGATGGTGACCTGGACATTACAAAATCCGGGACATGGATGTCAGTTGGGTGTGTGATCACCTTGGATGGCAGGACATGCTCTGTAATATGCTCCCAAGCTGGCCCAAGGTTGGTAGGGAGTTCTTGTGGTAGGGCATTCCATTTCTCCAATCCAACAGTGTGGTTAACAACTAGTGGATGGACTTTGGTGCATGTGCACATGCTGAAACACATTTCCCCAATGCATCCTACATGTGCTCGGTGGGATGTAAGTCAGGGAAATGGGCAGGCGAGTCCATTTGCGAAATATCCTCTCTTTCCAAGAGCTGCTCCACCTATGCAGTTCGATGTGGTTGCGCAGTCACCCATAAAAATGAAGTCAGGGGCAAATGCACACAATTGGGAAAGGAGTGCAGTGTCACAATAACATTGACCAGTGAGCATACTGCGTTCAAAAATTTGGAGGTCATTATGCCCATGGAACATTATGCATCTTCACACCATAACACCTGTGCCATCAAATTGATCGTGTTCAAAAATATTCCTGGGTGAATTACGTGTTCTCAACTCTTGCCATACCAGGGTACATAATGCACTGAGGAACATTGTCAAACATGATCGTTTTGGTGGTCCAGGTACTATGGTGTGGGGAGGCGTAATGTAGCATTGACGTACTGGCCTCCAAATCTTTGAACATGGCACACTCCCTGGTCAACATTATTGTGACAATGTACTACTTCCCCATGTGCACTGTTTAAGACATGCATTCGGCACTGACTTCATTTTTATGCATGACATTGAACTGCACAGACAGAAGAGTTGCTGGAGCGAGAGAGTTTTTGGTGAATGGACTGGTTTACCCATTCCATCTACTTAAATCCCATTGTGCACATGTGGGTTGTGTTGGAGAGACATGTTGGAGCATGTTCTAACCTGAATCCTTGATCTGTTGGCTACATAATTGTTATGTTATAATTTTACAAACTTTGTCTGTGTTTGCTTAATAAATGAATATTAAAATGAGCAAGTGCAGGTAGAAATGATAAGTAAACGGTTTGTACTTAACTCTCAGTACTGCTTTGTAGATCAGTGAATTACTGTTATCTCACAGTCTTGTAGGATGGTTCATCTTCTTGTGAGAGTAAGCTAGATTTTAATTTTAAAGTAAGCTCAGCGAAATAATATAAATATTGCAGGTAACTTTTTCTTTGCCACCCAACAACTTTACAACTCGACACTTGATAGCAAATGATAAAACAACTCGTATAGTTGCTGAAAGATGCAGCAATTACATATTGATTTTTAGCATCTAGAGAAACTTACATTTAATTGAATAATAATTAAATATGACATTAATTACATTTTAAAAAATGTGTTTTGATTTATTTTTCAAAATGATTATGGAACTATAGAATAAAACCATAATTTTAAATGTCAGTGACTTCAAATGCAGTTACAATTCTGAACCACACCAAAAATATAAAAAAAAATTATGTTCCCTGAAGAACACTAATTTTATGTTAAATTTATGGTTTCGATTTATAGATATAAATATATAAGACTATTCACACTTAACCCAAAATTGCAGTTTATGTACTGAAGGATCAAGTTTTATTTTATATACTGAAGGATCAAGTTTTAAATTTAACTGTCTGTCATATCTTACAACATGTGTGAAAGAACGGGCACTGACCTGTTCCATTGCAATGTTTGCATGTACCAACGACAACCCAGTAGCTGTCAACCACACTGGTGGAGGAATGGAACACCCTACAACAAAAACTCCCACCAACCTTGTGCCCAGCTTGGGAGCATGTGGCAGAGCATGCACTGCCATCTGTGGTGATCACAAACCCTATTAAGGTCCATGTCCCACGTTTTGTAATGCCCAGGAGACCATTATAAATCATGACAACTTCATTGTGATTATTTTCTTTGAATAAAAATGTCATTTCTCCTTGTCACATTGTGTATTTCTTTAAGATGCCTTTTGTACTATACTGTAGCAGTTTGTTCTGTCTACGGTCCAAGTTTCACCGCTCTGAGTTACTTGGCAGTGACACGTCGTGCGAGTTACTTTTGTTCTTATTTTTTGCTCATCAGTGTAATATTATAGCTGTCGGAAATGAGGGCTTCAAAATATGTTTCCTTGTCAAATGATCTTAGCGCTTTCTCTTATTGTGGTTTGTGCTTAAATGTGTATTGTCTTTCAATGTTGTTAGGTTGCTTGTACAGATAGGTGTAAGTAGTTTTCCAGAAATATATTAATTTTTATAGGTTATCAGACAGCTTAGCTGCAAGAATTTGTTATCTGACATTAATTTTGTGTTTCAGGTGAGAGTGTTGAAGAAAATGCTAATTTAGTAATTCGCCTTCTGATCAGAAGACCAGAATGCTTAGGTCCTGCTCTTAGAGGAGAAGGAGAAGGCCTTCTAAGAGCAATAATTGATGCAAATAAGGTACGTCATCTCATTTGGTGTGTTTTAGTGTGTGTGAAGCAGGAATCTCCCACATAATGCAACCCGCAACTGCAGTATCTACAATATATTGTAAATGTGTTCTTGATTCACATAACTAATTTCAAGGATCAACAGTTATTATAAAGTGCTTGTAGGTCTCACATAAAGAAATGCAAGATTTCCTAAAGGGATTGATCAATATTTACAGTAAGACATGAACTATCATTTGTAGCAAAAAACTTCCTATTCTGAATGCTTTCCAAGACAGAACACATTCACTGCATGTTGTTAGTTATTTTCTGTGTTATTTAATACATTGTCAGGTTTAAAAATGTACAACAAATATGGAACATTACAACACATGTTTTACAATGTGCCAAATGAAAAATACATATTTTTAACAGATTCACCTCTAAGCATTATCATACATATCACATTATAGCTGTTGTACAGTTAACAATAAATGTTTGAATATCCCACCACAACTTCAGTTTCTGCACTCTTGGGAGAACACATTGTCTGAGTGCCTCTGCACATCCCCTAATGATGGCAGCATCATCCATGACATGATTAGGCAGTTCATCTTGTGTATAGACCTTTCTTTTGTACACCTCAGACTTCATCCAGTCTCATAAACAAAAATCTAATGGTGTAATGTCTGGTGATCCTGGTGACCAGTTAACTGTACTACCATGGCCAATTCAGCGATTAGGATAAGTGTGGTTGAGATGTTCCCTCAGAGGTCTGGTAAAATGTATAGGGGCTTCATAATGACTGATGTACATTGCAATCCACATTGCCAAAGGACCGTCCTCAAGATGTTCAACAAAGAAATCTTCAAAAAAATACGAATAATTCTGTCACATCATTCACTCTTCTTAAATGGCTGGGCCTATCAACATGTTACCAATCATGCCACATCAAACATTGATCGAAAAATGAACTTGGAAATTGGTTTTGCGCTGGTTTTGTGTGATTATTGATGATTATTATGTGTGTGGTTCATTCCTTTCTGTATATGGTTTCATCAGTGAATAGTGTTAATGAAAGCAAATGATGATTATCGTTTAAATAGTGAGAAAATTCAAGTTGTGTGACAATGTCACCTAAGTGGAGATTGTGGACACTCTATGAGGAGTGGGTACAAGTTTTCCACATATAATGTTTCCTTTACACACTGATATGTGAAGAAAATCGCTGTCTGCTGCCAGTGGGACTACACTTCACCATTTCAATACTGTATTGCTGTTCCTGTTGTTTACCTACATGTTCTGAAGGAAATAGGAAACATGAAGAATACCAGTTTCAAGCGATGTGTTCAAAACACTTGACGATCAGATCAGAAATTGGGCATGTCGGGAAGTGCCAGCGGTATTCTTCGACAGCTGCAGGAGCACTACCAATGCAGGAGTTGTTTCATTAGTGTAGGTGTGTGACATTTTAGCCAACGTGTGTTAAAACACTGTTAACCATTGCTTCTCTCTGATACACTCTCAATGCTGCAAAGATCATTAGTAGAAACACTGTTTCACAATATGATTAGAAGCTAATATGCTTGCTGTGAGTGCTTTCTTTTATTTTTTTCTCTTAGAAAATGATGTATAAAATAGTGTAACACATCATAGTACACATAACTTTCCTGAAGCAATGCTATAAGTCTGGCAACAAAATTATGTACTCTTTCTCAAATTTGTCTATAATGTCATAAACATTTTTCAAAATATTAGGTGAATAATTCTTTATTTAGTGAGCAAGAAATTTCTATTTAACTTTACGTAAATTAAATTTGGAAAATAATCAAGTGCGTATGGCATTAGTTATGAATTATATAAAACAAATAGAAACAAATTACATTTTTCTTATCAATGTGCAAAGTAAAATCTGTAAATGAGCCAGTTTTTGTACTGTACTTTATTTCATAAAAGTTATGTAAAATGTGTTATGATATTATAGACAAATTTGGAAAAGAATATAATATCATAAATACCTGAAAATATAATAATGCACTTACATAAAAACCATGAAGCAAAATAGTAGAATATTGTATCTAAGAACAGGGGTAAAGGTAAGCAACAAATCGTATGTGATTCTGTTTCTACTGGCATATTAGTTAATTGAACAGCTTACAGTACATGGACTGTTTGATCAACAAACAGCATAGCTGTAATATGTTAGGAGAGTGTGTGCAATAAGGATGATGTTGATGATGATGATTAGGGGCAAGATCATATATAAGAAATAGAAGACAGTGTAGTCGGACCACAGGTTGGAGGAGTAGAGCAGTTTTGTGTCCCAAGTGTTAACCAAATGCAGGGTGACATGTGCCTACTTTCCTACTTGAAGCTGTCCATCCAAGATATAATGTCGTCGATGAGCCATCCCACTTGAAACATACCTACTTTGCAACATTACCAATGGTTTAACCAGTATTTTCACAAAAGTTATGTACTTTTCTAGCCTGTCTGATTGCTGATATAGTACATATAGAAACACAGAAAGTTAGTACATTCAGTACTAAATTTTGATTTGTATAGAAATAGGTAGTGAGTAGAAATCTCAGCAACAGTTCAAAATACATTAACAAGCTTGGAAAAATATCTGAGCAAGTAAGATGTGGTTAAGAGCGAGCATAAAGTTGAATAAAAAAGGATAAATGGGAGGGAATTTCATATTGCACAATTGAAATCAGAGTCATTATTGCCAAAAATGAGATGAAATTACAACTTTCGTTAACTCAGGATGGCATTGAAAATGTCATTTGATTTAAAAACCACATAATCTTTGTTTGTTGTAAGGAACCAAAGTTAGTCAAGTGGTTGATTTGGAGAATAAGGGGGAGGAGTAGCTACGCTTCAGAAGATGTGACTTAGCAAGCACTTGTCAGCCTTGGATATTGCTTTTTGATTTGAATGAGAGTAGAGACTGAAGGGTTCAAATAGGTGCTGCATGTTATCTCCTTCTGAGCTGTCTGTTGATTGTGTTGTGTATTGAACCGGGGACCTAGAAATGACGGAGTGGCTTTGTCCCACCGTAGCCCTCAGAGTGGTTCACAACTCCACAACAAGCCACAGCAGTCCACCCACCCCACCATCACCCCACACCGAACCCAGGTTTATTGTGCGGTTTGGCCTTCGCTCGATCCCCCCAGGAATGTCTCATACCAGACAAGTGTAACCCCAATTGTTTGTGTCGTAGAGTAATTATAGTGTACGCATATGTGGAGACAGTGTTTGCGCAGTGATCACTGACATAGTGTAACTGAGGCGGAATAAGGGGAACCAGTCTGCATTAGCCGAGGCAGATGGAAAACCACCTTAAAAATCATCCACAGGCTGGCCGGCACACTGGACCTTGACACTAATCCGCCAGGCGGATTTGTGCTGGGGAGCAGCACGCCTTCCCTCTCGGGAAGCAACGCGTTAGACTGCGTGGCTAGCCGGGCGGGCTCCTGTCTGTTGATACTATATATATATATAAACAAAGATGATGAGACTTACCAAACAAAAGCGCTGGCAGGTCGATAGACACACAAACAAACACAAACATACACACAAAATTCAAGCTTTCGCAACAAACAGTTGCTTCATCAGGAAAGAGGGAAGGAGAGGGAAAGACGAAAGGATGTGGGTTTTAAGGGAGAGGGTAAGGAGTCATTCCAATCCCGGGAGTGGAAAGACTTACCTTAGGGGGAAAAAAGGACAGGTATACACTCGCGCGCACACACACATATCCATCTGCACATACACAGACACGAGCAGACATTTGTATATTTTCCATTAGCTGTTTGTGATCTCATCTGCAGTTGGGAAATGATGCCACCAATATTTATAAACAGGAACTAAAAACTCTTACAGATCTTAAACTTGACTTTTTGCTTTAATGAAATCACAAGATTAGTAACACCTGTGAGTCAGATTAAGTTTTTACTTTTAACAGGGGAACACAACAGTGTTACATGCCACAGGATATGAAATTTCTTTTTATTCAAAACCACTGACCTTTATTCCCTCTTTCACATGACATATGAACATAGGCACCTTGCAGATATAACAAACACAGCCTAATTAATCACTCTGCACATCAGTGTTTCTAAGGAGAGCATCATGCACATGTCGACATCTACAATTACATCTACATTTATGCTATACAAACCACCATGAGATGAATGGCAGACAGTACATCCCACTGTACCAGTTATTAGGGTTTCTTTCCATTCCATTCACATATGATTGTCTGAATGCCTCTGTGAGTGAAGTAATTATTCTGATCTTATCCTCACAGTCCTATGTGAGTGATATGTAGGGGATTGTAGTATATTCCTAGAATCATTATTTAAATCTGGTTATTCAAACTTCGTTGATAGACTGTTTTTGGGTAGTTTACCTCTATCTTCAACTGCCAGTTCCATTTCTTCAGTATCTCTGTGACATTCTCCCATGGATCAGACAAACATGTGACCATTCGTGCTGCCCTTCTCTGTATACATTCAGTGTACCTTCTTAGTCCTATTTGGTATGGGTTCCACACACTTGAGAAATATTCTAAAACCAGTCACACAAGTGATTTGTAAGCAGTCTTCTTTGTAGATTGATTGCACTGCATAACAGTTGACTGAACCTATGTGATCATTGCATTTCATATCCCTGCAAAGTGTGACACCTAGATATTTGTATGAGTTGGCTGATTCCAATGCTGACTCTTTGTTTTTTGGGGTGCACAGTTTTACATTTCTGAATATTCAAAATCTTTGTCAATCTTTGCATCACTTTGAAATATTTTGAGATCTAGCTGAATGTTTATACACTTATTTCAGATAGTATGTCATTATAGATAATTGCATCATCTTCAAAAAAAGTTTGATGTTACTATTAATATTGTCTGCAAGGTTATTAAAATACAACATTAACTGCAAGGATCCCAACATAATTCCCTCGGGCACACCCGAACATCTGACGATGACTCTCCATCAAAGATAACATGCTGCATCTTCCCTACCAAAAAGTCCTCAGTCAAGTGACAAATTTCACTTTATATCTCATATGATTGTACTTTTGACAATAAACATAGGTGTGGTACTGAGTCAAATGCTTTTCAGAAATAAAGAAATACTGATACCTCATTATATTTGAGCTCAGAATATGTTCTAAGACTCTACAACAAATCGATGTCTAGGATACCGGACAGTAGTTTTGTGGATCACTACTACTACTCTTCTTGTAGATGGGTGTGACCTGCACTTTTTTCCAAGAACTGGGCACAGTTTTTTGTTCAAGGGCTCTACAATAGATTTTAGTTAGGAGACAGGCTAACTCCACAAATTCAGTATATAATCTGACAGGGATTTCATCGGCCCTGGAGCTTTGTTCAATTTTAAAGATTTCAGCTGTTTCTCAACACCACTGACACTACACTAATACTTACTTCATTCCCCTTTCCAGTGGTATGAGGGTTAAATTGGGCCAATTCTCGTGGGTTTTTCTTTGAAAAGGAACGTTTGAAAATGGAGCTAAGCATTTCATATTTTTCTTTGCTGGTGCCACTAACAGCATTTACATATGACCAGAATTTCTTTGGGTTTTGTGAAATACCATGTGACAATATTCTGCAATCGTAATCATAGAGTCACTGAAGGCATCGCGTGTTGTTCTCTCGGCATCCAAAGGAGTTTCATTCAGGATCTGTGTATCTACAGCCCTAGGCTTTGTTTTACACCTGTTATGCAGTAATATTTCACATGTTGCGCAACCACAAACATATTACACTAAAGAGTTCTTGCTACAACTGAGATTCTCCTGTCACTAACGCATTCATAAACATCAACTTGGCACTGTAGCAATTGACAAATCAATAGCCTCATTTCCAATTGCCTTCACAGTGCCATTAAATCACAATTACATCTGTTTCTGCAAAAAACTACTGTGAAGCATACTTGACCCATCATCATTGTGTGGTGAAGCTAAATGTTGCAACAATGCCAATCATGGATTATATCAGCATTTCCTCTCTCACCTCTCCTTAAAAGCAAAACAAACATATTCTCAGTATTGATGCAGGCTGTAGATAAATATATCTTTGATGCAAAATGGTGGGTATACACCTGTAAGTCTGTTTTATTAATTTTTTAAGTTCATATTCTTCAGTCAGTCTACAATATGACTATAATTGACTGCTCTAAAACCATCAGTCTTTGTCAAATGCTGTACCTTGAACTTCCAGTTTAACACTTCTCAAGTTTATAAGCATTCTATCTCTATTCATACATTATAGCTTACCTGCAGGAAGTACTACTTTTGTCAAACAATAGAATCATTCATCTCTTTTAAGGCATGGAAGAAATTACTTCTATTAATAATGTAGCATACAATGTGCATGGTTTGTCCAATTTTTCTACAAATAAACTACTTGATGGTTATTACTATTAAGGACCATTTCATTGTTTTCCAATACAGATGTCAGAGCGCATTGCTGATAGAAGAAAAGTAATGGATGAGGCAGAAGGAACTATGACAGTGATGCAGTTTGAGCATCCTTTACCAGAAAGTGAAGATGATGAAGATTATATAGATACTGGTGCTGCAATTCTTAATTTCTATTGTACACTGGTAGATCTGCTTGGACGATGTGCTCCAGATTCATCTGTGATTCTGCAGGTAATATATTGTATAAGAAGTTGTTAAAATGTAGCATAATAAAGTAGAGAAATGTAAGTGAATTTATTTTCAGACCACTCTTACCTTTTTGAGACAGCATTTTCAAAGATTGTATTAATTAATTAATTTTTTTCTAGAATTTTGTTTGTTTTGAATGTTAGTAATATTTATTTCTTCATTACAGGGAAAGAATGAGTCCCTCAGAGCTCGGGCAATTTTAAGGTCTTTAGTTCCTCTTGAGGATCTTCAGGGTGTTCTGAGTTTAAAGTTTACACTGCAAAATCCAGCAGCTGGAGAAGAAAGGCCAAAGAGTGACATGCCATCTGGTCTTATACCAGCAAATAAACAGAGCATTGTTTTGTTCCTGGAGAGAGTTTATGGCATTGAGACACAAGAACTTTTCTTCAGGCTACTGGAGGAAGCTTTTCTTCCTGATCTCAGAGCAGCAACTATGCTGGATAGGGTAAGTTCTAGTGTCTTTTTTTTTTTTTTTTGGCAGATATGTAATAATGAATTTTTAGGTTTTACTCCTTAATAATTTTTGTAAGGAGATAGATCACTGTTATTATTAAGCAAGAAAAACTTTTGTAATTCTTTGTGGTTTTTATCAAATAACTGCATCATTTATAGTAACCAATTGCAGTGAGTACTGCGTGTTTCAGTATATTTCCAAATCAATCCATATCTTATTAATTATCTATAGAATGAAAAGCCAAAGACATCTAATAATGTAAAGTTCTGAGATTTCCAGATAGTGAGTTTGTCAAAATGGTGTAATATTTCAATGAGTATCACCACCGTCATCTTCTGGTGAAAAATTTGAATGAGGTTTGGATTTTCTTCGTTAGGCAGTGTTGAGGGGTGATCTACCTTCTCTCCTTTATTGTATTGTCCCAAAATCCAGTAGCCCCGCCCAGTGCTCTGCTCTATTCAAAATCAAACATATGGTGTTTGTCCAAGCTGCATAAACCAACTGCTGATTTATCCTTTTGTCTGAGGCCATATGTTTCATTTGAATGGTACAGAGTTCTGTGCAGGAAGCATTTGTATTGTAAAATACATAATTACAAATTGTTGATTCCAGAAGAGAGACCAACCACATGCATCTTAACTGTGTGGAATAATAATAATAATACTAATAATAATAATAATAATAATAAACTGTCATAAAAATAAAATGAATAAACACTGGTTTAAACTATTTGTGGGTTTCAGAATACATGGCTAGTTTAACATGTTGAGGCCAAGCAATACATTAGTGCATTGTAAGATAAATAATGTTCATAACTAACTACTATTTTGAGTTAAATAAATCAATATTTATTGATTCCTTTTTAAGCAGATCAAATGTAATAACAGCATTAAAGCATTTAATTTGAAAGTTCACAGCAGTATACTACATTAACTAATGAATAGTTCCAGTAAACTACTGAAAATTGTTCTAACTTCAAATGTGTGTGTTTAAATTTAGAGTTCATTTCTGGCTAACCATTACAAATCACAAGTCCTAAGTGCTTACAAACCTGCAACATGATATAACAAAGGAAGTCACCAAAATTAGAAGCAGTGATGACCCTTAAAGCAAAAGCAGAGACTGCCAACTGTGATTTGCTTGGAACTCGATACTGGTCACAATACACTGTGAGCTTCCCCAGCCAAGTGGCTTCCAGGTGGCACATGGGGTGAAGCCAAATTGACCATGCCAGGACTCGGGCACAGCTATTCTCTACCTCCCACTCCTCCCCATCCCTCTGACCATGGAGTCAGTTGGAAGGGTCAGACTACCGCCCGGCACCAGCTACATAAAAACAATACTGACAGACACCAATTTGACATTTTGCCAGTATGCAATTGGAGTGGTACTTACAGAAACATTCCACCATAGTAGAAAACTCATCTGTTTGGAAATCTGAGAACTTTTGACTATTTCGACTTGCTGGGAAACACAATGTCATGCCAAGTAGATTTATATTACTATGTAGTGGGAATAGATGCTATTTCATTGTCTTTTTTATAAAAATAAAATCTCTCCTGCAGTTACACTAATGACACTTGCATTCATCACTTTGCATGCTTTATCTGTAAAATATACTGCTGTGGTATAATTGTTATTAGATGTTTTTGCTGTCAACACATTTTAGTCACATTTTTGTGGTAATATGGCCAACATTTTATTCTTAGTAGGATAATCTGTAACAACAACAAAAAATTAACTCACAAAAAGAGTGTCAAGATATAAAACCCTTAGAACCAAATATAATTTTCAAGAACTGAGCAGAGAACGAATTTACTTAGTCATTTTCCCAACTTTCTGCACTTGCTGTTTTCTTCATTTTCTTCACAGTTGATGAATATTCTGAATTCTAAAAATCTATCAGTTTTTTGTGTTTACTTTAGCTTTAGTAACTCTTGTTACTGTACAGAGTACAGTCATTATGTAAATTCAGTGCTGGTAATTGGACTGAGTTAGGTAACACAATGATTAAGTCACTGGGCTCACATTTTGGAGAAAAAAAAAAATTCATCTTATTTTTCACTTCATTGCTGCGTCTGTTATCTACATCCTCATCTATACTCTGCAAACCACTGTGAAGTACATGGAAGAGGGTACATCCCGTTGTACCATTAATAACGCATTCTCCCATTTCATTCATGTATGGATTGCGGGAAGAATGATTCCTTAAATGCCTGTGTGCATGCTGTAATTAGTCTTATACTGTCTTTGTGACCCCTATGGGAACAATACATAGATGGTTGTAATGTATTCCTAGATTCATCACTTAATGCTTGTTCTAGAAATTTTCTACGTAACTTTTCATGGGATAATTGGTATCTATCTTCAAGAGTATGGCAGTTCAGTTTCTTCAGCATCTCTATGATACTCTCCCATGGGTGGAACAAACCTGTAACCATTCATGCTATCCTTCTTTGTATCTGTTCAATATGGCCTTAGTCCTATTTGGTATGGTTTCCACATACTTGAGTGGTATTCTTGGATGGGTCACACAAATATTTTGTGTGCAGTTTCCTAGTATTCTATCAATGAATTGCAGTCTGCCAGCTGCTTTACCTATGACTGAGCTTATATGATTAATCCATTTCACAGTCCTACAATGTGTTATGCCCAGGTACTTGTATTAGTTGACCAATTCCAACTATGACTTGTAGATATTACTTACTGAAAATAACTGGAGAAATAAGCTTTACACATCCAGCCGAAGATGTTGAGTGCACTCGAGTTATGTGAAGAAAGACATACAACAAAAGCATGAAATGGTGACAGATCAGAAGTTGAATGTATAAAATTGCCATACTTTATTAACCGCTCATCTCCCTTGCTGAGCAGTCAGTGTGTCTGGCTGCCATGCAGAGGACCCAGGTTTAATTCTGAACATTAACTGGAGAAATGTAACAAGGTGCACTAAACAATTGAGCAGGAGGAACTCCATGGTCTGCAAAGCTGGGATAGCAGCGTGCTGACCCCATGCCCCTCCCTCCTGCTTCCAAATGATGCCATATGGCAGAGAATGACACAGCAGCCAGTTACCACAGGTGGACCTCTCGACATCATTGCATAGTTACTTTTTCCATACTTATTTCTTGTAATTGTTCAGAGTTGTGATTATTTATAGTTTATCTTATCAACCATTTTAAAGGCACTTTATCATAAAACTGAATTAGTGTTAATCTAGTATATGCCTGGCAAGAGAGAGAGAGTACACTTTCTTAACTGTCAGTGAATGTAATAGTGAAGCTACATTTATTTACTTTCTTTTTTCAGAATGACGGATATGAATCAGACATGGCCTTAGCAATGAATCGTTACATAGGAAATTCTATTTTGCCACTTCTCATCAAACATTCTAAATTTTATAATGAGGCTGATAACTATGCAAACCTTCTGGATGCAACATTGCATACTGTGTATCGTCTTTCCAAGAATAGGATGCTCACCAAAGGCCAAAGGGAAGCTGTGTCTGACTTCTTGGTCGCTCTTACCAGGTTTGTCAAAAAGGAACAATACATAGCTTTAAATTCAAAAATCATAAGTTGTTTTATTGGCATTTTGTTTGTGTAAATGGACATTAAATAAATACTAAAGCCATGATATTCATTGTTAATAGTGACTAATTTGAGCGATCTGTATGTTCACTGTTTAAATTACTTTCATTTTTACTACGAAAGATTCAGATAATGACTGTCTCACAAGCAAGACCAAATTGGGAGTAGTAGAGGAAGAAACCACTTTAGCTCCAATTTTCCTATTAGGATATTGTGTGTACAGTTGAACGATTGATTGATTAGTTCATTGATGGAACAATTTACATAAAATAAAAAAAATTTCTCATGTTTTTTCCAACATGATTTTTGGAGAAAGTGACAACAGATGTATTTCTAATACTTAGTGTTACAAAATCTGATGCGCAGAGTTAATGTTAAAATAGTAGCTTGTAGTATTTACATGTTGTTGGGTTGTTAGAGTGGTGCCCATTGGATTTACTAGAAAGATTTTGGAAGTCTTTTCAATACTTCCACCAATTCAGAAACCAAATGCTAAATGAAAACAGCAAGCCTTGCCATTTTTGGAAGAACTCTACAGTAGTAGCCTCAGCAGCCAGAGACTGTGGACATGTGTGTGTTAGAGAGAGATAGTTGCATTTGTGTGAGTGTGTGTGCATGTATGTTGTCTAATTCCGATGCATGCCTTTTTGGCCGAAAGTTTACTTTTTTGCCAGTCTTTTTGTTGTATCCATCTGTGACTCAACATCTCCGCTATATGGCACCTAGCAGTCTATCCTTTTCATAACACTGCCTCTAAAGTAGTTTATGACTGATGATTATGTATTTCTAGTTTCATGAAGTTTCAACCATGAAAAATGTAGCATGTTGTCATGGCAGCCATCAAAAGGCTGCTTTAAGTTAGGAGAGCATCTATATCTTTTTACATGGAATGCCATCTCCTTACAACAGCACTTGCCAGGTGCTATTATAAATACATGACTACTACAAGAGTAGCAGTAGCTGTACTTTGATTTTGAGTACTGTTATTTAGTGCTATAATAACACACATCTTATATGGTGGCGGTTTCTATTGGGTAAATACTCTATTTATTGTGAGCTTCAAACAGAGTAATCTGAATTTTTAAAATTGGCTCACATAGCAAGTTCATTGAAGATCAAAAGAAAATAGTCTTAATATCGACTCTTAAATTTAGCCTCACAGATCAAATTACAAAAATTTGCACATTATATTTTAAGTTAGTCCCTGTTTTAGATTATAATAATTTTTTCTTCTTAAATAGTTTAGTTACGAGTAGGAACCAGAAAAATTCGCTTTTTGCGAAATAGGTACGAATTCTGCCTCAAAATGCAAAAAAACAAAATTACTTAATAGTTGCATTTCATAGTGAATTATATCCACATGAACTATTTTATCACAGATAGTTTGAAACGTCTTTATTTTCTGATGTAAGTATCGAAAACGTAACCAATTTTCAGTTACTGGTACTGTACATCATCTGGTGAGGCCCAAGTTGGAAATATAGTGTGCATAAGAATGTTTTCGCTCAATGATCTGGTGCCATGCCAACTGTGGGCAGTTGAATGGTCTATTTAAGATACTTGCACACAATACAACGTAATATTCAGCCGTTTGACCTAACATTTTTTAGCGAAACAACACATCTGTTTGTTTGTTAGCTAAAGCTCTAAAGATGGTATAATGCAGCCACTTAATGTGGCAAATTGTGTTGGATGTTTTGAACTGTGTTCGAATCAAATACCACTACTGGTCAAGAGTTCAGGCCTGAAATACGTCATTAACAATACTCTGCTAATCTCAACGAGCAATTGTGAGGTAGCTGTCACTGAATGCTTTGTGTTGTGTGTTGCTCATTGTTTTCTTTTTTTACTTTGAAGTAAGTGAAGTGACTAGTCCTGGTCCATCATGGATTTTGAATATGACCCTTACAACACCAGAAGAGATCAGCAGTCCCTGTTACAGAGTGTCAGTTCTGTAACATTGGTTACTGCCCTGTGAAATGGAGGTGGAGCTAATTACCTGACACCGCTCTTCTCCCATCTGGCATTCAAAATTCCAGTTGCAACCTTTTGTCTCTATAGCCTATTGTGACAGCACTCTGCTTTATAATGATTGGCAAACAAAATCTGTATTCTTTCTTGACTGCTTCAAAATTCTTCCCATAACATTAAAATAGAGTTACCATACATTCTGCTGCTACACTAAGAGCTTTGTGACTTCTACCTATAGCATTGCCAAACATGGCTTGCACGGCTATGAATGCCCAAAAAAGATAAAAATTAATAGTCTGTAGATTTTGTAATCATTGAATTGAGCTGAAAAAGGCAAATGATGCCCAGAAATGAGAGATGCATTCAGTTCACTGATGGGAAACCACTGCTGCTCTTCACCGGAACAGTCATGTTTGAAAGCTTGAATACAGCCATTGAATAAAATAAAGATCGTTGTTAAGAAAATTGTGTTGAAGTTTTTGCAAAAGCAAACATTCCAGTTACACAGTTCCTAATTAACACATTCTATAACAGTCAGTTTCGCAGAACTAAGGCTTTGATTGTATTCACTCGTGCATTGTGATAACCTGTTTAATATGTGCTCCTAATCATTTACAAACAAAAAAATGGATGTGAACTTTAACAAAATAGGTCGGTATTTTGCAAATTATATATATCTAAAAACAAAGATTCTGTAACTTACCAAACGAAAGCATTGGTACATTGATAGAAACAATAACAATAACAAACACAAACACAAATTTCAAGCTTTTGCAACTCACAGTTGCTTCATCAGGAAAGAGGGAAGGAGAGGGAAAGACGAAAGGATGTGGTTGGTTGGTTGTTTCGGGGAAGGAGACCAGACAGCAAGGTCATCGGTCTCATTGGATTAGGGAAGGACGGGGAAGGAAGTCGGCCGTGCCCTTTGAAAGGAACCATCCCGGCATTTGCCTGGAGCAATGTAGGGAAATCACGGAAAACCTAAATCAGGATGGCCGTACGCGGGATTGAACCGTCGTCCTCCCAAATGCGAGTCCAGTGTCTAACCACTGTGCCACCTCGCTTGGTCAAAGGATGTGGGTTTTAAGGGAGAGGGTAAGGAGTCATTCCAACCCCGGGAGCGGCAAGACTTACCTTGGGGGGAAACAGGGACAGGTATACACTCGCACACACACACAGATCCATCCGCACATATATATGTGTGTGTGTGTGTGTGTGTGTGTGTGTGTGTGTGTGTGTGTGTGCATGAATTTTGCCAAAAAGCCCTACATGTTTAGTCAGTTGTTATGCGTATACATAAATCATTCACACATGCAGTCACTGGCCAGTTGCATTTTATATTTTCTTTTAATCAGTAAATAGAATGAAAGTGACTACTGCAGTGCCTGACCTATGTACACAAGCATATCTGGGCTTGTAATTCAAAAAATAGCTCAAAATAAAATATGTTACATCCTGTCGTCATTATTTGCTGATTGGCACTGTTAGTAATAGTTATAGCCATATACATGGTGTGATCCAAATTGTATAATAAAGTTATATAGAAATGCTGTGTAAACTCGGACCTCTGTTAGCCCTTAGAGCTTTTTCTGTCAGCATTTTTCTGTGTTGAGGTAAATTCTTTATCTTTGTCTGAAATAGTGCTGTGTATTTTGCTGTAAAGCTGTTCATTTTTTTTTTTTTTTTTTTTTTTTGGTGGGAGAGGGGCTGTTTTCTGAAGATCCTCATTTCCTTAAAAACTCTTGACTCCAATGAGCCTGCAGTTTTCGGTATGCCACAGGCCTGCAGAGATGAAGAATAAAAGTAACAATATTTGTTGATAAATATCTGATAATTCTGCAATTTTTTTTATTACAGAAATATAGAAAAATACATTACTAACTAACTATGCTTTGATATTTCTAGAATGTTACATGATTTGATAATTTGTATTTTTGCTTCTAGCCAAATGCAGCCAAGCATGCTCTTGAAACTACTGAGAAAGTTGACAGTTGATGTCTCAAGATTGTCTGAATACACCACAGTGGCATTAAGGGTAAGTATTTTTAATTTGTGAAGGCAGTTTTTAGTACTGCAGGATGTATTTTTTTTTTTTAATTTTTACACTATCACAAGCTGTGTCATAACAGGCAACAGTTGAAAGACCCTTCAAAATTGTGCACTCTTTTCCTGTACAGTCTTGAGTGGCATATCACTGATAAATTCAAACTGTGATTGCCAGATGTAATTTCATGGTCCTATATGACTGTACTGGGCAGCCTCTAGTTCGTTGATTGCTAAACAGCAATTTTATAGTTCTGAAAAATTTTATCACCCATACTCACCCATAGCCTGAATATACAGTGTGGCTTTAATTAAACTTTTGCTACTTGAACCAATGTAGGCAGAAAACTATTTACTGTATTTGTGCCCAACTTTATAGGAATGATGTTCAGACTGTCCGCTGCAGGATTTCCATTGACAGTAGCGTTAATGTCATGACTTGCCATTAGGTGCCAGTAATGACTTAGGGTTGAAACCCAAGTATCAGTATGCATTATAATTCCAAACAGTCAACATAGGTCTGGACAAAGTGAGCAGGGCTTCACTCATAAAGCTATTTTAACGAACAACAATGATAGTGCTGCTCCTTTTCATGAATATCATTGCATCAAAGGAATGTGGAGAGGTCCTCTTTCTGCACAAGCATTGAAGAACGTGATTCAAAGTTCAAATTAACTTGTAGATTGCTCCTGGGAGAGGCCACAAAATGTTGAAGAAGTTATTGTTGCCGTGACTGAGACTGCTGGACCTAATGCGTGAACTTCAAGCTGTGCAAGAGCTGTGTCATGACAGTGTAACATTCCATGATCCACCATTCAAAAAGTGTTGTGAACAATTGTGAAACGATATCTGTACATATTTCACATTACTCACCAGTTTTTGCCACATGACGCAAATATTTGAGTAAACTTTGCTCTTACATTTCTTGCAAGGCTTGAAGTTGATGATGTGTGGCTTTGGAAATTTTTATGGAGAGATAAAGCACACTTCATGCTCACTGTGGAAGTGAACGCTCACAGTTGTCAGCTTTGGGGATCATCACCACCAACGAATGTTTAAGAAGTTCCCCTACCTACTGAATGTGTCAGTGTATGGTGTGGCTTCATGACACGATTCATAATTTGCCCATTTTTGTTTGAGGAACTTGGACCCCAAGGACCAGGGACATGCAGTGTGAATAGCACACATTACTGTGTACTGCTTCACCAACATGTGATACCTTCTCTATGGGACAGAGGTGCTTTGGACTCAACTGTTATGATATGTGGTGGAGCTCCACCTCACATTGCTCATAAGTTCATTCAGTTTCTCAGTAACACATTTGGAGAAAACTGAATCTTTGGCTGAACATTCCAAACTGAGTGGCCACCAAGATTATCACGTTTGAACCCATGTGATTTCTGGCTGTGGGGTTACTTGAAGAACAGGGTTTGTCAACAGGACACTAACACACATAGGAGACTGAATATGAGCATAGTGAGAGATGTACCTGAGATGTTTTTGGCAGCAGTAGAGCACAAACTTTCATTGTACTTTGATTATCAGGTTTTCATGAGGGGGGGGGGGGGGGGGGCATCTCTCAAATAACGAAAGATTGATGATAATCACCCTGTACAATGTATGTTGTTTTAAATCAGTTAAATGAAATGTAATTTTATTAAGCAATAGCCATTTGAAAGAAAATGAGGCAGCATTTACATAACAGTTGTTGTTTCACCAGTTCATCTTTGCCTAAACTTTTATTTCTATTTTTTGCTTTGTCATGGCAACTGGAGCTGCTGTCAGTTTTGGTCTAATTTGTTACCAGAATATATTATGTATTAGAGAAAGTTTTAATAGAACTGCCTAAATCATACTTTATTTTCCCACACCAAATGCTATACTGTACTTTGGCAAATCAACATCATCAGATTGTGGCATAAATTTATTTATTTTTGTCGGAATCTGATGGTGGCAATTTGTTGAAACATATTGTAACAAATGATGTGCAAAAATAAAATGTGATCCAGACAATTATTTCACTGTATAAGCGTACACTTCTTCTTTACCAGTTATTTCTTTGTGCATATTTTATTTTCATTGTATTCTTGCCACATAATGAAGAAATAACGTTTTGCTTGACACCTTGCTCATTTCCCCGTGAATGTATTTCTTTTTGCTGCAGTTGTTGGCATAATTTGCTTAGTCTTCCTCTCCTGTATACGTTTCTCATTATTTTTCACCATATATTTCTTGATGTGTGCAAATTTTTCTTTCTCTCTCTCTCTCTCTCTCTCTCTCTCTCTCTCTCTCTCTCTCTCTCTCTATTTTTTTTTATTTTTATTTATTTATTTACTTAAGCTATCTTTGCATCAGCTTTAACTTGTCCCCTGCTGTCTGTACCACATTTAAATGTTATTCCATTGTTAAATTTTTCACCATCTTCTGCATTGTTGTTCTTGTTGTATTTATTGGTCCTGTTGTCTACAAAGCAGCTTATGCATAAGACATTGGAAGAGTCAAGTTATAAATATACAGCTGAAAGTCATTTGTTGTTGTTGTTGTTGTGGTCTTCAGTCCTGAGACTGGTTTGATGCAGCTCTCCATGCTACTCTATCCTGTGCAAGCTTTTTCATCTCCCAGTACCTACTGCAACCTTGTAGGCATACATATTTAAGGTTATAATAATACACTTTATACATAAGTATTTATATAACACACTTCATAAATTTAAATGTTCTTCAACGGATTAAAAGCAGTGATGCTCTAGATATGACTTCAGAGATTTTCCGAAGGTATTGAATCAGTAAAAGCTTTTCTGTTTTCAGGAAGTTTGTTATAAAGAAAATATAGAAACTTTAAAAATGTGGTGCTTCAGAAGAATGCTGAAGACTAGATGGGGAGATCACATAACTAGTGAGTAGGTACTGAGTAGGATTGTGGCACAACCTGACTAAAAGAATGTATTGGTGGGCAGGACGCGTTCTGAGGCATCAAGGCATCACCAATTTAGTATTAATGTAATGTAATGTAAAAATGTAGTAGAGTAGAGAGCTGCATCGAATCAGTCTCTGGACTGAAGACCACAACAACATCTAGCAAATTAAATTAGTAATAAAGTTCATGTCATGCCTAAGTTTTCATTAATTATTATAAATGTGTGCAGAAGTAAGTCTGTTGTAAAATAACAAATATTCTCAAATTGTAATTTACCGTGAACCTGTAATTGTAAATGTGTACTGATGTATCCAATGGCACTCTAAATAGTGATTAAAGGATGACTGAATGAATAAATTAATAACTAAATAAATAAACTACCATCTTTGGGAATGAATTATTTCTGAAGGATCCATCTGCTGTGCTCTCTCTAGAGTGTTGTACTATAAATCACTCCAGATTGATATATGCAGATATCAATGCTTATGTCTGTTTCCTGTGAATGATCACCAAATTGTTTATCTAAGAAATAATGAGTCTTACCAACTGTTTATGTGAATACATTGTGTTCATTTACATTGAGAATCAACTGCTTGTCCACACACCAAGTCCTGATCCGCTTCAGGTGTTGTTGCATTTCTGTACAATTTTCTGGAGCTGTAACATCCTTGTATGCAACAGCATCACATGTCATTAGCATTTAGTAAATTCTAAAGGTATCCACTGGGCCGTTTATGTGTATCATAAACAGTAACAGTCTTACAACACTATTTTAGGATACACCTACATTTACTATCGCCTCTAATGATTTCCCAATTGAAAACCATATTTTGTATCAAATACCTTGTGGAAGTCACAGAGGAAGGAGAGCAATATTACCTACTGCCTTTGGGTGTAATGAAGGAACAGCAAGTGAATTCAGATTCACATGATTGCAAAATGCATATTATCACTAAAGAAGAGATTTTTAGTTCCCCAAACATCATAAAATGTGTCCCATTATACCAAAACAGATCAGGATCAGTGATATAGGCCTGTAGCATGTTCATTTGTCAGTGACCCTTTTGAGAAATGGAAATTGCCTACAGCTTATTTTAATTACTTACATCACTTGTTCTAACAACCTGTGGCAAAATGCTGCTAGAAGGGGAGCAAGCTCTCCCACTATGGAGCAGTTTTAGTCGGTTTTCAGTTTTTTGATGACTTATGTCTATATGTATATTTCAGCATTTGCATGACTATCTAAAAGAGTAGTCATAGTACAATTTTATCCTGTTGTGTTTCTAATTATATGTTTCTTTTCTTCAGCATGACATCATAGTAATTCATGTTTATGTGTTGTGTTTCAGCTTCTGATGTTACATTATGAGCGCTGTGCCAAGTACTATGGCACATCTTTTGGACAGGGCATGTATGGAGCATCAAGTGATGAAGAAAAACGGTTGACCATGATGCTATTTAGCAATATTTTTGACTCATTGTCTAAAATGGTAAGTAAAAAGAGCATTGTTGTAACCAGTGAAATTGCAAAACCTGTTTAATATTGAAGTATATAGAAATCTTTTTGTAGTAATGAACATAAATCTCTAGACTATGCAAAAATCATGACTTTTGTCACAAGAAACACTGGAAAAACTAGCATACCAAACACTCTGTGTGTTATGAATGTGTAATCACGCATCACTTCCAAATACACTTAAATATCAACATGCAAATATATATCATCTGGGATGCCAATTTTGTAAAAATATCTATCTATGAGTTTTTCTAAAATTACTTGAAACTTTGAACATTTATATAAACTTATTCATGCCACTTACATAGTGAAATTACTTGGTGAAATTTTGTAGGGAAGTAGAGCAAGCTTTGATTCACATAGTAGAAGGGTTCTAATCAAACCACTGCAAATGCTAGCGACAATTGTGGCAAAGATGACCCGGAGTGCCCCTGTTGTGTGTGTTAGTTTGAAAGTCCAAATTTGTTACAGCTGTGCAATGTAATTTTTGCATTGAGTACAGTAAAGAACTTCCCATTAAGCCTACCATCTATGAGTGGCATAAGCATTTTGTTGAACAGGATGCTCCGTAAGCAATAAAAATCTTTGGGTTGACTGCCCTTGTCAGATACATTATAGAGAAAATGAGGCAAAGCTTTGTTAACAGTCCTATAAAATAGAGCCAGCTGGCTTCTTGTGAGCCGGGCATCCCACATGTGACTGTTTGGCATGTGTTAAGAAGACTTTTACATCTTGAACCACACAAATTAACAACAGTACAAGAACTAAATGATAGCGATAGGATTGCTCACAAGGAGTTTTGTGGTGAAGTATATTAAATAAAACAAAGGTATCATTCGAAACGTTACATTTAGTGATGAGCCAACTTCCTCCTTAAGCTGTACCATTAATAAGCACAACTGCAGGATTTAGGGCAGTGAAAATCCACAACAAAACTTTTGAACATGTTCATAGTAGCCCTGATGTTATTTGTTTTATACGTTAAACAAGAGCATAGTTTACTGCCATTTGTTTTTCCAGGATAAAACAGTCAGTGGAATAGTGTATGTGGTGGAAAGCTTTTCTTTGTGTCCACTGCCAAGGGGTGCTACAGACTACCAATGAAATGCGCAAGTATCACAACAACAGATATATGAGTGTTGGGACTTCAATAGTGGCAACTATTTATTCACCACTGATACAAAAGAGTTACATGTTTGCACCTGTTACTGTCCTTCGAAGTAGTCACCAGTGTTGCGAAGAACCCGTTGCCAGTGATGTGGAAGGCATAGTATACCGTTAGCAGAGCCTGTTCTGCTGATGGTGCAAATAGAGTGGTCTACTGCCTGTCGAATCTCTTGAACAGTTCTGAAGCGAATGCCACGATGTGGTTCCTTCATCTTTGGAATCAAATCAAAGTCACAAGGACTTAAGTCGTATTACTGTTCGTTTTTGGAGCATCACCTGTGACCAGCTTTGTGAAAGAAGAGGTGACACTTTCTGTGCAACCCACCCATCAACCCATCATTATGCACGACAGTGCACGGGTGCATACAGTGCAAGCTGTGGCTGCTCGTTTCAGTTGATGGTACTGGGAAGTACTGTACCATCCACCATACTCCCCAGACTTAAGTCCTTGTGACTTTGAATTGATCCTGAAAATGAAGGAACCACTTTATGGCATTCGATTCAGAACTGTTCGAGAGATTGAACGGGCAGTAGACCGCTCCATTCGCACCATCAACAGAATAGGCTCTGCTAATGGTATATTACGCCTTCCACATCGCTGGCAATGGGTTCTACACAACACTGGTGACTACTCTGAAGGACAGTAACAGGAGCAAAGAAGTAACTCTTTTGTATCAGTTGTGAATAAATAGTTGCCACTATTTAAGTTCCAGCTCTTGTGTAAGAAATAGCACTCAAATACAGTGTCCATGATTGAATGTGCACATTACTAAGTACAAATAGAAATATCACTCGTAGGTGTTGCCTGGGATGCACATACATGATTAAGTCCATGAGTCGTATTAGCAGCAGAACAAGAGGGACCAAGGAGGATCCAACTTGGCATGTAGGAGCATGCCCTTAATATGATGATGCTTCCAAGATGTTTGGCATCAGCAGATGTCAGAGGCATAGTTCAAATGGCTCTGAGCATTATGGGACTTTACATCTGAGGTCATCAGTCCCCTAGACTTAGGACTACTTAAACCTAACTAACCTAAGGGCATCAATATAATGGAAGGAAACATTCCACGTGGGAAAAATTATATATAAAAACAAAGATGAGGTGACTTACCGAACAAAAGCGCTGGCAGGTCGATAGACACACAAACAAACACATACATACACACAAAATTCAAGCTTTTGCAACAAACTGTTGCCTCATCAGGAAAGAGGGAAGGAGAGGGGAAGACGAAAGGAAGTGGGTTTTAAGGGAGAGGGTAAGGAGTCATCCCAATTCCGGGAGCGGAAAGACTTACCTTAGGGGAAAAAAGGACAGTTATACACTCGCACACACGCACATATCCATCCACACATACAGACACAAGCAGACATATGTCTGCTTGTGTCTGTATGTGTGGATGGATATGTGCGTGTGTGCGAGTGTATACCTGTCCTTTTTTCCCCTAAGGTAAGTCTTTCCACTCCCGGGACATATATGTCTGCTTGTGTCTGTATGTGTGGATGGATATGTGCGTGTGTGCGAGTGTATACCTGTCCTTTTTTCCCCTAAGGTAAGTCTTTCCGCTCCCGGGATTGGGATGACTCCTTACCCTCTCCCTTAAAACCCACTTCCTTTCGTCTTCCCCTCTCCTTCCCTCTTTCCTGATGAGGCAACAGTTTGTTGCAAAAGCTTGAATTTTGTGTGTATGTTTGTGTTTGTTTGTGTGTCTATCGACCTGCCAGCGCTTTTGTTCGGTAAGTCACCTCATCTTTGTTTTTATATATAACCTAAGGGCATCACACACATCCATGCCCGAGGCAGTATTCGAACCTGCAACCTTAGCAGCAGCGTGGTTCCGGACTGAAGCGTCTAGAACTGCTTGGCCGCAGCAGCCAGCATCAGAGGCATGGCCTGCCGATCGTAGCTGCCAGTGGGATCACTGCTTTTGGGATGTCGGTACTTCCAAGACGTCAGGCATTTGCAGCTGTTGTTGGTTTCGGTTTTAGGGCACAAAACTGCTATGGTCATTAGTGCCCGAAGCAGCTGTTGGAGTTATGACTTGGTGACAATAGCTGCCAGTGGGCTGACAATGTTTCCGACATGTCAGGCCTTGGCGGATGTCAGAGGCAGTGCATGATGACGATAGCTAGCAGAACAGTGATTCCTCTGGGATGTTGGTACTTCCAAGACCTCAGGCATCTGCAGTTGTCAGAAGCATGGCTCAATGACAATAGCTGCCGGTCATGCTTCCGTGATGTCAAGTGTTGGCAGATGTCGGAGGTGATGGCTCAACAATGATGGCTGCTGGTGGGATGACATGCAATGATGCATGGCACCTGAGGGCAGCAGACAGCAGTACAGCGTGGCACCTGAGAGCAGCAGATAGCAGTAACAGCGAAGCATCAGCAACAGCTGATCATTTTGCAGACTGCTGGACTGGCCAGCGTGAAACCTAGAGTGTTCACTGTCCACAGCATGGTCCAGTGGTGGCCTAAATACTCTATTGTCCAGTGAAGGGATACGTGCATGGCACTGAGTGGGCATGTGGTGTGGCATAAGAAAATTGTGCCCAAACTACAGTGCTCCCTACCTCAATAGGGTTACTGCCTGTCAATGATGTTGGCTCTGTCAGACACAGTGGAGGCTGTGTAAAGCTACAGCGTAAACAGCCTGAGCCGTGCTCATAAACAGCTTGGTAAGTTATGTTGGTGTGTCCTCCCCGAGAGGTGGCAACCCATAATAACAAGCGTGGTGTGTACAGCAGTGTAATCTCAGGTGGATGCAATACTTTTTGATCCCACTGATTGACAAGGCTGACCAAGAGCGTAGCAAACATTTCGTGCAAGATGACACACTACCACACTACCTCAGCAACGTCCGTAATTTCCTCAGTAATCACTTTACAGATAAATAGTTTGATTGAAGTGTGCTGATTACATGACCTCCATGTTCACTGGAACTGACACCTCTTTATGTTATCTGGTGGTATTACCCAGTATGTACCACCCTCACCATCTTCTTTAGCAAATTTCAGAGTAATAATCTACATTTCACCTAAACAAGTTACACTTGGCATGCTGCAGTAAGTTTAGGGAGAAATCAACTTCAAATGGGATGTGTGCTGTATAAGCAGAGGAATGCATGTTCAACTTGTTTAGCTAAAATATAAAAAAATTGATGTACTTTGCTGGAAATTACACCAAAACCAGATCAGTAAGTCATCTGACTAAATCTATATGAACTTTCAAAGTTTTTAAGTCCTTTTAGGAACTGGAGCATAGTTTAACTTGTTTTGCAGATTTCCTTTGAATGTCAATGTGTAGGTATACAATGTTTTAGTGTATTTGATCCGTTTTTTCTTCTTTGTAATTTCTGGTTGTCACTTGGTCTTTTATTCCAATGTGTATACTTTTCCTGTTACCATTGCTAACTGCAAGTGTCCTGAGTCTGTTGTTTAACTGCCTGCACTTTTATTCAAGAAATAAAACTCGTTCATCATAAGCTGTGATAACTTGATTACAGTCCGTCCAACAGGTTATGGGCTCAGGAGAATGTATTTTGTTACCAGAGTAATGTTTTATTCTCTTTTCATCAAACAAGACTCTCACATGAATTCAGTTACATCAAGGGTTTTTCACTTGTAAAGTGCAAAAATTAGAAGATAAATTGAAAGAACTTTTCAGTATACAGAAATCTGATAGGAGTAATTTTTAGTTATGGACATGTGAAATGGGAATCGTCTTTCTTGCTAATAGAAGTCAAGTAATGCTAGTTGAAGGCACAGATGCACAGAACTTGTGGGATGAATGTTATGCACTTTTTATTTTGTCTGGTTTCAGATTTGAGTAGCTCAAAACTGTGATGTCTTGTACTACAGCAGATGGTATGTGGAACAGGCTTAAGACAATTCATGAATAGTGTTCTGCAATAAATAAAGTTACATTTAAAAACAGTTCTTTAATTATAAAATATCACACTGTGATAATACAGCTCAACATATTAGTAAAGTTGAAGCATTAGCACAGTCTCTTACAGATGTTGGTGAAACACTGGGAGATAAAGAACAAATTTCCAAAGTTTTACCTGGACTTCCAGCAAAATATGGTTCATTTGTTAAGGCTTGTGTGACAAAAGCAGCCAGACATTTGATAAGTTCAGTGGTTGTGAAGCAATTTAAGCATAAGTAATGTGAACAAGAAAAATGTTGATTGGTATTATCATCTCAAGAAAGATCATTTTAAGGCTGAATTCAACAAAAGACTAATTTGTCGAAAACCTAAGTGCAGAAATTAGAAACAGTTTCGACCTTAATTGTGATAATGTTTGGCTTACTGATCGTACTGCGTCAAAACAGAGAAAGAAATCTTTTTTCAGTGGAATATGTCTCAAAGTTGAAAATCAGTGTTATGGAATGTTATTTTTTGTGGAAAATATTTAACAAGCAAATTATGCATCATCTGACTTAGCACTGTCGTGGCACAAGAGGTTGGGACATGTATAGATAATTTGAAGAAAATGGCTGACTGTGGTTTGATTCCAAATTTAAAATCACATGCTTTAATCAAATTCTTCAGTGCATCATGTCATTATGGTACACAGCATAAGAAGGGATTTAAACCTTATTTACAAACTCAAGGCTGTGCTCATTAGAAATTGTTCATGCTGATATATGTGTAAAAATACCCCATACATCATTAGGTGGAGATAAATGTTTTGTTGTTTTTAAAGATTACTGTACTTCACACAGACTTGTTTATTTTGCCAGGAAGAAGAGTTATGTATCTTCTGTGCTCTTAGAATTTCAACATGTGGTTGAAAGGCAAACAACTTAATGTTATCAGGACTGACAGTGGGACAAAGTTTGTTAATGAACAATTTCATAATCATTTCAAGAAGACTGTTATCATCTATGAAACTAGTTCACCATATGACCAGTGCAGAATGGTAAAGCTGAATGTAAAATCAGATCTATGGTGGAAAGTGCTCACACAGTGCTACTTGCTTCTGGCCTTCCAGAGACACTTTGGGCAGAAGCTGTAATTAAAGCCTGTTAATCCTATAACAAAGAAAATAATTATTTCACAAGACATTGTCTTCAATGAAAATGCAACAGAATATCTTGCACCAACTTAGGACCAACAATATCTCATATGAATACAAGTTCCCTACAGATGCAGTAGGAGATGAAGGTAAATAATCTGTTGAAAATGGAGATGAAGTAGTTCAAGACCAAAGATCATGTACTGTTTCTTTCCCCAATTCATTGGCTATTGGGCCATGCCCATTTAGCCATCTCAGTAGTAATATTAATTACAACAATACGAAAGGAAGGACAACACAGCATCCAGTCCCCAAGTGGAGAAAATCTGTGGCCCTGCTGGGAATTGAACCCGGCCTCATTTGGGCCTCTTCACTTAGTGATCCGCTGTGCTGTCCTTGCAGCTACCAAGGCAGACATTGTTCAAAAACCTTATTAACCACAATCGACATTGCCATCCAGTTCATTTCCAAAATTATGTGGCTTGTGCAACAGTCATTGATGGATCACAGACTTTCAAAAAGGCAGTGGCATCCAGAGACTCTGAAAGTGCTACAGAGCAATGAAAGATTAAATGTCCTCTTTGGCCCTAATATTACCAGTGATTTAATGGATCTACCCCCAAATTGTCAGGCTGTCAGTTATAACTGGGTTTACAGAATGTAACGTAAACCAATTAGGTATAAATCTAGATTATGTGCCAAAGAATATTCCCAGAAATCTGGACTGGTTGTGGAGAAACTATCACCTGCTGTTAGGTATGAATTAGTTGATATTCTTTTGGCTTTGACCAGAATGTTTGATATGGACACAAAGCAATTTTATGTGAAAACTGCCTTTCTCAATGGTGATTTGCAGTAGGATAATTTTGCAAAACAGCCTGAAGGTTTCAACAGTGGTAATGTAAATTTAGTATGGGGGAGGGAAAAAAAACTTTATGGACTGAAGCCACCTCCTTGTTGTTGGTATCAAAAATTTGTCAGTTTATTAAGTTTTTTTGATTTCAAACAGCTTTATTTGGATAATTGTGTATTTAATGCTGAAGTTAATGGCCAAGAAATATTTTTAGTTGTTTTTGTTGATGATGGACTAATTTTGAGTAAATTAATTAAGTTAAGTACTTGAAGAATTTAAGATTCATTTTGAAATTGTGACTGATGATGCCATGTACTTTGTGAGAATGGAAATCAGGTGAGGCAGGGAAAATAAAGAACTATTCATCTGCCAAAAGGGCTATATTAGCCACCTCTTACAAAAATTCAGCATGAATAACTACAAGTGGATATACATATTGAAGTAATACTGTTTGCTGACAACACAACAATATTGGTAAAAGCAGCAAAAAATGAAGATATACAAGAAGAAGTAAACACAGTTACAAAACATCTAAGTAATTGGACAGCAGAAAATCAGTTGATAATAAACTACAACAAAACAGTAGCCTTAAATTTCCATAACCACCAAAACACCTCATTGATATATCCAGAAATAAAAATCAATCAACATCCTATTGCAAATGATGAGGCTACAAAATTTCTTGACATCTGGATACAAAGAGACTTAAAATGGGACAAACACATAGAACAAATTAATGCCAAGCTGAGCACGGGTTGTTATCTTCTTAGGGTTCTCAAACGATGCATAAATGAACAGGCACTATTGTGTGCCTATTATGCATACTTCAATGCCCATCTCAAGTATGGACTCATATTCTGGGGAAATTCCCCAGCAGCTCAAGGGACTTTCAGAATACAAAAAAAGAGCCATTAGGATTATGACAGGGAGTGGTGCTCGACAGTCTTGCAAACCAATATTTAAAGCACTGAATATACTACCTCTACCATGTATGTTTATTGTTGGCACACTAATGTACGTAAAAAAGTATATGATTGGAAATGATGATAATACTTTAAAAAACAAAGATGTACATGATTATAATACTGGAATAAAATATAACTTGCATGTACTCCCAGCCAGTACCAATTTGTATCAGAAAGGTACATGCTATCTGGGTATTAAACTCTATAATAGACTATCAAATAGTATAAAATGCTTACAAAATATTAGTGCTTTTGAAAGATCTGTCAGAGAATATCTACAGTACCACTGTTTCTACTCAGTAAAGGAATGCTTGGACCAGAATAACTGTTAAGAACTAAAGCTACTGTAATTTGTAACATTGTATCATTGTAAGAACTACAACTATTGAAATTGGTAGCATGTTGAAAAATGATTATTTAAATATGTATCATTTTGAACTTAGTAATAAGTCCAATATCATCCTGTACACTGTACTACATATGATCAAAGGACTCAATAAATAAATAAATAAACAAGCTCAGTACAACACTTACTGATTGTAGTTTACAGTTGTATTTGGGCCTGTATCAGACCAGTGAAGACATGAAATCCATGGAGAATGTTCCGTTTTGTGAGGCTGTAGATGGACTGATGTTTGCTGCCACAGTGACAAGATTTGATATAATGTGTTCAGTCTTTCAAGCAAGTCAGTTTTTCAACAACCCTGGATATGATCATTGGACTACTGTTAAATACATACTAAAGACTCTTCAGGGTATAAGAGACATAGGTATTAAATACAGCGGTAGTAATCTTAAAACTTTATGTTTACTTAGATTCTTATTTTGCTGGGGAAATTGATACTCGTCGTTCAACAATGGGCTATGCTACCATATCAACCAGCCAGCCTGTTAGCTGCTCATTTTGTAGGGAAGAATGTTTTGCCACATCTGCAACAGAGGCAGACTGTGTTGCAGCATCCGCTGCAGGTACTGAAATCACTTGGCTTCACCTATACAGGAGGTTGGTGTCAGCATTGAGCAACCAACTCAACTTGTTGTGGACAACCAGAGTGCATAACAGGTAGTGAAAAATAATGAACATCACAAAAGGACTAAACACATAAAATTTCACTAGGTTTGTGAGAAAATAAATGATGATTCCAGTCTTGTTTCCTATGTTAGGTCAGGAAAATCAATTGACAGTTATATTTAGAAAAGCACATTGAAAAGAAAATTTTCAGACTAATTGCAAATCGTTATCAGTTGTGTCTCTAAAATCAGCAAACAAGAGTGTGAGTGTTGCATTGTGTTGTGCTGATTATCTTTGAATGTCTGGGTGCAGGGTATATATAGTTTTAGTGCATTTTACATATTTTTATCTTTGGCTGTTTTGATGGACACATAATTGCTGGTGTTTTGTCTCCTGTATTTAAGTGTTGCAGTTTTATTCAAGAAATGAAACAGGATAGATTAATGAATGAATTGTAGGGAACTCAGACCAGAGAAAGTAAACAGAGACTTTTGTTTCCAGGATTATGATCCAGAACTGTTTGGTAAAGCACTGCCTTGCCTCACAGCAATAGGATGTGCCCTTCCACCTGATTACTCATTGTCAAAGAATTATGATGATGAATGGTATGGATCAAAAGATACGTCAGATCCTGATGGGCCATACAACCCACAGCCCATAAACACAAGCAGGTAAAAAGATTATGGATGTCATTCGTTTAGAATTCTGTGCAATACATTGACATATTTATCAATCTAAATTGCTCCCTTTCTAGTGTTGTGTTGAACAATGACTTGAACACAATTGTTCAGAAGTTCTCAGAACATTATCATGATGCCTGGGCTAGCAGGAAATTGGAAAATGGGTGGGCATATGGTGAGCAGTGGTCAGATTCATCTAAGACACACCCTCGTCTTAAACCCTACAACATGTTGAACGACTATGTAAGTAGAAAATGATGTTTTATGAAAATAAGTATAATATTAATTTCTTCATCTGCTCTTATTAGTTTATATTTGTTTTTTGTGTACCTCTTTCAGGAAAAGGAGCGCTACAAAGAACCTGTACGAGAATCATTGAAAGCTCTCTTGGCTATTGGCTGGACTGTAGAACATACAGAAGTGGAAATTCCATCAAACAGCAGAAATTCCATGAGACGATCATCAAAGGTGGGAATATGCTGACTGATGCAGTTCCTCAAATGTTGTACATTATGTAACATATGATATTTATTTATCTAGCTTTATTTGTCAACCCATGAAATGTTAACAGTTGTTGTTTATATGCAGGGAGGAGAACAGTCTTCCACACCTTTTAACTATAACCCTCATCCTGTGGATATGACCAATCTTACACTGAGCAGAGAGATGCAGAACATGGCTGAAAGGCTTGCTGAGAATGCTCATGACATTTGGGCCAAAAAGAAGAAGGAAGAGCTCATTACTTGTGGTATGTATTTTTCTTGTGTTACAGAGACTGATGATGATAATAAATCTTATGAGTCCATTAACTTCTTGTTAGATTGGTCTCCACCCTGTAGCAATTGTTTAAATGTTTCCGTTTTCCACTTATGCCTAAGTTTTTATCATGTTATTGCAGTTTTGATGCTCAGCCATTCTAAAGAATGTACAAATATTCAAGGCCATGTTACAGCACAGATATTAGTTATAAGTAATGATCCCTTATACTTATTGTATAATGCCATATTTGCGAGTGTAAAATACAAACCTGTACTGTCATAAGTAGAAAATGATTCATTTAAATGCTTACTAGTGCCACACTAGTTCCACAGTTTATTTTGCATGAGAGGATGGTAAAGTTTTGGTTCTGACAAATGTTAAACATAGAATGTCTTACTTTGAAACAGGTGGTGGCATTCATCCACAGTTAGTACCTTATGATCTGCTGACAGATAAGGAAAAGCGAAAGGACAGGGAACGATCACAGGAATTCTTGAAGTATCTGCAATACCAGGGCTATAAACTACACAGGTATGTCTGTAATTTCAATAAAATTATAAACTGTTTTGCGTTTATCTTTGTGCACATTTCAAATTTATCTTGGAGAAAATGGTTATATTTTATTCCATTATGTGTCCTATCCCTCCTCACTTCCAGCCACAGTAAGACAAAGTATAGTAAGGTCAGGACAATATCTTGAGATTGATTTGTATATATCAGCCAGTAGAATTCAGGTGCACACAGTAGCACAGAGGCTTGTTGTAGCTGACTCGTTTTCTGTGTTATGGCTTATCTTAGTGACTTGTGATACACACTGTTGCAAGCTTAATGCAGTTATAGAATACTGTAATAGTATCCTTCCAGTTCACATCCTCATTGTCGCACGTTCATCTTCCAGCATTCCATCATTGGCACAAAACGATGACGTAAGCAATTTCCATTTTTTTTTGTATTTCATCTTTTCAGTTTTGTAGTATAATAAATTTATTCTAATGTCACCTATTACCTGGTATCTTCTCCATCCTGTGAACTTCTGTTCTTTCACAGTTCTTTCTAAACCATCCTTTTTTTATGCAGCCTGATTTCATAAAATACCACCATCGATTATTTTTTCTGCTCTTGATTGTTATTAGTAACTGTCTTTCTTTATCCCCTATTTTTAATATCTTCTAAGTTTTTATTTTCTCTTTCCAGCTCACTCCTATCTTTCTCTAGCACTGCATATTGAAGACTTCTTAACATTGTTCTTTGTACATTGACAGTGTCTATGTTTCAATGTCATATAAGGCTATATTCCATACTGACCATATAGCTAACTGTGCTAGGACACACACAATATTTTCTTTTTTTATTTGCTATTCATGTTATCATTTCTTTTTTTGTCTCATCTCACTGTTTATTTTACTCCCAAACAATTAAAAACTGACTTCTTGCTTTACCATTGTTCTCCAGTGTTTCACTTTTGTCTTACATTTTCCCCCAGGCATTCACTACTGTATTCATCTTTCGGGCATTTATCTGTGAACTATGTTGTTTACAACTTTTCTTCAATTCCTTCAAACAGATATTGACTTTCTTCTCATCTTCATCTAGTAAACTATAACATAAAAAATAAGCAATTTTCGAAAATATAATGTAATAGGATAGATAAAAAAAAATCTGCTCACAAAACATCAGCAGGAGAACACACACATAAAAAAGGTATTACATATGCAAACTTTTGGAGCTGGTTGCTCCTTCTTCTGGCAGAAGGGTTGAAGGGAGAAGGAATCTTTCCATTTCATACCGTCCAGCAAGTCTCCTTTGAGTCAGGGTTCTCGGTGACTTTTCCGAACTCTACCCCTTTTCCTAAATCTCTCCAGTCCTTATCCTTCTCCTTCAACCCTTCTGCTAGAAGAAGGATCCACTGGCTCCAAAAGCTTGCGTATATAATACCTTTTTTATATGTGTGTTCTCCTGCTGCTACTTGGTGAGTAGATTTTTTATCTATCCATTTACATTAAACTACATCATCAGTAAATCATATAAGGGAAGATGAGCTAAGGTGGCTATTCTGAGAGAAACTGAATTTTCACCAAACCATTGTTATTGAGGGAAGCTTGCCACTTACATGTTTTGAAACTACATATTATAAGGTATCACAACAAATATCTTTAAGTGACAAAGGAAATAAATTATAGGAACTACAGGCGTTTTTGAACAGTTACATAGTGGCTGCCTATCTCTACCTGAGTGGGCAATGTGACCAGTGCCATTGCAGCAGGACCACATGTTTGTTGTTCTGATTTCCAGACGCATTTTCTAGACTTCTTGATGTCCTAGTATCTGTGACTATACCAAGTAGCTCTAGCAGCCCATTTTCAATCAGATTTTTGTATTATACCAAGTAAAACAGAACAGAGACAGTTTTAAATAACAAAAGTTAATTAATTCAAAACCATCACAAAGGGATGAATGACAGATGATAGCTTTGTTACTCACCATGGAGGCATTGAGCCACTGACAGGCACAGTGAAAACAGTGCAATGCATTATTTAAGCTTTTGGATGAAAAGTTTTTTTTTCCCCCACCAGCTCCAACAGTCAGAGACTGTAGCAATGTGTGTGTGAGTTGTGCTTGTGCGAATGTTTGTGTGTTTTCTATTTTGGAAGAAGGACTTTTTGCCCAGAAGCTTAAATGTGTAGCAGTCTTTTCACTGTGCATGTCTGCAACTCAATGTTGCCTCTATGTGGTGTTGTGATTCTTTTCATATTGTTGTTATTCCATCCTGGACTTCCCATTGGTGGGTGGTAGCTTTGTATATTTAAAGAGTTTAGAAGTCTGTATGATCAGCAATGTTATGTGTAATGTTTGGAAGTAATGAACTCTTATTAGGGTAGACACCTTGGTCACTTTCCCCAGCAAGTAGTATAGCCTGTTTTCATGATTGGACACCAAGTCAGCATTATTGGTTTACAGATGGAAGTATGAAATTGAAAGAAATAACAAAGAAGTATGTATATAGGCCAAAATATGCTGTTAAGCATTGATATTGTAAAAAAGTATTACTTTACATATAAGTGAGATAACAAGAATAATATAAATTACGTACTTTATTTCACGTGACTGAGAATCAGAAAAGTTTTTGCTAAAGAATAACAGAACAAGCTTCCTCTGTCAAACTCACTGAAAAAATGATGGTGTATATTAGGACTAGTTTGGCCCTTCCTGACAGGGCAAAAAATATGCAGTGGTCATTTTTCCCTTCCTGGGCAATTTACCCCACCTTCCCTTACATGTGCTTTTCCTTCCAAATATTTATACCCCTCCTTTCTTCTGAATTCAGTTTTTTTGCTGTTTCTTTCAGGTAAATATTTAGTAATATCAGTGATAAATAGCATCCTTGTCCATACCAGTGACAGTTTGCATTCCTGTTTGTTACAGTTTCCTGTTATTTATTGAGTCTCATAAACTGCTTAATAATCTTCTTTATTTCTAGTAAACAAATCAATTCAGTATAGGTAGTGATTCTTGTAAGCTCTGAAGGCCTAAAAATTGTGAAATGTTGTGGATCATGGCATAGTGATTTGTGCTTTAGTCACTATGTAAAAGTTCATGAATAACTTGCCTTCTGTCAGTCATAAAACAGTTCCATAAAGTGAGTCATTTTTGTTGTATATTTCCATCCATTTCTGTGTGGAGGTTATTTGTGGCCAATTTTTGCAGGCCAACGCGGTCTGGTGCTGGAGAATCAGAACAAACAACTGGTGCCATATCAGTAGAGCTGAGATTTGCATACAGTCTGTTGGAAAAATTAATACAGTACCTAGACACTGCATCAATTAATATGAAAATGTTCAAACCATCAAGCACCTTCAGCCGACGGACAAGTTTCAAAACTTCAACAAGAGACATCAAATTCTTTTCGAAGGTATGGCATTTACTGTTTCAGGTTGACTGATAGTAAAAACTTGTGTCTGCCTGGCCCTTTCCCATCCTCAGTACTGCTTCTTGTCCCTCCTTCTAGTGTCATCAGCTGCTCCATCACACTTGTAATTGTGGCAACAGATGTACAGAACTGAAAATATGAATACATTGATCAGAATACCCATGTTATTATAACAGTTGTTGCATGTCGCATTTACTCACTGTATAATTATTATTCTCTGTTCTTCTGCTCTAATGACATTCAGTGTCTAATCATAAACTATCTTTTAATTGGGTTGAAATACATTTTAACTAAAATAGTGAAGTACGTGTATTTCAATGTTTAAGCTCAGCCCAGTGACAGATACCTTCCTTCCTCACATAAAATTAAAAAGCTCATACATTGCCAGATTGTGCCATTCTACTGAATAGTGGCAAGTGTTCATCTCTGCACAGTAGAAGGGAATCAGTTCAGTGACTGCACACAGATATTTTTATTGATGCAACATTGAAATAAGTCATGTATACTTTCATATTATTCATGAATTTGAACTTAAGCACATCTCAACAGCACGTAGGTAATTAACATTAAAGAAAAGGTTGGACGTACACTAAGTGAGCAAGCAGTACAATGATGGTTTGAAAAATTCCATTCTGGTGATACAAACTTTTAACATGAAATTTGTATCCTATTTGCAGCCACTGGCAAGGAAAATTGTAATGATGTAATTAATCTAGCAGCAATATCATGTCCACACAACTCCAGAGTTTTGCTGTACTCTCAGGACCATATAAACATGAGTTCCACTTGAGGTCACATAACAGTATTATATGTTATCCAGAATGTTAGCATTCATTGCTCTCCTAAAATGTAAATTTTTCACTTTTGTGTAATTTAGTGACAGTTTGAAAAATAACATGTCTGGATACATACCCCAAAAATATACAGGAACTGTTTGTTACAGGAAAATAAAAAAAATGTCTACAGCAATTATAATGAAATTCAACTTTGCTCAACAATATTACATTCATATGAAATTTCTGTGTTGGAGAACTTAGTGATAAGAAGTTTTATTAATATCATCCAATTATAATGAATTACAACTTTATTCAGCAGTAATACACACACATATGAAACATCTCTGTTGGAGAACTTAACAATGTGAACAGTTTTTATTAATATCATCCACACATTCTTAGTGCAATTATGAATTAACTTACTGTCAGACACACTGGATTCCAAATTACCCTCAGTGTCACATTGCTGCAAGACTGAAATTAAGCATGGAGAAGTAGCCACTTTTCCACTTTTATAAATAAAGTGTTCAGAATTATCTGTGACACACTAAATGTTGAAATGCTTTTTCCAGAGGAAGTTTTTGAAATTGCAGCTGTATATTTTTCTAATATATTGATGGTGGGGCAAAAAATTGCCAAGAAGAAGTTTTGCAACATAAATGAAAGATAGTAGGCATGTTTCTACCTCTGAAAGATGGTGTCTATTGAAATTTCACACCAGTCACATAAGAGTGGTGCTAGTAGCACCACTGTGAGAATGCAAATCATGTCTGCTTTAAATACACACTGTAGAGGTTGTGAGCATAGTTACCTTTGAGCTTGGACGTGATGAGTTGATTTAGTAAAGAATACCTTTAAAGTGACAAAGATGCTATTATCAACACCTCACTGAGTTTAAATACTAAAGTGTGCTTAAAAGAAATCTCTAAACCTCTTACTCACCTGATTAATTGCAGCATTAGAGAAAACATGTATCCAACGGTTCTAAACATGAGTGTAGTGAAACCAGTGTATAAAAAGGGAAGTAAGGAAGATGTCTCCAACTATAGACCAACATCATTAATTCCCACTTTTAGTAAGATTTGAAAGCATTATCCTTTCTCAGCTAAGTGCCTTTTTCACAAAACATAAACTGCTTGTAGATTCACAGCATGGCTTCAGAATAGAGCTAAGTACAACCACAGAAGTTATACAGTTCATCCATGAACTTTACTGTCTGTTGGACCAGAAGATGTAGACTGCAGGTATATTTTTGGACATGACAAGAGCATTTGATGCGGTAAACCATAGGGTACTTCTTAAAAAGCTAAAATCTTACGGTATTGGGGATCAAGCCATAAATCTTCTAACCACATACCTGCTGAATCGTAAGCAAAGCACTAAATTGTCATACAAACTAGATAATAAAATCCACCAGTGAACCTGTATTACAAGGTCAATACTTGGACCCTTTCTCTTCCTTATATATATTAACAACATTGCACAACCCATTAACTCCTACATTGTAAGCTATGCAGATGACACGTCAATCTTATTCTATGGGAGTGAATCTAATGAGCTAGAATCTCTTGCTACTAGTGGTGTAACAGAAGTAACAATATACTTCAATGACCAGGGACTCAAGGTGAATGTCACCAAATCTCAACTACTGACATTTAAAATAGGCAAGTTCTCACCACAACAATATGAATAGTGTGTTTAATATCTCTGCAGCAGAAAATGGTAACAATAAATTCCTGGGTGTGTATGTTGATGAAAATTTGCGGTGGACATACCACATTAATTTCGCATGCGGAAAAGTCGGTAGTGCCATATATCTCTTCAGCCATCTCGCAAAGATAGTTCCTAGCCAAGCACTGAAATTAGTATATTATGGAACACTTTACCCCTTTTTCAATTACGGAATTGAAATATGGGGCTGTCCAGCTGATGTACATTTAAAAAGAATGCTACTACTACTACATAAAAGAGCAATAAGACATATACATGGGATGGGACATAGAGATTCATGTCGAGAAGTATTTGTGCAGCAGAAATATCTGACAGTATATTCTCTGTACATCTTCAAAATAGTTTTACTTTTTCTAAGTCAACCAACAGAAGCTATCAGGAGCAGTGATGTACATGATCACAACACTAGAACTAAGTGTAACTATTTCCGTAACAGAACAACGTTAAAAATGACTGATAGAAGTCCATATATCAATGGTTTGATTTGGTATAACAAGCTACCAAACGCTGTAAGAACGTACACAGGAAATGTTTTTAAAACAAAATTAAAATCTTTTCTAATAGAAAAATGTTTATATTCTTTCAACGAATTTTAAGATAGTGATTGTAACATGAGGCACTAGCATATCAGTTGTAAAGTGATAAAAGTAAAAAATAGACATAAGAAGCAACAGCTACAGAATATAGTGTACTTCATAAGTGTAAATATAACCATAGTATTAAGTCTGACATTTGCAAAAGCCATCATTACAATGGCTCCATGCAAAGAAAATGTAAATAAATAAATAAGGTCATGTAATAGGGCTGTGAGGAGCTGTAAGTTCTTTCTGTGATATTGCAGAAAGACTCAACAGGAATGTAGCCACTGTACATGATTCCAGCAGTGGTGGTCATGGGAATGTGCAGTTGCAAGAAGACCAGACTCCAGTAGTGCCACGTGACACTACTGAGAAGGAAGTCCATCGTGTTTGGTGTATGGCTCTGGCGCATAATACTGCATCTGTAACAGCAGTTTGGCCAGCAGTAGGCACCACAGTTGCACAACAAACTGTTACAAATCAGTTACTTCAAGAACAGTTCCAAGCCAGATGTCCTGTAGTGTGCATTCCACTGATGCCTAACTACCACCATTTGCAACCTCAGTAGTGTCGAGTGAGAACTTACTGGAGGGCAGGGTGCGGTCTGTTGTGTTTTCTGATGGGAGCTGGTTCTGCCTTGATGCCAGTGATGGCTGTGTTGTGTTATTATTATTATTATTATTATTATTATATAATAATAATTCCAATTCCAAAGAAAGCATGTGCTGACACGTGTAAAAATTACCAAACTATCAGTGTAATAAGTCGCAGTTGCAAAATACTAACATGAATTCTTTGCGGAAGAATGGAAAAACTGGTTGAAGTTCACCTCAGGGAAGATGAGTTTCAATTCTGGAGAAATGTAGTAACACACGAGACAGTACTGACCCTATGACTTCTCATAGAAGATAGGTCAAGGAAAGGCAAACCTACATTTATAGCACTTGTAAACATAGAGAAAACTTGACAATATTGACTGGAATACTCTCTTTCAAATTCTAATTGTGGCAGGGTTAAAGTACAGGGAGCAAAAGGCTATTTACAATTTGTACAGAAACTATCCTTGCTATTATTCAATCTATGTATTGAGCAAGCAGTAAAGCAAACAAAAGAAAAATTTGGAGTATGAATTAAAGTTCAGGGAGAGGAAATAAAAACTTTGAGGTTTGCCGATGACGTTGTAATAGTATCAGAGACAGCAAAGAACTTGAGAGAACAGTTGAGCAGAATGGACTGTGTCTTGAAAAAAGGATATAAGATAAACACCAACAAAAGCAGAATTGGGGTAATGGAATGTAGTTGAATTAAATGAGGTGATACTGAGGCAGTTAGATTAGGAAATGAGACACACAAAGTATTAGATGAGTTTTGCTATTTGGGCAGCAAAATAATTGATGATGGCTGAAGTATAGAGGGCATAAAATGTAGACTGGCAATGGCAGGAAAAGTGTTTCCAAAGAAGAGAAATTTTTTAACATCCAGAATAGATTTAATTGTTGTTGTTGTTGTGGTCTTCAGTCCTGAGACTGGTTTGATGTAGCTCTCCATGCCACTCTATCCTGTGCAAGCTTCTTCATCTCCCAGTACCTACTGCAGCCTACATCCTTCTGAATCTGCTTAGTGTATTCATCTCTTGTTCTCCCTCTACGATTTTTACCCTCCACGCTGCCCTCCAGTGCTAAATTGGTGATCCCTTGAAGCCTCAGAACATGTCCTACCAACCGATCCCTTCTTCTGGTCAAGTTGTGCCACAAACTCCTCTTCTCCCCAATTCTATTCAATACCTCTTCATTAGTTATGTGATCTGCCCATCTAATCTCCAGCATTCTTCTGTAGCACCACACTTCAAAAGCTTCTATTCTCTTCTTCTCTAAACTATTTATCATCCATGTTTCGCTTCCATACATGGCTACACTCCATACAAATACTTTCAGAAACGACTACCTGACCCGTAAATCTATACTCGATGTTAACAAATTTCCCTTCTTCAGAAACGCTTTCCTTGCCATTGCCAGTCTACATTTTATATCCTCTGTACTTCGACCATCATCAGTTATTTTGCTCCCCAAGCAGCAAAACTCCTTTACTACTTTAAGTGTCTCATTTCCTAATCTAATTCCCTCAGCATCACCTGACTTAATACGACTACATTCCATTATCCTTGTTTTGCTTTTGTTGATGTTCATCTTATACCCTCCTTTCAAGACACTGTCCATTCCATTCAACTGCTCTCCCAAGTCCTTTGCTGTCTCTGACAGAACTACAATGTCATCAGCGACCCTCAAGGTTTTTATTTCTTCTCCATGGATTTTAATACCTACTCCAAAATTTTCTTTTGTTTCCTTTACTGCTTGCTCAATATACAGATTGAATAATCTCGGGGAGAGGCTACAACCCTGTCTCACTCCCTTCCCAACCACTGCTTCCCTTTCATGTCCCTCGACTCTTACAACTGCCATCTGCTTTCTGTACAAATTGTAAATAGCCTTTTGCTCCCTGTATCTTACCCCTGCCACCTTCAGAATTTGAAAGGGAGTATTCCAGTCAACATTGTCAAAAGCTTTCTCTAAGTCTACAAATGCTAGAAACATAGGTTTGCCTTTCCTTAATCTTTCCTCTAACATAACTCGTAGGGTCAGTATTGCCTCACGTGTTCCAACATTTCTACGGAATCCAAACTGATCTTCCCCAAGGTCGGCTTCTACCAGTTTTTCCATTCGTCTGTAAAGAATTTGCGTTAGTATTTTGCAGCTGTGACTTATTAAACTGATAGTTCGGTAATTTTCACATCTCTCAACACCTGCTTTCTTTGGGATTGGAACTATTATATTCTTCTTGAAGTCTGAGGCAATTTCGCCTGTCTCATACATCTTGCTTACCAGATGGTAGAGTTTTGTCACGATTGGCTCTCCCAAGGCTGTCAGTAGTTCTAATGGAATGTTGTCTACTCCCAGGGTCTTGTTTCGACTTAGGTCTTTCAGTGCTCTGTCAACTCTTCACACAGTATCATATCTCCCATTTCATCTTCATCTACCTCCTCTTCCATTTTCATAATTTTGTCCTCAAGTACATCTCCCCTGTATAGACCCTCTATATACTCCTTCCAACTTTCTGCTTTCCCTTCTTTGCTTGGAACTGGGTTTCCATCTAAGCTCTTGATATTAATACAAGTGGTTCTCTTTTCTCCAAAGGCCTCTTTAATTTTCCTGTAGGCAGTATCTATCTTACCCCTTGAGAGATAAGCCTCTACATCCTTACATTTGTCCTCTAGCCATCCCTGCTTAGCCATTTTGCACTTCCTGTGGATCTCATTTTTGAGACGTTTGTATTCCTTTTTGCCTACTTCACTTACTGCATTTTTGTATTTTCTCCTTTCATCAATTGTTAGGAAGTTTTTTTATGAAAGTATTTGAATGGAGTGTGGCCATGCATGAAAGTGAAACATGGATGATAAACAGTTTAGACAATAGGAGATGTGGTGCTACAGAAGAATGCTGAAGATTAGATGGTTAGATGATGCAGCTAATGAGGAGGTACTGAACAGAATTGGGGAGAAAAGAAATTTGTGGCACTGCCTAGCTAGAAGAAGGGATCAGTTGGTAGGACACATTCTGAGACATCAAGGGATCATCAGTTATTACTGGAGGAAAGCGTCGGGGTAAAAATCGTAGAGAGACCAGGAGCTGAATACAGTAAGCAGATTCAGAAGGACATAGGTTGCATAATTTGGTTGTGATTGATGATCTAAACAAACCGACTCTACATGTGAGTCTTGAGTCTCCAAATGCTTTTTCCAATGTTGTCCAGGCTTGTGCTGCCATATTTGTGTGCCTTATATGAGAATAATTCATCTTGTCCATGAAAGGTATAATCTGGGAATGTGCCTTTTAGAATTGTACAGTCTTGTCGGATCTGAAGGAGGGTTTTCAGCAACATCCTACAGTTTGTCATGGACCAGATACACATTCATGGTAAGTTTCTACCTCGAATAATTTTCACGCCCAAGCTATGGAAGTCCAGATGGGGCTGTACCACTCATTTTTAGCTTTGAATAAGAAAAAAAATATTGGCAGTCTGCACACACAAATGATCAATCGGCAAAAAATGAATGATCGGCACACACATAACTTCCAATCTGGCTCTGATTTTCCGCGCCTGACTTTGATTTTAACATTCATAAAACCTTACTTTCACACCTGTATCTGGACCCATAACCTTTTGTTGATCCTTTTTTTTAATATAAACATTACTACATATCCCAGAACACGTAATCAACACCAAGTAATTAAAAAAAAAAAGATTTACATACCTCAACAGCTGCATCATCTACAAATAGTCTGATCATTAATATACAATATGAACAGCAAGGGACCCAACACACTTCCCTGTGATGCACTGGAAGTTTCTTCTACTTGTGTTCATGACTCACCATTCAAGATTACGTGCTGCATCCTACCTACCAAGAAATCCTCAGTCCAGTTATATATTCTGTCTGATACCCCACATGATCTTATATATTGTTACGTATAATCAGTGATTTTACAATGTAAACCAAATGGTTAGGAAATAATTGATCATAAATATTTTCTGTTTTTTATGTGTTCTGATTGCAGGTACACTTACTACATGCTATGTAATCCTACAGGATCGAGTAAAAAAACAGTTCAATTCGTTTCCACAACTACACGATCCATGTTCGAATTAAATCGAGTGATGCTGAGGGTATTAGATTAGGAAATGAGATGCTTAAAGTAGTAAAGGAGTTTTGCTATTTGGGGAGCAAACTAACTGATGATGATCAAAGTAGAGAGGATATAAAATGTAGACTGGCAATGGCAAGGAAAGCATTTGTGAAGAAGAGAAATTTGTTAACATCGAGTATAGATTTAAGTGTCAGGAAGTTGTTTCAGAAAGTATTTGATGGAGTGTAGCCATGTATGGAAGTGAAACGTGTACAATAAATAGTTTGGACAAGAAGAGAATAGAAGCTTTCGAAATGTGGTGCTACAGAAGAATGCTGAAGATTAGATGGGTAGATCACATAACTAATGAGGAGGTATTGAATAGAATTAGGGAGAAGAGAAATTTGTGGCACACCTTGACTAGAAGAAGGGATTGGTTGGTAGGACATGTTCTGAAGCATCAAGGGATCGCCAATTTAGTGTTGGAGGTCAGCATGGATGGTAAAAATCGTAGAGGGAGACCAAGAGATGGATACACTAAGCAGATTCAGAAGGATGTAGGTTGCAGTAGGTACTGGGAGATGAAGAAGCTTGCACAGGATAGGGAAGCATGGAGAGCTGCATCAAACCAGACTCTAGGCTGAAGACCACAACAACAACAATGATCCACGTAGCAAAAGAATAGACCAGAATATTTTATAGATTTAGTGGGCAGTAGTATACAAGTTTGAAAAGGTGGGAAGTATTGTGGGTAGGATGTTCCTTAGTTCTTGGTAAGGGATAAGTGGTAGAAGTCAAGGCAAAGGATGTGTTTAAGTTGTTCCAATCCAGGGTGATTTTGATGGTGGTGGTGGTGGTGGTGGTGGGGGGGGGGGGGGGGGGGGGAACTATTCTTTTACAGCTGGTTTTTGGGGGGGGGGGGGGTGATTGGAATATTTATCAGTCATAACAGCTATTTACAGACACTACTAATGTATTTATTGACTTGTTGCACATCCCATAAGCTTCTTTTTTGTGTTGGGATATGCAGAACACAGTGTGATTAAATATAAACTATGATTCGTAGACAATGCATTATACTTCTACTACAACACACTTATTTGTTGCAGGTTGTACTTCCTCTAATGGAAAAGTATTTCAGCACCCACAGAAATTACTTCATCGCTGTAGCAACAGCCACTAACAATGTAGGGGCAGCATCACTTAAAGAAAAGGAAATGGTAGCAAGGTACGTATTTCTTCTTTAGTCTTAGTTGAAAATTCAGAATATTGTCTTGCCCATGGCCCAGTGGCTTTCACTTTACATTTTTTTTTTCCATTAACCTTGATGTGAAGTAGCTAATGTGTAACTTTATTTAGTTAGTTCTTTATTTTACAGATCATATTCATGACATATGTTATGATGCAGAAAGTTTGAATTGAACAAAAGATTGAAGAAACAATTAAAAAAACCTGAGCAATGGATGATTTGCAAGAACAAAATGAAAATGAGGAAAGATTGGTACTCATTACGTATATGAGTCATTGAACAGCAAACAGGCAATTTTAGTAGTGGACATTTAGCCCCTGGACAAAGTAGTTCATCAGATGGAGAAAAACATGGGCACACACATATGCACACATACACGGTCCTGTCACATTAATGTGACCACTGCCTATATTCCACGTCATCTTGCAATCAGTAACTACTCATAGACAGCAGATGGCAGCAACAGCAGTGGAGGGTGAATATGGCGAGTCAGGGAGAGGAGCAGGGGATGGGGGAGGGGGGGGGGGCATGTGGAAAACAGTACAGTCATTGTTATAATGCGAAACAGAGCAATTTATCTGACACCCTAAATGGCATAATCATTGGCTTTTGTGCCAAGGGTGCAAGCATTTCCAAAATTGCTAACTTTGCAATTGTTTGCATGCCACCAGTGTTTAATTATTCGGTGCATGGCAAAATGACGCTATCCAAAACTGCACCAAGGCAACTGTGGTGCACCACAGGCCATAGACGACAGGGGCGAACGACAGCTGCAGAGTTGTGTATGGGTGAATAGACATGCCACTGTTGAGCAAGTGACTTTTGAGATGAACTAAGGGGCTATTGACAGGGTCTCCATAACAGATATTCTGCAAACATTGCTGCTTATGGGCCTTCACAGCAGGCACTTGGTTCACGTTCCCATGTTGCCTGCTCTTCGTGGGCATCAGGGGCTAGAATCTGCATGCCAGTACCACAACTGGATGTCCTCTTAGTTGTGACAGGGGGCCTTTTCAAATGAATCACATTTTATGCTCCATTGGACAGATGGCCATTGGCATGTACAATGTGAAATGTATGAAAGTAAACACCTTGCACCAATCACCGGAAGGGTTCAGGCTGGAGGAAGTGGCACTCCCTGGGTTATCTCTCGATTCTTGATGGCACAATGGATCACCACAAGTATGTATCTATTGTTGGGGACCATGTCAGCCCCTGCATAGAGTTTAATATAATTGGATTGATTAAAAATCTACTCACCAGGAGGTGGCAGGAAAGTTAATGAAATGTGCAAGCTTTTGGTGTCAGTGGCTCCTTCTTCTGCTGGAAAGGTTGAATGGGATGAATGAAAAGGACTAGCGAGGTTTAGGAAATGGGGAGAACTACGGAAAAGTCATCCAGAACCTTGGGTCAGGGGAGACTTATTGGATGGCATGAGAAGGCTCCAAAAGCTAGCCCATATTGTTAACTCTTATATGTTTTTCCCTGCTGCTGCTTGGTAAGTGGATTTTTTTTGTCTTTCCAATTATATTTTTAAGAATTGATTATTTTCATTGATGTATTAACTTTTCTGGCCAGCATTCCTTCTTATGTAATATCCTTGTCAGTCTTTGTTGTCACCTATCTTGGTCAAAATGTCTTCTGTTTTCAACCTTTAGAGCTAGTTTGCTTGTTTATTTATCTGTACCACCTATGTTAACCAACATCTTGCCCCTACGTCTTTTCTGATCTGATGCATTCCCCACAGTCAGCCTTTCCTTCTCACCCTGTTCCGTAAGTCTCCTCTGAACCAGAGTTGTGCGCAACATTTTCCGTAACCTTCCCCACTTTCTAAACCTCACCAGTCCTTTTCCTTCACCCTTCTTCCTTCCCCTTCAACCCTTCCACCAGAAGAAGGAGCCACTGTCTCCAAAAGCTTGCACATCTCCTTAACTTTTACATGTGTTTTCTCCTGCCACTGTTTGGCGAGTAGATTTTATGTCAATCCAGTTATGTTTTCAATGACTGATTATATTCATTGATATATTACCTGTATATGATATATTACCTATACATGCCTTATATGCCCTCCATATACCTCAGAGTAGTAGCATTAGTGCCTCCGTCCAACTCTCTTCATGACATATGGGCTGCTTTCACATTCTGTGTGACATTTCTACCATTCCATACTCCCCAGACGATAACTGGTTGTATGATGGCACTCGAACCCACACAGTTCAGCTAGTTCATTGAACGGATTAGATTCCTATTTTCGTCCCTGATCTACCATAATATGAAGCGGGTATCTGAAGCATGCTAACCAGTGTGCAACGAACAAGTTTGATAATGTCTTGTCTACTACGTCTGTGACTGTTATGGCTCTTCCCATGTTGTGCACATGTCTGCTGCCATGAGCAAGTATCTATAATGCTCTGATGATGGAAGTGGACACAGTAAGTCAAGGCGTACATTACTGAAACTTGCCAGTGATCCTGCAAAAGTTCTGACTTGTGCTTTGACATGTCATCGTACTTTGCAATGCTGGCATTGAAGGCATTAGTGAGACTAGTTCCTGGCATCCATTTTGACTGTTGGCCACATGAATCTGTCAGTTAGCAAATTGGTAGTGACATTTGCCCCTGGGTGCTCTAGGTTAAGGATGCTATCAAATGCCACATCTTGGAATCGCTGTATAATGTAGGGCCGTGGCCTCTGTCATTAGATGTCACATCGTATCTTGACCTTGCTTCCTGGAACATCTGTTTGCTCCAGTCTTAATTTTGTGGGCCTATCTGTCAGTAAGTCCTGTAGCTCTTGATCCGACTCTTGTGCTGTGGCAAGTCCATCATAATTTAAGATGCTGATTAGAATGCAGATTTGTGGAAGATAGTCAGCAACTATGTTCTCTGCGTCTCTAGTATGCCATAAGTCCTTGGTGAACAGACTGACAGGCTCTATGTCCCAGAACTGCCATGGCGAACATTTATCGCTGATGTTGTGGAAGGCCGATGTGATAGGCTTATGGTTTGTGAAAATTGTATCTGGCTGGGCTTCAGTGTAAGGGAAAAAGTGCCTCATACTCTCGTATATCACTAACAACTCTCTATTGTATTCACTCGATTTTCTCTGTCTGTGCTGTAGCTGCTTTGAACAAAAACTCATTAACTTTTGGTGTAGTGCTGCTCCAGTCACAGTCTGGTGGGTGTCTACCACAATATTCAGTGGTGCCACAATATTCAGTGGCGCAGATGGGATAGCTCAATTGTCGAACCATCTGTGGTACCAGCAGATATTGTTGGCTTTAGCTTGACCTTGACTGGGGTGTAACAGCTGTCAGTTGGATGTATGCCATCTGTAACTCTAAGCTCTGTAACTGCACGGTAATCTTTCCAACTATGGTCTGGAGTTCTTCAGCGATGTTCTGTGATTGTTGATAGGCAGTGGCAGCACAGTTCAGCATTGGCTCCTCCAAGAACTCAGGTGCATGTTTGTCACCTTCTGCTGTGACTCTGTTAGTGGTCACTGCTACAGATGCCGTGGCAGCCACCTCCAGTGTGGCATATGGCCTATCAGCTACTTGCAGTAGCTTATCCAACAGTTGTCCCTCATACACTATTAATGTCAACTGCACTTCAGGCAGAAGCTGTTGTTGCTAGATTTGTAGCAGCATCTTGTTAGATATTTTGCTAATATCTACCATGATCCACAAATGCCTCCAAAATTCCAACGAATTTCTGTCCCAATGTTGCTCCTGGTAAAGAACTTGTGAAAGTGTCTGCACAGATAACTTCATGCAGTGAGTGATTAGCGAAGTCTTCAGCACGGCATATGCTTGTTGGCGAGGTGGGTGTAAAATTACATCAAAAACTGTCATCACTGCTCTCTGGTCCAAATTATCAATAGCCAGCATAAATTGTCTGTGGTCTTCTGTGATCCACTGTCATGTGAAAATATTCTCAAAGATCGCAAACCATATGTCAGGTTGTGTGGGTGTAAATGGTGGTGCTTGCAATTGTAGATGTGATGCAGTTGACATGAAGTAGTGTAGCCAGCACATGAAAAAGCTACGGCACAGGTGTTGGATTTATCCATCATCTATTTGTTCCATTCCTTTCTCATATACACTTTGAATGGTTTATTTATCGAGACATCAAGAGGTTACAATTGTGAAGTAAGTCCTCCCTGAATAACAGCATGCCCTGTATTCCCCTGTTTCAATTTCTCTTTCACAGAATTTTTCAAATAACTACAAAGCTTCTCTAGTACAAGAAGAGCAAACTTCTTCAATAAAGCTCATTTCTTTCTCTCCCACACTTTGTTGATCCATAATTTCATACCAGCCTTGTCCATCGAACCCTTGTCATGTACATGAACAGCAACACCTGGCAGTATTTGAGAAGATTTTCGCATTGCTTTGTGCTTGAAAATTATCATTGGATGAAGTTTAATGCTTTTAGCACAACATGAAAGGCCAATAGTGAAGTGCACTTTTTCATGTCCACTTGTTTTTGTAGTTACAGGCACAGCAAATGACAAGGGAGTTTCGTCCATATTCACTATTTGGCTTAGTTCACACTGCTTTTCTTTCGATGTTGAATAATAAAGTGATGGCTAGATAATATTTTCTCTTGATACTCTTGTGGCATTTTCTGAGATATTTGGTTTTGGTTTGCATGCTAAGTCCATAAAGCTTTCTAAAGTTGTAGCACAAACCAACTCCACCTTTAAAATCTCTTTTAAATTCCAGTGTATCGCAAGCTTACGAGCAATTATTTGTATTATTTTCTATTAATTCTAGTGCTATTTTGAAGATGTCCTTGAATCCATTTCAATACATTTTGCTTTTAGTCCTCTATTTGCACATCTAGTCTTCCTAATTTTTTTCAGTTCATTTTTATTAGTCTGCCAATCATGAATGGTTTCTTCTGTTGGTGGAGAGCCGAAATGCCACTCAGCTGCTCTGTTTCCATGTTCTTCTGCGTATGTTATTACTTTCAACTTATAGCCCTCATCATGTGAATAACCTTCTTTTTTTCCATTACAAAACTAGCTACTAACAAAAATTTATATTTTTACTGATAACACAAATCATTTTAAGTTCAAGTTCACAGGCACTGTAGACTGCAACAATGCATTGTAGGTGAGACATTGTTCTGGGTTTGTGATGGCAGTACAGGAAGGAGACAGTGTTAGCAACTGTGTGAATCCCCACAACTCATGTTCTTGGTGTATTGTATTCAAACATTATGAATCACCTCGAAGGGAACGATGATACTTAATCAGCATGGTTTCAGAAAACATTGTTCTTGTGCAACGCAGCTAGCTCTTTATTCGCATGAAGTAATGGCCGCTTGATTCTGTATTTCTAGATTTCCGGAAAGCTTTTGACACCGTTCCTCACAAGCAACTTCTAATCAAGCTGTGGGCCTATGGGGTATTGTCTCAGTTCTGCGACTGGATTCATGATTTCCTGTCAGGAAGGTCGCAGTTCGTAGTAATAGACAGCAAATCATTGAGTAAAATGGAAGTGATATCAGGTATTCCCCAGGGAAGCATCCTGGGACCTCTGCTGTTCCTGATCTATATAAATGACCTGGGTGACAATCTGACCAGTTCTCTTAGGTTGTTTGCAGATGATGCTGTAATTTACCATCTAGTAAGGTCATCCAAAGACCAGTATCAGTTGCAAAGCGATTTAGAAAAGATTGCTGTATGGTGTGGCAGGTGGCAGTTGACGCTAAATAACGAAAAGTGTGAGGTGATCCACATGAGTTCCAAAAGAAATCCGTTGGAATTCGATTACTCGATAAATAGTACAATTCTCAAGGCTGTCAATTCAACTAAGTACCTGGGTGTTAAAATTACGAACAACTTCAGTTGGAAAGACCACATAGATAATATTGTGGGGAAGATGAGCTGAAGGTTGCATTTCATTGGCAGGACACTTAGAAGATGCAACAAGTCCACTAAAGAGACAGCTTACACTACACTCGTTCGTCCTCTGTTAGAATATTGCTGCGCGGTGTGGGATCCTTACCAGATGGGATTGACGGAGGACATCGAAAGGGTGCAAAAAAGGGCAGCTCGTTTTGTATTATCACGTAATAGGGGAGAGAGTGTGGCAGACATGATACGCGAGTTGGGATGGAAGTCATTAAAGCAAAGACATTTTTCGTCGCGGCGAGATTTATTTACGAAATTTCAGTCACCAACTTTCTCTTCCGAATGCAAAAATATTTTGTTGAGCCCAGCCTATGTAGGTAGGAATGATCATCAAAATAAAATAAGAGAAATCAGAGCTCGAACAGGAAGGTTTAGGTGTTTGTTTTTGCCGCACGCTGTTCGGGAGTGGAATGGTAGAGAGATAGTATGATTGTGGTTCGATGAACCCTCTGCCAAGCACTTAAATGTGATTTGCAGAGTAATCATGTAGATGTAGATGTAGATGTAGATGGTGCACTGCAGCTGCCAGTTGAATCCAGTGTTGCCAGATAGAGATAAGTTTCCCACAGAACTGAATGTATCACCATTTTTAAGACTGGTGGAAATTTTAAATCAAACACTGAACATTTTTATATTAATTTTGAGTTTAAGACACACCTGAATTTTGGAGGCAATTTTTCGAAGAAAAATGTGCGTCTTGTAGTCCATAAAATATGGCAAATGGGTGCTTCTGTTGAAAAAAGAAAGGAAAGCAGACAAGAAGGGCAGCTACAAGGTCTCATTCATCTACGCAGAAACTGTATTGAGGAAAGCGTATATTGGAAAAAAGGAAGGAGATGGAAGTATGTCAGATCAAACCCTAATAACTAACAGTTGTCATAGACGTAAGAAAGTGATATGCAATTAAGTGCTGACTTAGAACTACACCAGAGCTTGGCACAGAACCAGTAACATTGTTTAGACATGTGTAATAATGCACAGAAGTAGGCACAAAATATCTGTATTGTTTGGGCATTAGTTTAGCAAGAAATCACTTCTCTGCAGTGTTGTTTAAATACACATTGTGATACTGTGCACAGAAAGATCAACAATTTCCAGTGTTAGACACTCTAGGAAAGACATTATGCTTAATATGAATGCTTATTCTTAAAATTCTGACAGTTTATTCCCCAAGATGAGTCAAAAACCATTTCTTACCACAGGCATCTCACATATTACTCATGATGGTAAAATCCAAACAACTCTAGCTTTCACAGAGATGCACTTACAGTGGTTCATCCCAAACAACACATATGGAAAAGGATGGAGTAAAATTGTACCCAGTCTATCCTCCATACAATGCCTTCACTTTACAGGCATGTGTGCAGTTAGCTGACATTGGTCATTTGATTGTTGCTACAGCTTTTGTAATTCAGTCTTTATGACTTTTCACCACAGAGCCTGAATAATCGCACCACAGAGCCTGAATAATCGAGGGAGTGGATTAAGCTCTTCTGTTACAATTTCACTATTGTTTAGGTTATGCATCAGTTTTTTCTTTCAATTTCCTTACACTTTCTAATGAATATTTCAGTTGTTTATCCCATTTGACATGTGTCTCTGACTTATTAAACAAAGCAATTTTTATATTCCAGCTTATTCTGCAAACTTGCTAGTTTGCTAAGATCTCGCCTGGCTGCCTTTGGAGCTGATGTTAGAATATCAGTCAGATGTCTGCAAGTCCTAGTCAAGAGCATTGATGCAAAGTAAGGCTTGGCAAACCTTCACAGAAAATATTAATAAATTTCAAAATGTTAGAATACAAAGCTTAAAGATTTACTAAAAATAGATTGTCTTTATATTTCTAATTATGCCACAATAATGTCTGGTTTTGTTCTGTAGGTCTCTCGTGAAGAACTGTCCAGAATTCATCCGAACATCAATGCTTACATTTTTCAATAATGTTGCTGATGATCTTGGACACACAATACAAAACCTGCAGGAAGTAAGTAGTAACAGAATGTTCACAATGACCTTATAATTTAAAACTATTGGAACATGAAACTACCATAATCAAACTTACTTTCCTCTTTGTGAAGGGCCGTTATAGTCACCTGCGAGGGACTCACCTGAAGACATCAACTTCATTGTCCTACATTAATGGAGTCGTTCTCCCTGTTCTTACTGCAATGTTTGATCATCTTGCAGCCTGTGAATATGGAAGCGATCTCTTATGTAAGAAAATTTATTTTTTAAAATCAAATTGAGAATTGATAAGGTGGAACAAAGTCACACATACACACATACTTTGCCTGTAAATTCTTCTGTGAGAAATTAAGAGTAACATAATTACTTATTTTATGATTTCTGATGTTTTCTTGCCATGATGGTTTGATTTTGAGGTTCCACTTGAGTTTTTGTTGTTATTTTAGTTCAGAATATTGTGACAGTTGACCTTGTCATCTTCATCAGATGCTTTAAGCAGGACACTGACATGTGGTCACTGCTTGGACTTCAACCAAACTCCAGTCAGCTGTCACTGAGTGCTACTGAAGTGTAATCATGAAATGAGAAACAACATTAGCTTCACAGTCCAGGCTGCAAAGGTTACTGGGATAGTATGAATGTCAGTAAACATTATGACCAATTTAAACATGGCTTGTGGTCCAGTTCTCAGTCTTGCTGTCTCATTTGCTGAAGCAAGAAACCTCTGAGGAAATGTATGTTTTATAAAGTAAAAACAAGAGGTACAAAAAATCGAATGTACACTGAAGACTGTAGCAGGTGCTAGGAGTCTAACTTAGTGTGATCTACCACAGTGGTGTCAAGTCCTCACCAAATTAGACAAAATGCATTGCCAATGGCTTGCAGTTTGTATCAGAGTGGAAGCAGGAGATGCATCTTCATATCTGATTGTGTTGTGCAGAATCCAAGCTATGGAGATCTCCATAGCCCAGAAATTAATTGAGCTACAGGAGATTCTTTGGGCCAGTCATCACTTTTCTCTCGAAGCAGAGTGTGCTGTTAAATAGTAACCACTGTTTAAAAGGAACACTTTTTTTCTACCCAATCATCAGATTATTCAACATTTGGAAATTACTTTCCATCACCTCCTTAGTTCATACATCTGTCTGCTTCCCAAGAGTGAAAGATGAAAGAGTAACAATATATTCAAGAGACCAACACAAAATGCAGTGGCTAGTATTCACTGACAAGTTGAAAATAACTCGTCAACCATATGTGAGCAACACGTACTTTTGTCCTGATCTCCAAGCAGAACAATCGTACTCCCTCCAGGAGAACCCATTAGTTTTTACCACAGATTTATTGTACAAGAGATAAGCTCCCCAGTTCGTCAAGCAACTTGAACTGAACTTGCTCAGGATCATTTCTCAATAATGAAGTGAACTATCAGCTTTCAGCATACCACCAGTCTGGGGGAACAACAGTGTTCATCTTATGAATATAATGCAGATAATGAATGAGCTACAGCAATCTAGAATTTTGATAAACTTTCTCTGAATTTAGTCAGACCAAGGCCTCCAGGAAAATGAGTCACTGGACCTGCATGCAAAGGGTGCAGCACACAAGGAGCACTTACTTAGCCCTAATTCCACTGCATCTGATTACATGCCTGATCTGAAAATGAGGAAGTATAATGAGTGGAAAGAAGAGTGTGGAGGAATGCTCAGGCAGAGAGGGGACAAGTACTATAATGTGCAACCTGCTTCTCCCACAAGATCATGGTTTACTATTTACTTATGGCAGATGACACGTAATGTCAGTGTTGAGGATGTGCTTTCTTAGTGAAAAGTTCGCCATGCACCTCCACAGGATGAGTGTTAGAGGCTCATTGTCTAGTTTGTGCAACTCAACCACAGAAGGTTATCCAAATCAAATATTATTTACACGTGACTGATATTGGTTTCAGCAAGTATTTACTAATATAATTTTTTGCAATAATTAGATGTACTACATATAAACATAGTCCTAACTGTATGGTATGTACACCAAACACTATTAAAATTAAATTAAAACAAAAATTCACTTGTAAATTAGAGCATAAAACCCATAAATGTCAGAGATTAAGCAGTGAGCACACTCATATAAGACCACTGCCTGCAGCATCCAGCAAATATGACTAGATTAGTTGTCAAAATATTGTGAACAAAAAAGGAGTCGACATCTCTGCTGGAGACCTAAAAACATAAAGTCAGTGTTGTATTAATCTCAATAGGCATTAATCTCAATAGACATTTACTTTGAGATGAAGAAGCTTGCACTGGATAGGGTAGCATGGAGAGCTGCATCAAACCAGTCTCTGAACTGAATACCACAACAACAACAGGCATTTACATGAAGACATGAGTTATTTGAATGAGGAAGAGTAGACTGAATAGATTGCTACTCACCATAAAGGTGACACATTGAGCTACAGGCAGGTGCAACAAAAAATACTGTTACACATCGTAGCTTTCGGCCAAAGCTGTCTTCAGCAGACAAAACCCACACACATTCACAAAAGCAAGCACACCTTACCCACATGACTGCTACCATTGGCAACTCTGACCCAAACGTGATTGTCACATGAATAGCAATCTGGATTGGGGCAGGGAAGGGGGAGGGATAGCAGGGTATGGGGGGGGGGGGGGGGGGGGGAGGAGGGGATAGCACTATTTGGTGGGGTGTGCAGGTGCTAGAGACTACCAGGCGCAATGTTGGGAGGTGGGAGGGGGGTAATGGAATTTTCTGCTCCCCATTTCCCCCCTCCCCAGGAAAGGAGAGGAGCAGGGAAGGGGAAAGGACAGGTGAGTACATTGGCAGAGGGTGGCACATGAAAAGGGTGAGGCAATGTGAAAAGGGAGGAGGTCGTAGGATGATGAGGTGGAAAGTGTTGGGTGGAGGTTGTGGGGACAGTAGTTTACCATAGGCTGAGATCGGGATAATTTCTGGAGCAGAGAATTTGTTTTAAGGATAACTCCCATCTGGACAGTTCAGAAAAGCTGGCAGTGGAGGGGATGATCCAGATGGCCTGGATTGTGAAGCAGCCATTGAAATCAAGCATGTTATGTTCAGCTGTGTATTGTGCCACAGGGTGGTCTACTTTGCTCTTAGCCACAATTTGGTGGTGGCTGTTCATCCTGGTGGAGAGCTAGTTGGTAGTCATTCCAGTATAAAAGTTTGTGCAATGGTTGCAGCATTTTATATTGGTATAACTACCAACCACTGTCCACCAGAGTAAACAGCCACTGTCAAACTATGGCCAAGAACAAAGTAGACCATCCTGTGGCACGATGCACGGCTGAACATAACATGCTCGATTTCAGAGGCTGCTTCACAACCCTGGCCATCTGGATCCTTCTCTTCACCATCAGCTTTTCTGAACTGTGCAGGTGAAACTTGTACATTAAACAAATTCTCTACTCCAGAAATTATCCCAACCTCAGCCTGTGGTAACCTGCTGTGCGTGCACCCTCCACCCAAAAGTTTCTGCCCCCTCGTCCTATCGTCCCCTTCTTTTTCACATTCAGTCACCTTCTTTGTGTGCCACCCTCTGCCAATGCACCCACCCATCCTTTCACCTCCCCTGCTTGTCTCCTTTTCCACTCCATTCCTTTTCTGCTCCTTTCCTTTTCCGCTCCCTGTTTTTTTCTGTCACCCCACACCACAGCTCCCAGTGCTATGCCTGTCACCCCTGGTAGTGGTCATGTTTGTGAGGTGTGCTTGCTAGTGTGAATATGTTTTTTTTTTCTTTGAAGAAGAAGGCTTTGCCCAAAAACTATAATTTGCAAACAGTCTTTTTATGTGCCTGCCTGCATCTCAGTGGGTCATCTTTACTGTGAGTAGCGATCTTCCCTTTTCGAAATATTGTTGATATTCTAAACTAGAGTTGTTAGAAGACTAGAATGTTTATTTAAGGTAAAAGTGCATGTAATTTATGTTTCTGCAAGCAGATACTCTGGATGAGTATAATTTTATTCCCAAGAAGTTTCACTGTACGTCTTTTTAATTTTCAGTGGATGAAATCCAGGTTGCATCATACAGAATGTTAAGCAGTCTCTACACTCTTGGAATTGATGCAACTCTGACTCATGATAGGTATGTGTGGTAATCATCATTAATCACATTAGGCATAATATGTTGCTTAAAATGGTTGTCTCTCATCAAAAAGTTGTTTTGCAGGAAGTACCTGAAGACTGAACTTGAGAGGCACCGCCCAGCACTTGGCAGCTGCCTTGGTGCCTTCTCTTCTACATTCCCAGTAGCATTCCTTGAGCCTCATCTAAACAAGCATAATCAGTTCTCACTATTAAATCGCATAGCTGACCATTCTTTAGAAGCCCAAGGTAAGTAGTATGTAATTTTCACAGTCAGAGATAAAATTGCCTAAAATCTTTATTTGCCAAAATGCTGTAATAACATCTTACAGAAATTCTTAGAAGTATCTTGTGAATTCAGAGATTTAGGAATGAGACATTCTTCTTGAACAGGTTGCCCAGTATGCATCATTTTTTTCATAAAGATAACATGCATGCCAATTTACTGCTGCTATAAATAACATTATTGCACGGTGCTAGTGATTTTAACTGCACAGAAAGTCATCTCAGATTAGTGGTGTCCTTCAGTGACTCAGTACAACTTTCACCATTACCTATTTAACAATTTTCTTCAAATTTCTTTGTAAGTTGTTTTCTTTCAAGTTTATCATCATGTCAAATAAATAACAACATTTTGAAGTTGTTTGCATTTTTCAGTTGTGAAACTTAGTTAAAAAATATGTGGATTACTCTTATATAGTATTTTATCTGGATGTTTTGTTCAAAATTTGACAGATGTAATGGCCCGAATGGAACAAAGCATGCCAACTCTAGAAACTGTACTCAGTGATGTGGATCAGTTTGTTGAGTCTGACAAGTCACATGCAGATGCTCCACACATAATTGATGTCATTTTGCCTCTTCTTTGTTCATATTTGCCTTTTTGGTGGGCACAGGGACCAGACAATGTTAGTCCAACTGGGGGGTAAGTGTGCTGTCATTATGTGCTAAGGTATTTATGCATGCACTAATACTGGATTAAATTTACTGATTTTGCAATTAGTGTTTTTCTCAACCCTGAAACTAGTCCTGCTGCAAAACGCACCCCATGCATCCATCTACAACTATATACTGCACTGCTGATACTGATTAGGACTCCAGTCTTTAAGTCAGAGCCACTAGTGATTTATGCGATTTGTATGCCAGCTCATGTATAGAATGTTCCAGGAGGAATGGTCAATATTCAGGGCTATGACAAGAATAATAACTCACCCTCTTTGCTCTATAATTAATAAATCACTTGAAGAAGGCCACTTTTGAGATGCCCTAAAGTACACAGAGGTAAAACCTTTTGTTGAAAAGAGACTCGAGGGACAATATGGGGAACTACCATCAAATCTCTCTTCTTCCAATTTTTTCAAAAGTATATGAAAAAGTGGTGGTAATGCAAATTAAAATTTTATAGAAAATAGATAAACATAATTTCAGTGAGTCTATACGACTTTCTAAAAGGCAAAGCACAATAGAGCCCATTAATGAGTTTGTGAAAAAAATTAGTTTCACCTTAGACGAGTTGAGAAGAGTTGTAGGACTATTGTGAGATCTCTCAGCAGCCAGAGAGTGCGGTCATGTGTGAGAGTTGCATTTCTGTGAATATCTGTGTGTGTGTGTGTGTGTGTGTGTGTGTGTGTGTGTGTGTGTGTGTGTTTTCTGTCTCTTACGAAGGCCTTGTTGGCCGAAAGCTCATTTTCTGAAAGTCTTTTTGTTGTGCCTAGCTGCCACTGAGCATCCCCACTACGTGGTAAGTAGCAACTATTATTCCATCCTGGATCATCCATTGTTGAAGGAAAGATGTGGAATTGGGGGTTGCATTTTAGAGCAGTTTATGTCATGCCTCTGAAACAGAAAACAAAGGGTAGTTATATCATCAAGCAAGGGAAATTCCTTCTCTAAAAGGATCATTATTTCATGAGGTTCCACAAGGGTCAATTCTCAGTCAAAATCTGCTTCTACTTTACATAAACGTCTTGCCACTAAACATAAATTTACCCTTAGTTTTGTTCGCTGAAGATACTTCCACCCTTGTCGAAAGCATTGTCTGGGAACATATTCTCTCAACTGTTACAAATCTACCAGAGAGTTTAGAAAACTAGTTCCATCTAAATGAATTGAAACTGAATATTGGAAAAACATTTTTGTTGCAGTTTAAAAACTTTAAAGTAAATTAAACCCACATTAATCATACAAATCCAAGAACTGAAAGAAGTGGGCTGCGTAAAAGTTTTAGGAATGCATCTGGACCAAAATTAATCCTGGTTTTGACTCATAAAGTATTTAGCAAGTAAGTTAAACAGCCTGACCTGTGCAGTGAAGACTGTGTCATATTTAACTAGCATGGAGATGAGAATAGTAGTTTACTACAGCTATTTTGAATCAGTTTTAAGGTATGGCATTATTTTTTGTGGTAACACAAGCAAAATTATTAGTATATTAAAGTTACTGAATCAATTGTTACAAATAGGTGTAATGCAAAAACCAAAAGAATTCTGTCACCCACTGTTAATACCCCTGTTTGCACATTTACGAAGTGATTATTGTTGTATACAGGATCATTATTCATAGACAATAACTTTAAATATCAGTACAGCTCTAGGAGCAAGGGGAATTTCATGCTTCCTACACACAGATTACAGCTATATTCAAAACCCCAGAGTATATGTGCATGGAAATCTGCAACATTTTAAAAAAAGAAACAAATCCACAGTATGGAGTAGGGCAACCAAAACAAAAGTTACAAAAGTTCTTAGGGCAGTAATGCTTTTTTTCCTCAGAAAATATTCTGAATGATAAAGTGAAAGTCTGAGCAATCAAGCAAATGGTAGACACAATTTGTTAATTAAGCATACCAATTTTATGTCAAGTAACTGGCTGTAATAAGTATGTTTTTATATTAATGCTATTGTTGTATATTGTTCCTGTAACACATTTGAATTGTAATTGCAGTGTTGGTGAGTCCCCTGTACATTAAATCTATGATTTAATTTATAATGTTATGGGCCAATAAAAATTCTGATTCTTGTGAAACAAAAAGTCTAGAAAACATGATCTCTAAAGGGCATACCTCAAGAGCTATAAGCACCTCTTCATTTTTGATACTGTGAAACAAATCTCTTTACAGCAGGCTCTTTGCTTCCCATATTTACAGGGGTGGTAGCATGGACCAAAACAAAAAAGAAATGTCTGCTAAACATGGACTCTTAAGTGCATACCTTAAGAGCTGGAAGTACTTGTTCTTCTTCGCTGGTGTGAAACATTTCTTCTACTGAACAAGTGCTCATAGCTCTTAAGGTATACATTTTAAAGCCTATTTTTACTAGACCTTTTTGTTCAAAAGATCATTCCTTTCATATCCCTGAATATTGAGCATTCCTCCTAGGACACCCTATTTACTCATTGTGCTGGTTTCATTGTAGAGATGAGTGCAGTAAAGCTAATTGAAGATATGGACACATACAAATTATCCAGTTGCATGCATGCATTATCTCACGACTTACAAGACCTAAGTGCTAGTTAAACAGCACCAGGCTTTTTGCACCCACCCCCATAGTAACAATTTTGCTCAAATTCCAAAATGGGTTTTACCCCCCAAAGCTCCTTCTTTTTTCCATTCTATCCCTTTGCTTTCTGACCCGTTTCCCAGCTTTATCCCCTGTACATGCTCCTCCTTTTCCGTTTATTTTTCTAGCCTCATTCTAACACTTTCCTTCCCATTCTGTGTAGTGTTCCTATGTTAACTTATTCCCCCCAGACTCTTCATTCAGTTGACTACCTCCACCTTCACTAGTTCCCCCTCCCCTCCTCCTCCTCCTCCTCCTCCTCCTCCTCCTCCTGACAAGGTAAACAATAAAGCAAGGCTTTTACATCAGCTCTGATCTAACAGCCGTCCATTGCTCGCTAACCTATAAACTTTGAGCCTACAGGCACGATTCCCTTTGTCCTTACTGTCATTCCTCCTTGGTGCTTGCAGATTTCTCTAAATTTGATTCTGAATGGTCTCAGCTCCTCTCTCCCCCCCCCCCCCCCCCTCCCCCCTCCTCTCTCCTGCACACTTTGAAGAAAAGAACTGCAGTTCCATAGACAAGATCTTCCATAAGTATTTTGTGTGTATTTTTGTTAGATTTATTGGGAACTGTGTCTATTAAACATTATCATGCACCAGCCAAAATAGTTATACAAATTTAGAATTTATGTATTTAATTTTCCTTTATTCATAAGGGCTGCAGGTAATAATATATTTATTATCAACAAACATTTGTTATATCATATGAACAAAACAGTGTAGATCACATTTAAGAATTTGTAATAGCTGGAGTTACCAAATTAGGCCATCAGATTTAAAGCTAAAATACAGACTGTTTCTACCACCAGTGTAGGCAGTTGTGTTGCATTGTAACTGAAAAGATGTGGTCCATACCAGCTAATAATTGTAGCAACAGTCTGGTATTTAACTTTTAAACCTGAAGCTGGGTTAAACTGGCTGAAACCAGTCATCACAACTTCTTAAAAAAGTAATCTAGACAGTTCTGTTTATATAATATAATCAAACTAGATCACTGACTACTCCGGCAACACAGTGCTGCCTTTCTGTAAACGTTTATAGGATAAGTGAACCTTATATGATTTACAAGGTGACTTTGAGTGCTTCTCACTGGCACTGTAATTGTAAATGTGTATTAGACTACTTTTCATATGTCAGTTTTTCTCACTTACTAATAACTTTTGTTTGTTTTACAGAGCTCATGTGTCGATGGTAACTAGTGAACATATGAACCAGCTGTTGAAAAATGTTCTGAAATTGATAAAAAAGAATATAGGCAATGAAAGTGCACCTTGGATGATAAGGATAGCAGGTATTTGTTTTGTGTTGTGAGATAAGTCCATGGTAATGTTTACTTATCATGTACATTTAAGAAGAATGACAATTAGACATATTTCATAAATCAGTGTCTACAGTTAAACCATAAGCAAAATCTCTCAGAAGAAAAGGTGTTGGAGAAAAAGGTTGTGTCAACAAAATGGGAAATTCAATCATAAAACTGAACCAATACCAACAGAAAAAGGAAAGCTACCAAATACCCTCAACTGGACAAAACATAGCAGCTTCTCCAAGTGGGGTAGCAGTGGATGTACGAAATGACCTTGACCTTGAGTATCAGGTTCCAGTTCTGGTGTCAGGTTACAGCAAAGGCAGTCGCATGATTTATCTTCAGGGTCACCTCTCCTCCCCCCCTCCCCCCTCCCCTCCCCTCCCATCCCCACCCCACCCCTCCTCTCCCCTCCCCTCCCCTCCCCCCTCCTCCTCCACTTTTCTCTTTGCCAGTCGCATGTCAGTGATGTCATACACTGTTGCTCTCAGCCAGTAGCTGTGGGGCTCCACTGCCTGTGGCAGTTTACTCTCACCAATAGGAGTCATTCAAGGTCTGTATGTCATAGAAGAAAGGAGAAGCACTAACAGCAGGGATCAGCCAGCATCTCCCAGCAGAATACGAAGAAGAAGAAGAAGACTGCCACATTTGAAAGTAAGTAGCTGTCCATCCATTATTATTACCACCCACCCCCACCCCTCCGCCTTGCCCGAATAGGCCTCAGAAGGCCAAATGATGCCAACTGACCGCTGTGTCCTCCTCAGCTGATAAGTGTCACTGGATGTGGATATGGAGGGGCATGTGGTCAGGATACCGTTCTCCCAGTCTTTATCAGATTTCCTGACTGGAGCTGCTACTTCTCAATCAAGTAGCTCCTCAATTAGCCTCAAAAGGGCTTAACGCATCCCATTTGCCGACAGTGCTCGATAGGCCTGAATGGTGACCCAAGCAAATGCTGACCAAGCCTGACAGCTCTTAACTCCAGTGATCTGATGGGAACCAGTGTTACCACTGCGGCAAGGGTGTTAGCTATTATTATTATTATTATTAATATTTTCATTTATACTTATGCTTTGTTATTTATTTTAAGAGTGTAGTATTAGAAAATGGCACCAGATATGCAGTGAAAAATTATGTAACCTCAGCTTGAAACTCAAAGATTTGCATTATGTACATAAAGTGGTACACGCATATCCACTGAGGAGTATCCATATTGTAAGACACTATGTTATTTATGCTAACTAATTGTGCATCATGATCAGAAAGAGCATTTGTTACTGGGTAAAGAGTTTTTTTCTTGCTTCAACATTATCAGTTAGGGTCCTACCGTCTTTAGACACCTATGCTGGGAAGTTAATTACTGAGATCAAATTGTAGAATCCAAATAAGTTTTCCAGGTGCAAGTCTTTGCCACATTGGGTGACTTGCACATTGTTGGTGATGAGATGATGAGGGCAATACAACACCTAGTCTACGGGTGGAGAAAATCACCAGCTCATCTGGGAATTGAACCTGGGCCCACTGAATGGTAGGCAAGCACATTACCATTCAACTAAGCAGATGAACAGAATCCTTTAGAAAATCTACATTGAAGTCATCATACACTCTTAACTGCTTGCTGCTGTCTGATAGATAGTGCAGTAAGGAATCCAGATTCCTCATAAACAGTTCAAAATTTCCTAGTGTGAATTAAAAGTGAACTATTTTCCAGTATTAATTTGCAAGCACACACATCTTTATGCTGTCACTACAAAATCTATTTGTCTCAATGGTTTTGAATTTGTGTTCTATCTTAATATACGTAGCAACTCCTCCTTTTCCCATGTTAGTTCTGCATCAGTAAGCTGCTGTTGTGTAATCTTTTATATGTAAAGTACCTAACCCTGTGGTTACATGGTGGTCAGACAGGCACAGGATGCCTAATGCCTATCTTTTTAGAGCTTTGTAAATTTTCCAAACAGACAAGAAGCTCTTCTACATTATTACTCAACCCTCTGATATTTTGTTGACAGAAGCTGGCCTTACTTTTTTGGTCCTTCTGTCATTTTCACTTCTTTCCAAACAGGGTGTCTCAATCTTAATTCTAACCTAAAAGAGGTACCTCGTATATTATCTGCAAGAAGCTCAGTCAAATCTATTTTTCCTCTGTATGTCCATCTTTTTATTGCTGGTTGTGGGACTCAGCTGTTCGATACAGGATGTCAAATTAGACACCTTTCAGCTGTCTAGTTTCCAACCTTACTTTATTTGCCAACCAGTTTCAGTATTTTGTTACGCCATCTTCAGTGCCCTTGACTGCAACTGCCAGCAGTGTTACCTCTCTACTTATTTGCGAGGTGACAGGAGCTGGGCCTTATCTTTCACTCACCAGTGGACTTATGTCAGGATGGGTGTACAGATAATTTGCATGTGCAAGTGTCATGTCTTGGTGTCTGCAAACACTGTGATGTTCATATACATTAATTTTTAGTGTTTCGATGTATGGGTGTGTGTCAAACTTACCACAGTGCCAGCAGCATGGTTTTGTGTGTGTGTGTGTGTGTGTGTGTGTGTGTGTGTGTGTGTGTGTGTGTGGCAGTGTGATGCTTTCTGGATTATGGAGTGTATCTGTGAGCTGATGGATTTATGCCTGTACAGTCTTTCAGTGTAAGTCTATGTATCTAATTTGCGCATCAAAACAGGGAGCAGCAATACTGGCATTAGCAGATTTTTGCTATACAGCGATCACTTCCACCATCATCTGCCAATAGTTGGCAGATGATGATTGAAGTGATCTCTATAGGAAAAATCTACTAATACCAGTATTGCTGACAAGTTGGTTAGGGGCCTAAAGATGGCATAATAAAACGCTGAAACTGGTTGCCAAATAAAATAATCTTGGGAGCTAGACGGCTGAAAGGTGTTTAATCCTCTCCTATTCAGGTGTAGGCCATGTCCATTATATCCCCATCTCCCAATTGTAGCAACAGGTACTGCACTTGTATCAGATTTCATTTCAGTCAGCAGTAGCTGACAGAGCTCACAGTGTTGTTAACCCAGGGCTGGTCATGAAGCTGCAGGGCCTCCACAAAACTCACACAATATCCTCTAATCATGTAATGTAATTTTTATTGGTAGTGTGATTATGTATTCTACTTTTAACACTCGTAGACGAATGTGATGTCACGATCACATGGTCAATTTATAATACAGATATTGCAGTTTATAAGCCACAAGAAATAGTTGCTGTCATCCATCTGTAATCTATGCATATTCCACAGTAGTCTTTTACAGTCCTTAGTATTCTTGGTGAGCGTGGATGAGGAATGATGGCAATAAATATTACTATAATTTATTAGGTAAAACACTTTGACATTACAGTATATAGTCAAATACTATAAATTAATTATGTCATTAATCTGCAAAACTGCCGGTACCAAATTCACACCTATCTCACGTTAAACAAATAACTCAATGCAACAAGTACATATCTGTGTGTGATGTCGCTATAAGGCTGTTTCTAGTGTATTCGTAAATAAATGATGGAGGAAAATCCAGTCACAGCACACTGCTAAATGTACACTGTAAAAACAATTACTCCAGCCAGCATAGGATAGGAACAGGATAGACAAGCAATTTATTTAAGACAAATTAGAAAAGGGCAGATGCTGGAGGCCTACACGTAACTGTCCACACTGTCAGCCAGCTGGGAAGACACCTACGTAGTCTCTTGTTGTCGCAAAGTGTCTCGCATTCACAGCTCAGGCATGTGCCAGCTGCCACTGTCTTGCTTATATGTATGTCCTACAGTGTGCAACTGAGGGGAACTGCAGCATTCATGCACTGTCTCTCAATGAACAGGCAGTGACCACTAGCCATCAACTGGCACATATGAGATGCTAACAGTTAGGAGGATCAGAATTACCAGCCTGTGTATCACTTTGACTAGTGACCGAATTCTCCACCCCATGTATCTGCCTGCTAAACGATATACAAATAGGTGCATTACAAAGACACTCATGCACGGTAGGTAGGAGGCACCAACAGGAAGCTGCCATGATACTGCTAGAAGCTTGTATCCAATCGAAACACCCAGCAGCAGAGAAGATTACAGCCAGTCTTAAAAAATGATTTAATATATTAATAATACATTTTTCTAGCTATGAAGAATATATGCAAAAATAAAGTGTTATTAAAATTCTGCATACAAGCAAAGCTACCCTGTACAGTAAACATTTTGTTTAAACCAAGCATATTTGGGGGGGGGGGGGGGGGGGGTATCCATCCAGCAAGCAGATTCTATCTCGCATGCCTTGACTGCACCCACCAGTGGTGTTACCTCTCTACTTATTTGCATGACTACAGGAGCTGGACCTTAGCTTTCACTCACCAATGGACCTATGTCAGGGTGGGGGTACAGATAATTTGCATGTGCAAGTGTCATATCTTGGTGGCTGCAAACACTGTGATGTCCATATACATTAATTTCTAGTATTTTGTTAAAAATAATTGCTGGCACCTTCTTTTGCATATTTGGAAAATAATGCTGCGCAATGGAAAGCACCTTTGATACATAATAATAGATGGGCTGTTCAGTGCTTTTCAGGTTCCGATGAGAGAGGATGGCAGTAACTCCTTACTGGGATCCTTTACAGGCCAGGGTGAAAGATTTACCCCTTATAAAGGCTGCCAGACAGGTAGCAGAGCACAAATCTTGCTTAAGAAACTGAGAACCCCCGTTGACAATCCGCAGACCAGACAACTTTAACTTCCTTCTGGCAAAGCCAGTTAAGACACTGGCATATGTTTGCAGGCTGGGAAATGAAATGAGAATAATGTGAAATATTACCCAAAACAAGACTAGAGTTCCTTCATTTTCTTGGACGCCGATAGGTTGACGATGGCTTTGATGTGGTCATCTGTGGGATGAGACAATCTTTACTATACACCTGAACCAAAAACTGCACCTTCAGGGAGAAAAAGCTACACTTCTCCAGCTTGCAGTGGAGGCCATTCTCCAGGAGGCATTCGAAAACCAGCTGAAGGTTTTGTAAATGCTCTCCCAAGTAAGCCCTGTGACCCACGTGTCATCAGGGTAACTGATGCAACATGGAAAGTCCTGAATCAACTGCTCCAAATACCATGGGTAAATTCCCCATGGCGACAAAAGTCCAAAAGGCAAACAATTAAACTGACAATGCCCAAAGGGGGTGTTGAGATCTAGGAAAGTCCAAGAAACCCTTTCCAATGGCAAGGTGATTTGGGAAAATACTGCCCCCTCCCCCAGGACAGCTCCACCAACAATTTGGTCTGGCACAGAATGAGATATGAATCTCCAATCTGCAACACATCACACATTGACTGTCTGCTTAAAATCGCTGCAAAGGTGCATAGTGTTGCCGGGTGTCTGAGTTACCACAAAAGGAGTGGCCCACTGACTCGACAAAATAGGAGAAACGACACCTTGATGTTGCCAGTGTTGCAACACAGCCTTTACCTTGTCACACATGACAAAGGGAATGGCATGGGCTGACAAAGTTTGGATACCGCTGTCAGCTTAAGAGAAGCATATACCCCGAAATCTTCTGGTTGGCCCAAGGTATTCTCAGACAGCAGGCTGTAGAACCACAGTAAGAAGTCCAAATCTTGAAAAGAAACAAATTGAGACACTAAATGACTTTGTCAGTGACCTGGAAGCCAAAAACAGAAAATGCGTCAAGCCCAAAGATATTTTGCCGCTATGGTGAATTAACCACTGAAACAATAAGTTTCCGTTCCATCTTCTTATAACATGTGGAGACAGAGAATTGTCCCCACAAAGGAATGCACTGTTTACTATAAGACACAACCTGACAGACTGACAATTGCAAACCCAGACACGCCAAGGGCCTCTATGTATCTAAGTTAATTAGGCTGCCCATCACTCCTGTGTCTACCTGAAATTTGACTGGCTGCCCATCCACTACCAACATCAGCAAAATATGCCGGGGTGACACACGTGAGGCATCAGAGGCAGCCCAGAGACCAGTGAAACCACAGGGGCATTGGTTGCCTGATTAACGGCCCATTGACTGTCACAAATAGTAACTATTGCCAAATGTTATCTGTTGGCATAACCCGCACATGGACTCCATGCATGGGCAGTCACTTCGAACATGCAGCAAATGACAATCAGGGCGAAACAACTGGCACACTCAAAGAGAGGAAGGAGAATGATGCTAAGGACCCAAAAAATGTCACTGGCAGGAGTTGCAAGAGCAGTGCGAACCCACTGAGCTGAGCAAGGGCAAGCACAGCCAGTGGCATGATGTCACTGCACCAGAATCAACGGCAGCAACACACGGTGACTCAGCTGGATGCAAGGCCACCTAGGGTCTCCCTCAGAGCACTGGAGCCTGTTTACCATGCACACCCCATTGCTCATGTGATTCCATGATTTGCTCAACGTCAGCTAAAGAAGGGTTGGATGAGATCAACACCCTAGTCTGAACTTTGAGCTCAGGAGCTAACCTGACAGTCATGTCCCAAATTAGTGAGTCTGCATAAGAGGTAGCACATTTGGGACACTCAAACTGACACTTGCTCAAGAGATCCTGCAATTCAGTGATTCAGGCTGCATAGGACTGCCCAGGGAAATTGCAGTGCTGGTTAAACTGCAACCATGTCCCCACAACATGGTTTTGATATCCAGAATACACCAGAAGCAATCAAGAAAGCTCATCAAAGGTAAGTTTCTCAGGCTCTGTGGAGGTCATCAAATTTTGGACAACTTTAATAAATCTGTGCTGTTGGACAACAACAAGGCAGTTTTATCAACTGGATGAATGATACATCTTACCTGACATTGTAGCAAGAACCGGTGCAGGTAATTCTCCCATCATACTGTTAAACCATCAAAACTAGCAAATGGGACCAGTAGTGTCAGGGTCAGTGCTGAAAATGGAACAACAGGTGTGTGGCCACACCACTGGTGATGCAAGGGTGCAAAGCAAGTCCCCATTCTGGTTTATTAGTGCCTGCATCTGCTTCTGTTGTTGCTGCTGCTTCTTCAGCAGGCACAACTGTTCCTGTCAGCATCGCAGAAACGCTGGGCCTGTGGCGGCCCATGTTAACTCTAGAAAAAGGGAAAAAAATGAACCATGTGAGAGGGAAACAAACTTGTTGTGCGAGTTGATCTATGGGAAGCAAAGAATCTGAATCCACCTAGAGATAACCATGGGGACAACTCAGGATATGGCTGGTACAGACAGCTAATGGTTACTCAATCATCACAAACATCGAATGATACAGTAGGTGATGTCTGCCACTGTCGAACTCCGAGTAAGTGCTAGCCTGCATGGCCTACTGCACCCTGCAGGTAAACACCTCCACCAGCTGGTCTGCCCATATTATGTGGTGTCTGCCCTCCATGGCAGGTTTCCACACCATCCTATTGCGCTAACCGTACCAGCTCATCTCCATTGTGACTACTGGTAGGGATAGTAAATTAGTTTCCCAGATATTTAAAAAAATTAAAAGTCTCACCATTTTTTATGTCACATAGAGATGTAAGTTATAAGTACTGAAGTGATGCTTAAGTTGTAAATATATGTTGCATCCTTGTTTAGTAAAGTATTACCTGTTGCAATACTCAAATCTATCCACAATGTCTTTTCTGCTATTTTGTTACCACACAAGGAAATGATCAACTAACAGGAGAAGTTTTTCCAATGACTGCGAGCAGTATGGGCAGAATGTCTCCCAGCAGCAAATGCTCTTTTTGGTGATGATGATTGTCCATACCAGTAGCAAAAACCTCTGGGAAGGTAGAGCTGATGTGGGCCATAGTTGCCAGTGCACCAGTGCAAATAAACATGTTACACAGTCTTGGGTCAGTTGACGACATAGCAAGGATCTGACTCCAGTAAGATGACACACAAAACACACACACACACACACACACACACACACACACACACACACACACACACACAGCAATGAATCTAAGGACTGATTGTAGGTAAAGTAACATATTAATTCTAATGTCCCAGATTTTCCCATTGTAAGACATATCTGGGGAAGAAGTAATATGTTGCTGCTGCATATACGCTTTGCTTCTGGCTATACTTCATATTTGAGCTGTCTAGCATAGCTAAATTATTAACTAATAAACCCTTACTCCATATTTATATTTTCCATTTTGTCCATTTTTTTATAAATATTCTTTGTGTAAATGTGCAAGAATATAGTATGCTCTTATTGTGTAACCTTCCAAGCCTCCTTAGCATCCAGTAGTGATTTGGATCCCTCCACCAAGCCAGAGAGATTCCACAAAATCTCTGCAAGATCACTTCTTCTTCCAAATGACAACCCTCAAAGAAAACTTCTATCAACATACAATGCAAACTATCAAAGCCAAACTTGTTCATAATCCATCATTTTATCTGATGTAATAACTGTTCAGTAGGGCAGATGGTACTTGGTATACATTTTTTCCTTAATATTATTTTAATATTACAAAGCACCTGTTTGATGCAACAGATCAAATAGACTTAGGTAATTCCATATGATTTTAATATTAACTAATATGTGCTTCATATTAAATGACACTATAATAGATGGAGTGTTGTCTGAAGTCTTAATACATGTGAGAAACAGGAAAGGAGGATTCAAATATTGATGTCGAGCACTTTAAACCTGATGGACACTTTTAAGGTATTCCAATGGTAAAGTCATGCACTAACGATGTAGGGACAAGTATTCGTAAGTGTTTGTTCCATTGTGCTAATTGTTTATTTGTGTGTCTTTGGAATTCTGAGAAAGAGTTGACAAAATTGTAAGTAGTAACAGAGAGATGTGATCATTTGTCAGTGTATCATATTGCCTTACAGTATGGATACCCTTCAGTGAGAACATATGTGCCATTATGTATATAATGCATATCTTTGAATTTAAAGTTCAGGGTATATAATTTCTTTTACTACATATCTGACACCATTTTCTAATACTACACTCTGACAATAAATAACAAAGCATAAGTCCAAACGAATATATTACTACTACTACTACTACTACTAATAATAATAATAATAATAATGTTGATGATTATGATGATGATGATGGTAATAATAATAATAATAGTAATAATGGATGGACAGCTACTTACTTTCAGACATGACAATCTTCTTCTTCGTCTGTTCTTCTGCCCTTCTTCTTATTCATCTTCTTTTTCCTATTCTGCCAAGAGGTGCTGGCTGATTCCTGCTGTTTGCATTCCATCCTTCACTGTGCTGTACAGATCTCTAATGATTCCTATTTGTCCAGAGGAAATTGCCAAGAGAAGTGGGGGCCCACGACTATTGGCCAAGACCAACAGCGCATGACAATGTCAACACATGATTGGCCAAGAGAAAAGGAGGGGTGACCTTGAAGGTAGCCCAACAGTTGCCTCTGCTGTATACCTGACATTGGAAATGTAACAAGGTCATGGTCATCTCATACACCCACTGCTATCCTGCTTCCCCAGTGCTTAGTTTCTGTTTCAGATTTCATGTTGTAATTGAGCAGCATGATATTGTTCATGAATTTCTATCACATGTGCAGAACTGCTATTACTATAATAAGTTCCTAATCATATCTGCACTTTTATCACAGCTGCACTTTTATCTGCACTTTTAATGCTTTGCTTTTGTGTATAAATAGATGAATCCAATCATTTTGTTACATCATACTTATTTAGGCAGATTTAACATTTTTGAATTATAAAGTAGCTCATTCATTTCAGGGTGCTAAACTGTGACTGTCAAACCTAATTTGTCTACTTGCAATCATCAAAGTAAACATTGACTGCAGTTAGCTTAGACCTCAGTTTGCATCTTAGTCAAGTAGATTATTATACTTCGAACTTTATAACTGCTGTAAGATTACTTACTTACTTAATTAGTTACATTCCATGTCCGGATGAGAACATCTGAATTCTCTTCATCCAAAACTTTGCAGGTTTAATAGCTGCATAAAAATAGATCTTCTGCTGTGCAAGCAAATTCCATCTTTACCATATGAATAAATGTTCAAATGTCTGTGTTTCTCCACGTCCACAGTGGTCATCTTCAGAGCAACTCAGCTTAACCATGTTTAATTGCATTTTGCACTTCCTGTCTTTAGTCTATTCAGTGCTCTCCATGTACTATACTGTAGTTGTTACACTCATGAGATTTACTGCATGTACTATAAGGAAAAAAACCTACAGCTTCTAATAAGTTTACTGCTGAGGTTAGATATACGAGGCGTGTTTTTTAAGTAAGTACCATTTTGAAATTAAGAAATACATGCTAAGATATCTCAATAATTTTATTTTTACGGGAAAGCCTGTACCTTAATCTACGCACTGACGCCATTACAGTCTGATACTTCCTTGTTTACGTTGTGTACTGAGTGTTTGAGATGCCTCCGATAATCGTGAGTCCCGCCGACTGTGAAGTATGGGCTGTTATAAGATTTCTTAGTGCTAAAGGCCTAAAAGCGATCAATATTCATCGTAAGATCTGTGCAGTTTACAGAAAAAACATTATGAGTGATGGAATGGTAAGAAAGTGGGTGAGTGCATTTAAAGATGGCCGCACAAATGTGCATGATGAACAACGGAGTGGTCTTCCTTCGGTTGTTAATGAAAGTTTGGTGCAGGAAGTGGACAATAAGGTGAGAGAAAACAGACGCTTTATGATTTCCTCCTTGCAGGATGACTTTCCTAATGTTTCTCATAGTGTTTTGTATGGCATTGTGACCGAGCACTTGAATTACCGAAAATTGTGCACACGTTGGGTACTGAAAATGTTGATGGATGTGCACAAAACCTAACGTTTAGACATTGCATTGACTTTCCTTGAGCGGTACTGCAATGACGGTGATGATTTCTTAAGCCAAATTGTTACGGGCAATGAAACATGGGTGGCCTGTGTCACACCAGAATCAAAGCAACAGTCCATGGAAGTTGAGCAAGGTCATCGTTCTGCTGCAAGACAATGTCCGTCCGCATGTGGCGAATCAGACCAAAGATCTCATCACATCTTTTCAATGGGAAACTCTAGAACATCCTCCATACAGCCCCGATCTTGCACCCAGTGACTACCATCTGTTCCTGCACTTGAAGAAACACCTGGGTGGTCAGGGTCTTCAAGACGATGATGAAGTAAAAACCGTGGTGATGCAGTGGTTAACAAGTCAGGCAGCAGACTTCTATGAGGAGGGTATTCAAAAACTGATACAATGTTATGACAAGTGCCTCAAGATTAATGGAAATTATGCAGAAAAGTAGATTAAGGTACAGGCTTTCATATAAGAATAAAATTATTGAGATATCTTAGAATGCCTTTTTTTAATTTCAAAATGGTACTTACTTAAAAAAACACACCTCGTACAAATATTTCTACTGCTTTTTGCTTTTCATTGTAAATGCTGTTGAAGGCTAGGTGTTTTGTGATTAGTGTATGGAAATTGTGATTTTCAGTTGCAGTAAGGCAGTGGTGGTACAACAGGAGAAGGAATTATAACTTATGATTGACTTCAAGTTTCTTAGGTAGTGGTTTTATGACTTTCACCCAAAATATTGCAAGAAGATTGGTTTCACGCCCAAAAGTTTTCAATGAATTGAGTTTTGTTGAAAAATTTTGCAGTTGTTACAAATGCTTTCAAAAATATCAGTGCTTTAATACATATAATTACAGGCCACAGCCCCTGGTAATATGGCTACATTCATATTTCCATCAGTCTTTTCTGAGGTTTTGAATAGAGATTCTTAAAAAAAATTGAAGAGTAGCACTTACATGCAGTGTGCAAAAAGCTTGAGGTGCCCATATTGGAATGAGCACGGAACTTATTCTCGTCTAGTGCCATAATATAATGAGCACAGAATTTATTCTCCTCTGTGCCAATTATAAAACTTCACATGAATTTTGATGCCACACAAATGTGATTTTTACAGAGAATATGTTTGATTGAACAATGCGTTATAGGGATAAAGAAAAGTTATACCTGTGCATCATTATTAGCTGTAAGTTAGGACCCTTAGCAAAGCTACAGGCCACATTAAACTGCAAGAATTTAAATTTAAACTGTTAAGTAGATTGAAATCTGAAACTTCCTGGCAGATAAATACTGTGTGCTGAACTGAGACTTGAACTCGGAACCTTTGCACACAGTTTTAATCTGCCAGGAAGCTTCACATCCGTGCACACTCCACTGAAGTGTGAAAATTTCGTTCTGGAGGTTGAAATCTGTTACATCTGAGAAAATGCACATTGTTAGGGTGACAATAAATTGGTCATAAAAGTAAATTCACATTCCTTGTTTGTTACATGTATGCAAATTGAATGCATTTATGAAATTATTTCAGCATATACACAGCAGATAATAATCAACTCTTCAGAAGAACTGCTTAAAGATCCATTCCTTCCACTTGCTGAGAAAGTGAAGAAACGAACAGATACTCTGTTTCACAAGGAGGAATCACTCAGAGGTTTCATTAAATCAGCAACTGATGATACTTCACAGGTAACTACTTATTGCCTTTGTTTCTGTTTGATTGTATACAGACATCATTATGTTCATCATTCAGTGTTTCATTAGAGATGTATTACATAAATTTTAATGTAGTATGGGTTGTTAAAAACATACACACAGTAATATGTTGATAAAATATTGCTTATATCACAATGACCGTACTTTCTTTGATTTCTCTGCATTATTAGCTATATGTTTGTATTGCCTTGTACTCAGAAATTCTATTACACTTTCATTTATATTACTCTAGCTGTTTTATATTCATAATTATAAGTTGCTGCCTTTGTATATGTAAACATGTGGAAGTACTCAGTGTGAAGAAAAAATGCACTTGGCGGTTGGAATGTGATTCCTCATTCAAATTCAAGACAAAAGTTAATCAATCAGATCAGGTGCATTTTGAAAACACATGTATGAAAATGAGGGCCTGGCAACACTGTCACATTTTACAGTGCATTGGAATGCACAGAAGACAATATATCAATCTGCACTACCGTACCAACCACCCTAGCTCACTGAGTAGATGCTGGAACATCAAACACATATCCACCATGGAGATATGGTTCAAGTTCTTGTCTGGGTCCTTTTTTATGTTTTTAGACCTCCATTCCCTAGTTTTCATCATTTATAATCAGGACATCATTCTGTCACATGACAGTGGCCTCTCACATGACAGTGGGATCCATTAAATTAGATTTACTTTCATTCCAATTGATCCGTAGTAAGGAGGTCCTCCAGGATGTAGAACATGTCAGAAAAACAATAATACATGAGAAACATTTACAACTGAAACAAATAAGCTAATGTACCTTCCACAGGTCCCAAGTGGAATGATCGTCATTTTATTTTTTAATGAACACTATATGAAAGAATCATTTTACAAACACTCACACTCACTTACTAAGATCACATTAATGCACTGAATTTAAAATTAAAAAAAAAAAGTTTTTTTTTATTTATAAGGTAATAAACATATAATAGAACAACTACAATACTTATTTACAATGAACACATTACTGCACTGAAATGGTGAACTATACAGTTGTGTGTGTGTGTGTGTGTGTGTGTGTGTGTGTGTACTAGCCACACAGTGCACAACCATAACAACTGGTCCAGTCAAGTTCATGTAGGGGAGCTTCCTGATGGTGTACACAAACAACGAATATGTCGAAATGCTTTTGGTGCTGGGTGCATCTGATAACAAAACAGCTGTTGCAGCAGCTCAAGTGTAAGTTGCATGGTATCATCAAAGGCACCATCCTGACGTTTTTCTTTGCCTGGAGCAACACATTTGGGAAACCAGTAATCTTCATCCACAAGTAATAGGCTAGATGCACTCCACAAACTGAGGATGCGATTCTTGAAACCATTCACCAGTCATTATGGCAAAGAACCTGTGAAATTGCAAGGCAGTTCCAAATGTCTCAAAGGCTGGTTGTTGAAGTATTGCAAGATGAAGAACTGCATCCATATCATTACCTATTAGCTCAACACCAGTGGCCAGAAGACAGCATTTGATGAGTACATTTTCGTGGAATGACTTTTTCACAAAGAAGAAGATAACAAACAATTAAATAAATAACATGATGTGGACTGGTGAATCTTGCTTCATCCGTGAAGGTATTAGTAACCTCCACAACAGCCTTTATTGGTCACACCATACCCCACAAGTCACCCATGAATGTGGCTTCCAGGTGCACTTTGTCATAAAGCTGTGGGCTGGAATAATGGGAAAAGTTCTTTTCAGCCCTTACTTATTGCCAGACAAGTTGAATGCGCCATTGTATGTACATTTGTGTGCAATTCTTTGCCTAACACATTAAAAAACATTCCACTTGGTATCCGGGGAAAGCTGTGGTTTCAGCATGATGGTGCACCACTACACTTTGGAATGAATGTGATAACTATTTAAATGAAGTGTTTCCAGGGAAACAGATTGGTCATGGAAGTCCACTGTTCTGATTTGTGGGTACACTTAAAGGAACAAGTTTATAGTACTCCACCTGACCTAATAGCTCGTGTGCATGCTGCCTCGGCAATGGTAGATGCAGGTGTGTTGCTTAAGGTCCAGCAAAGTATGGTCCAGCACATGACAAAGTGTTTGCAAATGCAGTGTAGTCACTTTGAACATATCTAAAGTTAATGTTGCTTGTACGTACCATTTCTGTGACAATAAGCCTGGACATCAAACATACAGAATGGAATTATTGTGCATAACATAATCTACAACCTAGTGTAGCCTACCTGTCATGTTTTTTGTACCTCATTGGATACAGGCAATGTTACTGTATCCACTATTATTTTCTGTTTACTTTATTCATGTCATAGACAAAATGAAGTGGTTGTTTATATCTGTAAAAAGTTCATGTTATGTTTTAATGTTTAAATAAAAGTTACAGTAACAGAAATAAATACACAAAGTACCACATTGTGCAGATGTTAATTGGAAACAATTTGATGCTTTAATTGAATCATCTCACTGATTTAATGGGACAATTGGCACAGCGTTACCAGAGCCTCATTTTTTAAATTGCATTTATATTAAACCTATTGACAGGGCTACGTTTTGCTAGATACACTTATGTCTTGAACTGGGTTGAGGAATCACATGACCACCAAGTACAGTATTTTTCTTTACCCTGTATACAGCAATTAGATGTTGATACTTACAGACTTCTGAATATCTCATTATTTATCAAGGAGCTGTCATAAACTGTAGGTTTAACATACTGGTGAATATTCTGATGTCCCTATTTTCTGTCTTGATTTTATTGACAGCTTGGTTCTGTGGTTGATAACTTGTTAAATTAAAATTTGCTTGTAAATAAATGAGACCATAGTTTAAGAGGTATTGATATCTGTATAACATCAGAAATTAACCATCCGATCATATAGTTACTTCTTCCATGTGCTATTCAAATTTATTGAATTCAGATTGTTTCCACATTAGTATATTGTTGTGTCTCTACAGGCATAAACAAAGAACTAAATGTCTCTTGTATTTGCATTAGTTTAAAATTTAAATGTGTAAGTGTCATCACTTCCAACACAATCTGTAACTTTTCTGTCAGTGAATTTGCTTCTTAACGAGTGCAACATCTCATGCAGTATTGATGACACAGGTTAAAGATATTGAAGAAAATAAATTTATAGTGTTGTTTTGCTCTCCCAGCTTCAATAATTTATTTATTTATTTATTTATTATTTATTTGTCCCATAGATCAAATCAGTACAATGGCTTGTACAACTGATATGGGATAAGTCAATAAAAATATACAGTTTATAGGAGTCTAAATCAGTAAACAAGAACACAGACGAATGATTATTTTACATTACCTACAAATTATGTTACTTAAAGTTACAGCTTTACAGAGAATTGTTACATGATGTGACAAAATTGACTTAATAACATTCAGCTTTGATACATTATCATGCACTAAGACAATTTTGATTCCAAATATTCCTGGATGGTATAAAAGCAGTCTTTTATTAAAAGAGATTTCACCGTCTGTTTGAATTTATTTATTTCTTGGATTTCTTGTATAAAATTTGGAAGATGGTTATATAATTTTATTCCCATGCACTGGACACCATCACTGTACAGTTTTGTTGAGTGGGGAAGAATTCTTAGAGTGGTTTTTGGTCTTGTGTCATAATCGTGGTAATCCATATTTTTGCTAATTTTGTTGACACTTTTTTGGTAAAGAATAATAATTCTAGTATGTATTGGCATGGGAGGGGCAAAATATTTAGTTTGTTAAATAATGGTTTACAAGTGTCTCTTTGTTTTTTGAACATAATTGTTCTGACGATCTTCTTTTGCAGTTTGAATATCTTAATTGATTCAGAATTTTGGCCCCAGAAGATGATTCCGTAGTTAAGTACAGAGTGAAAGAGTGCATGGTACATTGTGGTTAGGGTACTTGTATTAGTGACGTTCCTTATTGATCTAATTATGAAGCATACTTTACTAAGTTTTGTGCTGGTAACGTCAATGTGCCTTTTCCATGTGAGCGTATCAGTAATTGTGACCCCCAAAAATTTTATTTCATTTTCAAGTTTAACATTATTTTTTTCCAGCGACATAGTTGGTAGTAATGGATTTCTGTTTTGGGCAGTGTGGAAGGTTATTCCAATTGTCTTTTTTGCATTAAGAAGCAGCCTGTTACTTTGAAGCCATCAACTTATTTGATCTGTGGTCCTATCTATATTAGATTGGAGAGTTTGTTCGGGCGCAGATATGAGTACAGAGGTGTCATCAGCAAACAAAAGGGTTTTTGTGTCTGGTAGGCTGTGAGGAAGGTCATTTATATAAAGTAAGAACAGCAAGGGGCCCAGGACGGATCCCTGGGGAACGCCTTGCTTTATAGTACATATGGAGGAATGTACAGTGCTAGCTGTACCTGAGAGCTTAGTTTCATTTAATTCGACATACTGCTGTTGATCTTCCAGATAGCTTTTAAACCAGTCATAGGCATTTCCTCTTATTCCATAGGAATGCATCTTTTGCAAAAGTATACTATGATTAACCATGTCAAAGGCCTTTGTTAGACCTAGGAAGATACCTATGGCTGGGAGTTTATTGTCCACAAGCTCCAGTGGATGATCTAGAAATGCTTGTATTGCATCAGTTGTAGCTTTCTTACTTTGGAAGCCGAACTGAGCAGGGGACAGGATATTTTCTTTGTCTAGAAAGGACATGATTCTGTATAATGATAATGTATGCAAAGTAATTAATTTGTACTGATAAATGTGTAATCACAGATAGTGAAGCAGCTTGTTAATTCTGTATTGACTGTATTCTATCACTATCAATGCATTATTTTACATTTCAGTCCTAAAAATGTAGTAAAAGAAAAAATACTTATGGATTCTAATTAAGTTTACTATTGACAATCACTTTTCTTTCAGATTGAGTCTCAAATTCAAGAAGACTGGCATCTACTTGTGCGAGACATATATGCTTTTTACCCTCTTCTTATAAAGTACGTGGATCTTCAAAGAAATCATTGGCTTAGACACAATGTCGCTGAAGCTGAAGATTTATATAACCATGTAGCCGAAATATTTAACACGTGGTCAAAATCTCAGGTAACCTGCATCTTCAAATTTCATCAGATATTTAGAAATGATTCTTTATAAAACTTTGCCAAACTTTCTGTGACATATTTACCAAAAATATACATTCAGCTTTAAGTGCTAGAATATAATGGTTATTGTAGAAGTTGTGTTTTGCATTCTAAATGAAATGTCTTATGCATAAGATGCTTTTGTAGTCAATAAAAATACATCTACATCTGCACTGTAAATACAGTACAACACAAGCATTGATTGTCCTCAGATCCTGTTCTAAGAAGGAAAAAAATGCTTACATTACTATCCATAAAATAATAGTAAAATACTTTCTTAATATAAATTATTATGTTAAGGCTACTAATTTGCTGTCAATAAAGTGTAATTTGTGTTCTGAAAATGGTAATTACAAAAGATACTAACAGATCAGACAATTGAGGAGGACATTGTATGTGGCTGTATCTGTTTATCCATGTTATGTTATCCTATACATTGTGTATATTTCCACTCCAGGTATTTTTGGAATAGATTGAGAAAGAGAGTATGAAGTATCATCAAGGTAGCCCCAATGATGTAGCCACATAGTATGTACTGCTGACCTGTCAGATCAATAAGGAATATTGAAGCAGATCTTTTCTCACAGTTTCCTTGCTAGCTACATTTGGAAAGAGTGAAATTTTATATATTGTCCATAGGTAGATGGTTGAGAACCATTCGATAAAAATGAGTTTCCTGTGTCATGCAAGGTGGCCATGTGATTTCAATCTATCATATATTTCAACAATTGGTGTGATTGTCTGCAATTATTGGCAGTTGACTTTAGAAAAATTCAGTAAAATATTCTCAATTTTACACAGCACAATCTGGAATGTACCTAGTTGTCCAATATCAAAAAGGCAGAAGTTGGCTCTTCTGCAGAGGACACCATAGTTATATTGTTTTGTGACTGCAAGAAAGTGATTAAAGATCATGGAAAGTAAGGATCTGGGTTGTTTTGAAATTCGTCAATTGCATAATGTTCACACCTACATTTATACTTTGTGAATCACTGTAAAGTGCCTGACAGGAAGTACTTTTTATTGTAATATATTGAAGTTGTGGCCCATTTCTTTCACAGATGGACCATGGGACTGCATATACACCTTTGTGTAAACTATCATTTGTGTAATTTTATCTGCTCTGTGTCTGTGGGATAGATACATAGAAGACAGAAGAATGTTGGTACTTTGTGCCTGTAAAGATGGTACTTGAAGTTTAGTAAATAGGTTCTCACAAAACATAAGGCATCTTTCTTTGAGTGACTGACAGTTAAGGCTTTTAAATATTTGTTACCCTCCCTTGCCCATGAAATAAGTCTGTGACATTTTTCAGCACTTATCTCTGCATATGCTCGATGTCCCTTATTAGTCCAAGCTGAAGATGGGTGCCATAAATTGGAGCAGCATTTAAGTACGGGCTATGCAAGTGTTTTGTAAGATATCTCCTTTTCTAGAAACATGCCAGTTTCCCCGACTCCTACCAGTGAAATGTGGCTTGCTATTTGCTTTACTTACAACTAAAACTATATGTTTGTTCATTTCTCTACAAATATGTGTGTGACATGATTCACTCTAGTTATGACTCATTAAGATACTACACTTTTACATTTTGTGAGGTGCACAAATTTTCATTTTTCTACATTAAGATATAATTTCAGTCTTTGCATCAAGCTTATATTTCATCAAGATCTAATTGGATATTACTGCTATTTTTACCAGAAATAATTTGCTCGTGGATATCTGCATCACCTGCAAAAACCCTGAGACTGCAACTAATACTATCAAACAAACATGGAATGTCCATTATGAAAAGACTAGACTGCAACACACTTAAAGATGGCACATTGAGTTGCAGACAGGCACAATGAGAAGACAGTTACACACTGAGCTTTTGGCCAAAGCCTTCTTCAGAAAAGGAAGGAAAACACACACACGGTGACACAAGCAGGTGTACATATTGCACACATGACTGCTATCTATGGCAGCACTGTTGTGTTGAATGAAAGCAGCAGTCTGCATTGAGGCAGGGATAGCAGGATATGAGTGGGGGGAGAAAAGAGTGCTGCTTGGCAGAGTGTGCGGGGGCTAAATGGCAGCAGGACAAGGCTGCCAGGTGCAGTGTCAAGTGGCTGTGGAGCAGAGGAGAATGAGGGACCGGAGAACTGAAGAAGGAGAGGAGTAGAGAAAGGGAAAAGACTGGTGGTTGCATTGGCAAAGAGTGGCACACAGTGAGAGTGAAGAGATGTGAATCAGGAGGAGGTGGTAGGACAGACTGGGCAAAAACTGTTGGGTGGAGGGTGTGGGGACAGTAGGTTACAGTAGGTTGAGGTCAGGATAACGTCAGAGTGCAGAACATGTTGTAAGGATGACTCCCATGTGCACAGTTCAGAAAAGCTGGTGATGGAGGGGAAGATCAGATGACCCAGTTTGTGAAGCACCCATTGAAATCAAGCATGTTATGTTCAGCTGCATGTTGTGCCACAGGGTGTTCCACTTTGTTCTTGGACACAGATTGGCAGTGGTCACTCATCCAGGTGGACAGCTGGTTGTCAGTCATACCAGTATGAGAAACTGGTACGTGGGTGCTTTCGCAAGTGGTCCAGCCTCTGCTGGGGTATGACAACCCCGTGACAGGACTGGAATAGAAAGTGCTGGATTGGGCAGGTCTTGCACCTGCGTCTTTCTCATGGGATGTGATCCTTGTGGCAAGGGTTTGGGAGTGGGAGTAGCATAGGGATGGAAAGGGTGCACTACTTTATAGCTCGTTCTTGGGGGTGGTGGGAAGATTGGGAATGTGTGAGGAAATGGCACGGGAGATCTATTTGTGAACTGGGTCTGCGGTAGTGCCTATCTGTGAAGGCCTCTATGAGACCTGCAGCATACTGGGCACTTGTCATTGCAGATATGCTGTCCCCAGGTGGCTAGGCTGTATGGGAGGGATTTTTTGGTGTGGAAGCGATGGCAATGCGGTTGCAAGAACTCACTTGCCCAGTAAGCTGAAGGTCTGACAATGGCCTTCACAGACAGGCATGATCCTTATACCTAGTCTGCAAACAGATTTCCCCTGGAGGTTCCCCACACACCCCCAATCCTTCCAGTACCCCCTTCATCACACAATACCACTCCAGGTTGGAACAATTGAACCACATTCTTCATCGGGTCTTTGATTATCTATCATCATGCCCTTTTACCCAGCCATCCTCCACAACATCCTAGTCCATCCTTATGCCACTCACAATCCCAACTGCTTGTCACAGGGATCATATCCCTGTGGAAGACCCAGGTGCAAGATTTGCCCAATCCACCCTCCAAGCATGTCCTGTTCCAGTGCTTTCACAGGCCTAACCTACCCCATTAGAGGCCGAGCCACTATGAAAGCAGCCAAGTCATATACCAGCTCTGCTACAATCACTGCTTGGCTTTTTATATTCGTATGACTAGCAACCCTCTGTCACACTGCAGCCAAGACTAAAGTGGGCCACCTTGTGGCACAACGGGCAGCTGAACATAAAGTGCTGGATTTCAATGGCTGCATCACAACCGGGCCATCTGGATCCATCCCTCTACCACCAGCTTTTCTGATTTCCACTTATAGGAGTTATCCCAAAATTATCCTGGCCTCAACCTATAGTAATGTACAGTCACCACACCTCCACCCAATAGTTTCTGCACCCTCTGTTCTACTACCTCCTCACCATCCATGTCCCATCTCTCGTCTCTCTCACTGCATGCGTCTCTCTGCCAACACTCCCACCAGTCATTTCCCCTTCTCTGCTACTCTTCTTTTCTGCTCCCGATTCTGCCGCCTCCCCTCCCCCACAGCCTCCCAATTCTGTGCTTGGAGGCCTTGTTCTGCCACCTTCTAGTCCTGCCATGCTCTGCCAGACAGCACTCTTCTCTCACCCCACCCGTAACCTGCTATATCTCCCCATTCCCTGCCCCACTCCAGATAGTTGCTTTCATTTAGTGCCACAGCTGCATTCCAGCCCGAGCTGCCAGAGATAGTGGCCATGTGTGCATTAGCGATGCTTGCTTATGTGAATGTGTGTATGTGTTATCTTTTCTGAAGAAGGCTTTGCCTAAAAGCTCAATGTGTAACAGTTTTTCATTGTGCCTGTCTGCAACTCAATGTGTCATCCTTATAGTCAGTAGCAAGCTGTCCTTTTCATACTATTGTCACAGTTACAAAATATGTTGCATAGTACAATTGTTGCATCTTGTAACTGTTTTATACATTTACAAACTAATGCCACACATCCATGCAGTGCCTCTTCAGTTGCTTTGTAATTTATTGGAAGTATGCACTCAAATACTTATCTAAGAATTACATCAGTATGCACTTTCTGTTGATATCTAGTAGCATGGAAATATTCTGCATCCACTCTTAACTGTTCACTGCCGTGCTGATTCCAGTGCAGGCTATCAAGTAGCACATAAATGATCAGCCAAATTTCTTGCTGTGCATGATCCATGTGATTGAGCAACCCGTAAATGACCTGATTCATTGCTCTGCTTAGTAAGCCTTGCTTCCTTGAAAAGCGTGTAATCACTTTCCTTTTCATTTCTGGCTGGTAAATCTACCAGTTGATGCACATTTAGGACATCTGGTTATTTTCACAGAGAAACCAACAACAACTGTATAAAGTTGCAACTCAGTCAGATGAACTAATTAGTTTGCTTACGTATGAAAATTATTGCATAGGCTACTCACTTTTGTTAAACAAACTATTAACAGGACTACCAGCATGTGAGACCTTACAGAAATCGCACCATATATTTAGAAATGAATTGTCAAGAATTGCGGCATTGTCTTTCTCACAGTCAGTTTTAACAAAAAATCACTATGTTGTTGCTGGAAAAGCTATGTAGTTGCAAGCCTTCTCCAGACAATGCCAAGCACTTTGCAAGAAACTGCACCTAAATCTGACCATTCCTTTTTTATATCATATATTCCAAGCAGAAAGCTAAACCTTCATTTTTGTATAGATAAGGATTACTTTACAGTTGATGTGCAAGTGATTCATATCACAAGTAGTGTCTTAAAATTCATTGACTGAATATAAACATTTTTGCTAGTTAGATATCCCATTAAAAAAAATTCTTGATAAGCGATCAGTTTGGTAATGAATCAAAAACTTTGTGAAAGTTCCAAAAACATTGAATCAGCATGGTTTACTCTGTCCATTGCATTGAGGACATTATGTGTGAAGAGTGCAAGGTGGATTTCATGTGATTGATGTTTTTGGAACCCAAGCTGATTTCTGTGGAGATGGTTATTTTGTTCCAGATAAATTGTAATGTTTGAACTCAGAATATGTTCTAGAATTCTGCTACAAATATTTGTGAGGGACAGAAGCTGTTAGTTCTGTGGATAAATTTTACCCTTTTCATCTGCATCTACATATACATCCAGGATTGCCACAGGTTCTGGAAATCAGGGGAATCTGGGAATATCAGGGAATTTCAGACATGTCGGGAGGGGGGGGGGGGGGGGGGGGGAACTGTGGAAAAATCTCGCTTTTATCTCAGTAGATGAAATGGTTTGTTTACTGGGGTGTCATCTGACCATTCCTTTTTTATATCATATATTCCAAGCAGAAAGCTAAACCTTCATTTTTGTATAGATAAGGATTACTTTACAGTTGATGTGCAAGTGATTCATATCACAAGTAGTGTCTTAAAATTCATTGACTGAATATAAACATTTTTGCTAGTTAGATATCCCATAAAAAAAATTCTTGATAAGCGATCAGTTTGGTAATGAATCAAAAACTTTGTGAAAGTTCCAAAAACATTGAATCAGCATGGTTTACTCTGTCCATTGCATTGAGGACATTATGTGTGAAGAGTGCAAGGTGGATTTCATGTGATTGATGTTTTTGGAACCCAAGCTGATTTCTGTGGAGATGGTTATTTTGTTCCAGATAAATTGTAATGTTTGAACTCAGAATATGTTCTAGAATTCTGCTACAAATATTTGTGAGGGACAGAAGCTGTTAGTTCTGTGGATAAATTTTACCCTTTTCATCTGCATCTACATATACATCCAGGATTGCCACAGGTTCTGGAAATCAGGGGAATCTGGGAATATCAGGGAATTTCAGACATGTCGGGAGGGGGGGGGGGGGGGAAACAGTGGAAAAATCTCGCTTTTATCTCAGTAGATGAAATGGTTTGTTTACTGGGGTGTCATGCATCATCGCTGGCAGGGTGCAGCTGAGTACATGAGCCACTTTTCTCCTCCCTCATCACTACTTCTTCTCTCCTTCCCACCACTTCCCCTCAGCTTGCAATCATTGCTGCCACCATGTCTTGTCACTGACCTAGCAGCTATCGACAACAGGCAGGGAGGCATGAGGAGTGGTTTGTTTGGATCTGATTCTCAGAGATTGTAGACGCAGCGACCAAATATGGCAGTCATGTGTGCATGAGTTGTGTGTGAGTGATTCTGTGAATGTGTATGTGCTCTTGTTTTCTGATTGTCTCAACAATCATCTTTATGGTGATTTGCTACCTATCTTCATTATTATTGATTCTCAGAGTATTGGAACAAGTTATCTGTTGCATGGATTGATCACCATTGTCTCATTTAATCAACATGTTGTCTGTGGTTTGTGAATAGCTGGCCACACAAGTGGATTTCTGCAACGGTCCAAAACCACAGGCTGCTTCTGCAGGTATCTGTAATGGATTGGGCCCACTGATCTGAAGCCATTCAGTTCCCACTAATGTGGAGGCATTGCCTGTCAGATCTAGTCTCACTGATCTGGAGCAATTTAAAAAACTGCACATATGTGCACTAACTTTCTCTTGTCTATACGGTTCTCTAAACTTTCTCAAAAGTGTTTTGTGGAAGGAATGTCTTCATCCCTCCCACTAAAGAATGTCTTCTTCCCTTTGGAAATCCCCATTTAAGTTCACGTAGTATTTCCATGATACTTGTGTATTGATTGAACCTGCCGGTAACAAATCTAGCGGCACACACTTCATTGTAGACGAGGGGAATCTACCCTTTTTTTTCTAGTGGTAGGAAACATAATGTTACTCAGTGCATCTGCAGAAAATTTTGCTGTAGAGTGGAAGTAGTTGCTTTGAAACTTCTGCATAGAACATGACAGGGACTCATTTGAGCCATGGACCTTAAAGTGTTTTTGTTGTTTAAGTTGCTTTTTAGCACCTCTAGTACTGATTGCTTTGTCCATCTTAAGCAGTATGCCTGTAGAATTACAGTAACAGTTTTTGAATTTTCATTTGTGAAGGAACAATTCACCATTTCAGCCATTGTTTTGTCACTTTCTATCTCAGTTTTTACCTCTTCCACAAGTGTCTGGACGTTAATTTTTGTGCCACTGACAGCCTTAAAACATCGCAAAGTTCTTGTAGGGTTTCAAGACAAGTTTTCTGATTTCATTTTGTTATTATAATTATTGCAGGCTTCACATACTGCCTTTCTGGGAGCGTGTTTCAATTAACATTTACTTTTCAGTGGATTTATGCTTTGGATAGTTTCTATTATACTGTAGGCATTGTTTCATAAGAATATTCCTGAATATGTTCATATTTCTTGCCTCAGAAAAGAGATAATCTTCACCTTATCCATTTTTCTTATTATATAGACTTTGCTAATCCTTTATATTGTAGTGCCATTACTACAGCAATTGTATCATGATCACTGATCCCAATCTCTGTATGAATCTCTTCAAAGATTAGATTAGATTAGATTTACCTTCATTCCTATTGATCTGTATTGAGGAGGTCCTCCAGGACGTAGAACATGTAAGAAAAACAATAATACATGAGAAATATTTACAAATAAAACAAATAAGCTGATGTATCTTCTACAGGTTCCAAGTGGAATGATGCAAAAAAAAAAAAAATTTAATGAACACTATATGAAAGGATCATTTTACAACACTCATTTACTAAGATTGCATTAGTGCACTGAATTTAAAATTTAAAAAAAAATTTTTTTTTATTTATAATGTAATAATCATATAATAGAACTACTACAATACTTATTTACAATGAACACATTACTACACTGAAATGGTGCAGAAGTTAGATTGTACTTCGTATATTGTTAAGCTTTTTATGGCTGCTGGCAAGTTATTGGAAATGTGTGTTCCTGAATAATTCATGCCTTTTTGCACAAGAGTAAATGGCTTTAAATCCTTGCAAAGATTTTTCTTATTTCTGGTATTGACACCATGAACTGAGCTGTTGGTTTGACAAAGAGACGTATTTTTAATGAAAAATTTCATTAAGAAATAAATATATTGAGTTCACACCACATATGACTCTTATTGCACCTTTTTATGCACGGAAAACTTTAGCTTGGCTTGATGAATTACCCCAAAAAATAATCCCATATGAAATTATGGATTGAAAGTAAGTGTAGTATGCCAGCTTTTTCATTTTTATATCCCCTATGTCTGACAGAATTTGGATTGCAAAAAGAGATTTGTTTGGATGCTCCAGCAGTTCTGTGTTGTGCTCCTCCCAGTTGAATTTATTATTAAGCTGTATTCCCAAGAATTTAACACTGTCCACTTCTTCTATCTGCTTGTTAGGCATATACTCGTGGGACACCCCTTACAAGTTCTGAATTGCATGTAGTGTGTTTTTTCAAAGTTTGGTGACAAAGAATTGGCTAGGAACCAGTGATTAATGTCCACAAATATTTTATTAGCCGATCTTTCTGAGACTACACTTGATTTGCTATTTTATGCAATGTTTGCATCATTGGCAAACAAAACAAACTGGCATCTGGTAATGTTGCTGTTGAAAGGTCATTGATATACACAAGAAAACGTAAGGGCCCTAAGATGGAGCCCTGTGGGACCCCACATGTAATTAGTTCCCAGTTGGGTGATGCCTGATAGCTTAAGACAAAGAATTTGGAATTGTTTGTTGCCAACGAGTCTGGTATATTTCTTCATGAGTAGGGTGTCAAAGACGAGAATGCCATCCATGTATGAATGTTAAGAGCTCAGATGACAAGCCCATAACAAGCACAAAAAGGAAGGCTGCAGATTTGAACACTGTATAACAGACGGGTAAGAGGAAGCAGTTACAGATGTGATGAGAGACTGCATACTGCAAAAAGAATTTGACAGAAATTTGAAAGGCCTAAGTCAATGCAAGGCTTCTTGAGTGGATGACTTCCCTCAAAATTATGGAGATTGTTGGGAGAGTTGGCCATGACAAAACTGTTCTATGTGTTACACAAGATACATTAGATCGGCAAAGTATCCTCAGGCTTCAAGGTGAATGTAATAAATCCTAGTCCAAGGAAGGCAGGTGCTAACAGGTGTGAATATTATTGAACCATCGGTTTAATAATTCATGTTTGCAAAATACTGACAAAAAGCATTTACAAAAGAATGTACAAACTGGTAGAAATTGACTTCAGGGAAGGTCAGTTAGGGTTCCAAAGAAATGAAGGAACATGCAAGGTATTACTGACCCTATTAATTATTTTAGGTGATAGACTAAAGAAAGGCAAACCTACATTTATGACATTTGCACATTTAGAGAAAGCTTTTGAAAATATGGATTGGAATGAGTTCTTTGAAATTTTGAAAGTTGCAGGCATAAAATACAGAGAGAAAAAAATTATCTACAATATGTACAGAACCTGAATGGTGTTATAAGGGTTGAAGAACACGAAAGGGAAGGTTAGGTTAAATCAGAAGCAGCAGTTGAGAAAGGAGTTATTTAATCTGCACATTGAGCAAGCAGTAAACGAAACCAAGTATAAAATTGGAAAGGCAGTTGCAGCTCAGGGAGAAGAAATGAAAACATTAAGGTTTCCTGAGAACATTGTAATTCTATGGGAGATGTCAAAGAAATTGGTAGATCAGATAAATGAAATGGACAATGTCTTGAAGAGAGGTTACAAGATGAATGTCAGAAAAAAAAAAGCTAAAGGAATGTAGCTGAAGTAAATTGGGTAATGGACACTGAACATAGTTGATGAGTTTCGTTATTTGTGCAGAAAAATAACTGATGATGGCCAAAATAGAGATGGCATAAAGTGTAGACTGGCTATAGCAAAAAGAAACATTTCTTAAAAAGAAAAATTTATTAGCATCTCATACACATTGCCATGACTGGCAATTGTACACTGATAATGATATGGAAAAAATTTTTCTGCAAAACAATATATAGATACATTAATTTTTTAAAGCATTGGGTCTTTTATTGTGTAAAACAGGCAGAAGTTGGACAACAAGATGTAGAACAGGAGTTTCTACATCTTATCAAGTCAGAATGAACAATAAGCTACAGGCACTACCACTAAATGTTTATTATGTTGGTATGCAAATGATAGCATCAGGGAGGAAATATTAGTGACCTAAATCTGTCTTTTGGCATGAGATTTACTAAGCAATGTAGAAAGTTATAATGAGGATATAATTTGAAGAAAAATGACTTAAACTCTAATTTGTTTATAGACATTATGACAAAACTAACATGCAGATAAAAGAACAGCATTAGCTAACTGTCTGGTGTATACGATTCTTCAAGAAATAAATGTTTATTTTCTTCTTCCCCTACAGTACTTCATGCGTGAAGAGCAGAACTTCATCTCAGCAAATGAGATAGACAACATGGTACTCATCATGCCCACAGCCAGCAGGCGGTCTGCAGTAGTTTCTGATGTGTCTCAGCTAGGTGGTGGCAGCAAGGTAAGTGGCAATTTCATATCTGCAAAACGGAACCTCCTGTGTGGCCAGTTCATACTGTCTGAACTTACCAAGTAATTTACAAACAGAAAAAGAAGAAGCACCGTGATAAGAAGCGAGACAAAGACAAGGAACTGCAGGCTAGTTTAATGGTTGCCTGCCTGAAACGCTTGCTTCCAGTTGGCTTGAACCTCTTTGCTGGAAGGGAACAAGAATTAGTGCAGCACTGCAAAGACAGGTTCTTAAAGGTAAGTTTCTCATTGTGTTAATCAAGTTTTAAACTTAGTTGTTCATAAGATAACTTTTTTTTTCCTTCAATGCAGTACACACTTCTGTGAATATTTTTGATAAGTTACAACTATACTGAAACCTGGGCATCTGCCTTCTGAAATTCTGGATGGGATAGATAGTTCTGGTTTAGCCACCTTGCCATTGGCCTACTCACTGAGTTCTCACCTGGAGAATAGTGATCAGTATTTTCTTGGAAAATATTCTCTATGGCATTCTATTTAATCATGTTCAGTTATCTGTTATCGTAGCACGAACACTGTATTAGTAAATATGGTACTAGAAAGCCCCAGAGAAATACTGATAATGGAAAGAGTAAGGTAACCATTCAGTGTGTAGTTGAGGCATTGTGCATTTGACAGGCACATAAATAAGATAGAAAATATTGCTACACTTTTGGATGGCATCTCTCTTCAGAGCTAATGCGTTTTCAGAGCTATCTGACTACTCATCTAGTTCCAAAGAATGTCATTTTCTGATAGCTTAGCTTCGTTATCAGCCTTGGTTATGTGCATGTCGGCCACTTAATACCTCATCTGTATGGTAAATGGTTACTGTTGTTCCTACAATGTACCAAATCATGGAATAGACCAATAAATGATGATGGTAATGATGAACTAGTTCTTCTCCTTAGTATGTAGTCATTTACTATCTTATCTTCTCTACTGTAGCCTTTGACATATCTAAGCAGTTTCATTTCAAATTTTTTTGTTTATTCCACATAGTATCACAGAAACTGCCATCATCTTGTAGAATTTCATTTTTGTGAGTTCTTGCAGTTGCATCACATATCCTCAGTAGCTGTTAGACTTATTAGTTACAGGTTTCTTCTCTTCACAGTTCATATCTACATTTAATCTGCTCTCGTATATCCACAGTGAAGTGCGTAGCAGTTGGTAATTTCCATTGCACCTCATATTGAGATTTCTTCTCATTCAATTCACACAAGAAAAATGGGAAGACTGATTGTTTAATTGCATCTATATGCACTGCAATTAGTCTAACCTTATGTTTGTGTCCTTGCAGGAGCAATACGTAGGGAGCTGTCCTATTTTCCTAGATTCACCATTTAATACTGGTTCTGGAAACTTCATAAGTAGGTTTTTTTGGTATGATTGGCATCTATCTTCAAGGGTCTGATTCTCTCCTAAACAAAACTGTGACCATTTGTGCTGGACTTGTTTGTATATGTTCAATATCCCTTGTTAGTCCACTTTAGTATGGGTCACACACATTTGAGCACTATTCTAGGATGGGTCATGCAAGTGCTTTGTAAACAATCTTCTTTTTAGACTATCACACCCAAGGTTGTGGAAATGTGATATTTGCTTCAGTGTTAGTGTAGCACTGACTTTCCTTTATCGAGGTGGATCCTCCCCAAGAAGACCATCATGTTAGTAGTAGAAGCTGAATTTTTTAAACTTATATTTGGTGTGTACCTGACGCAACCTGTTCACTACCATTTCCAGTTTATCCATACCCTCTTGAATTATAATTTGATCATCAATATTTTTCATCCACACTATTTATAGTGGTTGTATGTAACTGCTACTTCTCCATACTTCCAGCCTGCTAGTATATTCAGTTGCTGTATTTCTGAATGTGCACAATTGTTTGATATTTACACACTCTTTCTTGTACACTTTTCTTTTTCTGATTCCTCTGTCGTTAGAGCTGTTTTCTATACAACATATCTCTATTTAAACTTTCCCAGAGTAATAATTTTTAGTATCTTGCAGCAAACAGTACAGTGTAGTTTTAGTTGATATTTTCATAGTTCATTTCAGCATCACTGGTTATCCATATACTCTTACCCAAGTCATCAGGAGCAATGAAAGTAAAGGTAAACAATGGGATAATTTTATATCTTTATAATTGTGTAAAGTTGTATCTCCAGAATGAAATGATTCAAATAAAAAGGAGGTGATCTTACATAACACTTGTCTCATGCATGTCCTTTGATATGACCTATTGCCTGTGTACTTGAATACTGTGCTGGAATACAAAAGAAAAATTTTGATGAAAACAACACAGTATCAAAACGAGACATACGGTTGCTCTTACATTGCGTAGCTTCCGAAATGAAGAAAGAACCTCAGGAACATAGGAGGAATTCCAGTTTATGGTGTGAGTTTGATTTTAGTGGTATGGTTTTGTGACCTGTCCAGTTTGTTTCCTAAAATTTTAAGGGGGTGTTTTTAATGTGTTACAGGGTGACTGACTCACCCATGTCTTTTTCATAAGTGGTCAGCCTGTCACATTTTCTTGTTCATTTCTTTTAGCCTTGTGTGGTTTCACTTCTGATTTAATCTCATGTGTTGCACCTTTACCCTTCTCCATTGTATTAAGGCCCATGAGGTAGAGTGATTGTGTGGGTCAGTGACGAATCATTTTATAGGTTTCCTCCGCACTATGTGACAGCAATTTTAGTCATTTTATCCACATTCATTTCTTTTAATATGTGTAAGGATGCTGATAACCTTGGTGTTGTGTGCCTGTAAGCTGCAGTCACACACACACATGCACACCAGGAATTAAGATGTTCCTTAGCAAAGGGAAACAGCTGTTGCAGGCTACCTAACTGACTGTTTAAAATTTTTATTGTACTCTCACCAACACCCTCTCCTTAACTTTGACTTCCCCCTTCCTCTTAGCAGGGGGGAGGGGTCATTCTTAGCAGTGTGTATGTGTTTGTATGCTAGTAACTTTGTACCTACAGCATTTTGTTTTGTGACAATATGTATTTTCATTATCCGGTCAATTACAGAAGCTCCCTGAAAGTGAGATATTGGAGTTTGCCAAGATACAGCTTACACTTCCAGATAAAATTGATCCGGCTGATGAGATGTCTTGGCAGCATTACCTTTACTCCAAGCTTGGACAGAAAAAAAATGGAGAAGAAGGGAAACCGACAAAAGTAGAAGACGTTGTAGAGAGGATAGTTGCCATGTCAAAAGTGCTGTACGGACTTCATATGGTAAGCTGGCTCATTTGTACTGTACACTATAACTGCTACATTCATTAAGTATTTTTCTCTGCAAACTGGATTGCAGCTCCTACCTACTATTCAGCCATGTAAGATAACAGAATTATTTGCTCATATTTGATTAAAGATCCTTAGCATTCTTACTTGTTTATAGTTTTGCTTTTTATATATTTACTTCTGCACTTCCATTATATTTTATTTTTTAATACAGATCTAATAAAAAAAGTGGCTATCCATTTCGTTTGATGTTAGTTGCCTTAAAACTGAAAGCCACTTACACATTTAGCTATTGAATGCATTCATTCAATGGTGCCTCCATTGTATATGGCTTCCCATTGCTCAGATTATAATATTTGTTTACTATTTAATAAAACAAAGCACTGTATTCAGTCATATCTTTAAATGTGGTGATGGTAAAATTTTCAAGACCTGGTTTGAGATTATAATGCAAGTTTACATAGTAAAAAAAGCTGATGATTATATTTATTTTTAGAATTAAAATTTTTGGTGAGACAGAAATTCTCAAAGCTCCTGGAATGGTAGCATGTGAATGAATGTAGCAGCTATTTGTGCAAGTGGTATTTGGCCTGAACAGATAGACACCTAAGCACGGCGCCACTTTATTATTTCCCTGTATAGATTGACCACCCTCAACAACTAAGTAAGGGCAGCTATCGTTCAGTTGTTTCCACGCAGAGGAAGCGAGCTGTCATTGCCTGCTTCCGACAAACGTCACTGCATTCTCTACCAAGGTACTAGCTAAAACCTATGATACATCCCATAGGGTTAAAATTATCTTGGGACTTCATTGTTAGAATTCTAACTGAACGTTACTCGTATGTTCACCCTGTGTGTCATTTCTCAGTGTTTGGTATCAATTGCTGTCACCCTTGTGTTTTGGAAATGTGTGTGTATTTAGCATAACATAAACTTCCTTAAACCTACAAACTCACTCTGAATTGCATTCACATTACTAAATGTTTTGTGTAGTAAAGTAAGTGGGGTTTCTCTGCAGTAATTTTGTTTGTGTCTTTTCGAATATGCACCATATAATGTCACTTGAAGAGAGCAGGCAGAAAAAGGAGAAATTCTCAATGTTTTGGTAGTATTATAGTTGTGTAACAGCCACAAATGTAATTAACAAATTAATAATACTCACGTTTATGTTTCCTCTGAACAAGGGATACATTTTCCTTGAGCAACTTAAAAGAACAATGCATCCTCCACTGGTAAGCCCCACTGGTCTTTGTCTTTATTTTTGTTGATACGAATAAGTTTAGTATCAGGTGTGCTATAAATGTCTCAGAACCTTGTCATTGACTCAGCTGAGGTATTTCATGCTACACTAATGTCAAATCACTGGAAAGGGTGGTTCAAATACTGAGCCAGCTACCCTTTGTTAAGAGTAGCATTTGTTCCTTCACCAAGACTGCAGTTGATTCATTCCCTATCAGCGTCAGTACTAAAACTATATCTTCCTGAATTGAAATCATTTCTCATTGACTCATGCTGAAGTAGAAATCTTGGCACTTTTTTGTAAGTGCTTTTAGCACATAAAATCACTACATGTTATACAGAGCTAGGAAAAGCAGACCTGTGTTACGATAAGTTAAAGGATTTTTGTGCCCAGTATTGACTGCTTATGGCATATCTGTTTACTATCCTGGATATTGTACTGCCTGAACTCTTAGAGTGGTTTTCTTCATTGTTTCCTATACTGCTTACTGTGAAACCTGCTTGTCTTGTAAATTAAGCATGTGTGGAAAGCAATAGTGTTATGCATGTGTACAGCTTTCTGTTTATAAGACAAGCAGTCTTTACCTAACTGTTTGCTCGTTCCTTTGAAGATAATGTAGTGAGGGGTTTATCCTTTTCAATTTTTACTAACACAGTCTAAAACATTCTAAAGTGTTTTTTTTTTTTTTTTTTTTTTTTTTTTTGTTTTTTTTTTTTTTTTTGTTTTTTTTTTTTTTTTGCAATGTTGATCTTCCGTGGCACATATTTTACTGTAGAATATCAGCATTGCTTGTTAAGAACACATAGACACTGAAATAAAGTAAAAGAGAAGTATATATATATATATATATATATATATATATATATATATATATATATATATATATATATATATATATATATAAAAAAACAAGGATGATGTGACTTACCAAACGAAAGCGCTGGCACGTCGATAGACACACAAACATACACACAAAATTCAAGCTTTCGCAACAAACTGTTGCCTCATCAGGAAAGAGGGAAGGAGAGGGAAAGATGAAAGGATGTGGGTTTTAAGGGAGAGGGTAAGGAGTCATTCCAATCCCGCGAGCGGAAAGACTTACCTTAGGGTCAGAAAGGACGGGTATACACTCGCACACACACACACACACACATATCCATCCACACATATACAGACACAAGCAGACATATTTAAATAAACTAAGGTAAGTCTTTCCGCTCCCGGGATTGGAATGACTCCTTACCCTCTCCCTTAAAACCCACATCCTTTCGTCTTTCCCTCTCCTTCCCTCTTTCCTGATGAGATAACAGTTTGTTGCGAAAGCTTGAATTTTGTGTGTATGTTTGTGTTTGTTTGTTTGTGTGTCTATCGACGTGCCAGCGCTTTCGTTTGGTAAGTCACATCATCTTTGTTTTTAGATATATTTTTCCCACGTGGAATGTTTCCCTATATATATATATTAAAAAAAAAACAGATGATGTGACTTACCGAACAAAAGTGCTGGCGGGTCGATAGACACACAAACATACACACGAAATTCAAGCTTTCACAACAAACTGTTGCCTCATCAGGAAAGATGGAAGGAGAGGGAAAGACGAAAGGATGTGGGTTTTAAGGGAGAGGGTAAGGAGTCATTCCAATCCCGGGAGCGGAAAGACTTACCTTAGGGGGAAAAATGGACACGTATACACTCACACACACACACACACACACACATATCCATCCGCACATACACAGACACAAGCAGACATTTGTAAAGGCAAAGAGTTTGAGCAGAGATGTCAGTCGAGGCGGAAGTACTTAGGCAAAGATGTTATTGAAAGACAGGTGAGGTACGAGCGGCGGCAAATTGAAATTAGTGGAGATTGAGGCCTGGCGGATAACGAGAAGAGAGGATATACTGAAGGGCAAGTTCCCATCTCCAGAGTTCTGACAGGTTGGTGTTAGTGGGAAGTATCCAGATAACCCGGATGGTGTAACACTGTGCCAAGATGTGTTGGCCGTGCACCAAGGCATGTTTAGCCACAGGGTGATCCTCATTACCAACAAACACTGTCTGCCTGTGTCCATTCATGCGAATGGACAGTTTGTTGCTGGTCATTCCCACATAGAAATCTTCACAGTGTAGGCAGGTCAGCTGGGAAATCACGTGGGTGCTTTCACACATGGCTCTGCCTTTGATCATGTACACCTTCCGGGTTACAGGACTGGAGTAGGTGGTGGTGGGAGGATGCATGGGACAGGTTTTACACCGGGGGCGGTTACAAGGGTAGGAGCCAGAGGGTAGGGAAGGTGGTTTGGAGATTTCATAGGGATGAACTAAGAGGTTACGAAGGTTAGGTGGACGGCGGAAAGACACTCTTGGTGGAGTGGGGAGGATTTCATGAAGGATGGATCTCATTTCAGGGCAGGAGTTGAGGAAGTCGTATCCCTGCTGGAGAGCCACATTCAGAGTCTGAACCAGTCCCGGAAAGTATCCTGTCACAAGTGGGGCGCTTTTGGGGTTCTTCTGTGGGAGGTTCTGGGTTTGAGGAGATGAGGAAGTGGCTCTGGTTATTTGCTTCTGTACTGGGTCGGGAGGGTAGTTGCGGGATGCAAAAGCTGTTTTCAGGTTGTCGGTGTAATGGTTCAGGGATTCCGGACTGGAGCAGATTCGTTTGCCACGAAGACCTAGGCTGTAGGGAAGGGACCGTTTGATGTGGAATGGGTGGCAGCTGTCATAATGGAGGTACTGTTGCTTGTTGGTGGGTTTGATGTGGACGGACGTGTGAAGCTGGCCATTGGACAGGTGGAGGTCAACGTCAAGGAAAGTGGCATGGGATTTGGATTAGGACCAGGTGAATCTGATGGAACCAAAGGAGTTGAGGTTGGAGAGGAAATTCTGGAGTTCTTCTTCACTGTGAGTCCAGATCATGAAGATGTCATCAATAAATCTGTACCAAACTTTGGGTTGGCAGGCCTGGGTAACCAAGAAGGATTCCTCTAAGCGACCCATGAATAAGTTGGTGCACGAGGGGGCCATCCTGGTGCCCATGGCTGTTCCCTTTAATTGTTGGTATGTCTGGCCTCCTAACGTGAAGAAGTTGTGGGTCAGGATGAAGCTGGCTAAGGTAATGAGGAAAGAGGTTTTTGGTAGGGTGGCAGGTGATCGGCGTGAAAGGAAGTGCTCCGTCGCAGCCAGGCCCTGGACGTGCAGAATATTTCTGTATAAGGAAGTGGCATCAATGGTTACAAGGATGGTTTCCGGGGTAACAGACTGGGTAGGGATTCCAGGCGTTCGAGAAAGTGGTTGGTGTCTTTGATGAAGGATGGGAGACTACATGTAATGGGTTGAAGGTGTTGATCTACGTGGGCAGAGATACGTTCTGTGGGGGCTTGGTAGCCAGCTACAATGGGACGGCTGGGATGATTGGGTTTGTGAATTTTAGGAAGAAGGTAGAAGGTAGGGGTGCGGGGTGTTGGTGGGGTCAGGAGGTTGATGGAGTCAGGTGAAAGGTTTTGTAGGGGGCCTAAGGTTCTGAGGATTCCTTGAAGCTGCGCCTGGACATCAGGAATGGGATTACCTTGGCAAACTTTGTATGTAGTGTTGTCTGAAAGCTGACAAGGGTTCCACAACCGTGGTACTTAATCGTCGGGAGTATGTGGCTGAGGGACAACTCCTTTGGTTCCATCAGATTCACCTGGTCCTACTCCAAATCCCATGCCACTTTCCTTGACGTTGACCTCCACCTGTCCAATGGCCAGCTGCACATGTCCATCCACATCAAACCCACCAACAAGCAACAGTACCTCCATTATGACAGCTGCCACCCATTCCACATCAAACGGTCCCTTCCCTACATCCTAGGTCTTCGTGGCAAACGAATCTGCTCCAGTCCAGAATCCCTGAACCATTACACCGACAATCTGAAAACAGCTTTTGCATCCCGCAACTACCCTCCCGACCTGGTAGAGAAGCAAATAACCAGAGCCACCTCCTCATCTCCTCAAACCCAGAACCTCCCACAGAAGAACCACAAAAGTGCCCCACTTGTGACAGGATACTTTCCGGGACTGGATCAGACTCTGAATGTGGCTCTCCAGCAGGGATACGACTTCCTCAACTCCTGCCCTGAAATGAGATCCATCCTTCATGAAATCCTCCCCACTCCACCAAGAGTGTCTTTCCGCCGTCCACCTAACCTTCGTAACCTCTTAGTTCATCCCTATGAAATCCCCAAACCACCTTCCCTACCCTCTGGCTCCTACCCTTGTAACCGCCCCCGGTGTAAAACCTGTCCCATGCATCCTCCCACCACCACCTACTCCAGTCCTGTAACCCGGAAGGTGTACATGATCAAAGGCAGAGCCATGTGTGAAAGCACCCACGTGATTTCCCAGCTGACCTGCCTACACTGTGAAGATTTCTATGTGGGAATGACCAGCAACAAACTGTCCATTCGCATGAATGGACACAGGCAGACAGTGTTTGTTGGTAATGAGGATCACCCTGTGGCTAAACATGCCTTGGTGCACGGCCAGCACATCTTGGCACAGTGTTACACCGTCCGGGTTATCTGGATACTTCCCACTAACACCAACCTGTCAGAACTCCAGAGATGGGAACTTGCCCTTCAGTATATCCTCTCTTCTCATTATCCGCCAGGCCTTAATCTCCGCTAATTTCAATTTGCCGCCGCTCGTACCTCACCTGTCTTTCAACAACATCTTTGCCTCTGTACTTCCGCCTCGACTGACATCTCTGCCTAAACTCTTTGCCTTTACAAATGTCTGCTTGTGTCTGTGTATGTGCAGATGGATATGTGTGTGTGTGTGAGTGTATACCTGTCCTTTTTTCCCCCTAAGGTAAGTCTTTCCGCTCCCGGGATTGGAATGACTCCTTACCCTCTCCCTTAAAACCCACATCCTTTCGTCTTTCCCTCTCCTTCCATCTTTCCTGATGAGGCAACAGTTTGTTGCAAAAGCTTGAATTTCGTGTGTATGTTTGTCTTTGTTTGTGTGTCTATCGACCTGCCAGCACTTTCGTTCGGTAAGTCACATCATCTGTGTTTTAGATATATTTTTCCCACGTGGAATGCTTCCCTCTATTATATATATATCTGTGTGTGTGTGTGTGTGTGTGTGTGTGTGTGTGTGTGTTAGTAAGTCAGAATCCAAATGTATATCAATAAAATGGATATCCCACTTTGTTTTACCCAACCATTTATTCTTATCAGTGTATAAATTTTGAACGTGTAAAGACCAAAATTCACTGTAAGCAATTCACATAGAAGCAATAAGTCGAAGATCAGTGGCTGTGCGCTCAGGAGGAGGACACAAGTTCTTAAACTGAGAATACAGCTCTTGATTATTTGCCTGCCTGTTACTCAGTGCCTCCACTAAATGATGACTGGTTATTTGCTCATTCCATTGTTTATGGTATATTTGGAATTTACTATTATTTTATTAGAATGTAAATTTTAAATATATTGGACAAAAAGCAATACACACACCAGATATCAAAAAGTGCACCCATATCCAGGATGCATAATACTATCCGTGATAGTGGAAATACATTAATACTGGATCTCAGTCATAAACAACTCTTACTCTTGTCAGCTCTGTCACAGTTACTGTATATGTCCATTACATCTGTCACACCTTGATTTGTTACTTTTCATATTAATTTCATTGTTATAGAGAAATGCAAAACATAAGAAAACTATAACTGATGTATGGCGGTGATTGAAATTCATGGGTGGAGCAGTATGTAAAATAAGGGAAAGGCAACCACTCACTCACAGCAGGCAGATGCATGGAGTGTAGGGACATGTAACAGGAAACAGCATTCACATTAGCTTTCAAGCTCTTGCTCTTTTTGTAGCAAAGTACACACCCACAAACACACAACCACACAGACATCCAAATGTGATTTCCCACGGCCATGGCAAGACTCTGATTTTTCATTCCTTATGAATCACTTTGAAGGCAAAGGATGAGGAAATTAAGACATGAAAGTTTACGGTAATATGAACTGTATAGTTTCTAAGAAGGCACATAAGATACCCATTTTTCACTAAATAAATCTGAGCTGTTACGAAAAAGATTGCAGATTTTAGAACCAAAACTACAGTTGATGAAAGAAAATCTGTGACAGCTGAATTCATTCTTTCACTTAGTCATTCAACAAGTTCTACAAATCCCAAGATGAGGGAGAACGTCAGGCATTTGGAGCAAGTCAAAATTATATTACCATGGGCTTTCGGTTCCAACAGGGTTCACAGCCATCACAAATTCTTTGAAAAATAACATTTTACTATACTCGCTGCCATTGGATGGCTTAAAATATCCCTTTATTTTGTTTACGTTACTTCAAATTTTTGTCTGTGAAACCACGTACAAATGTTTGGAAACAAGCAGCCCATAAAAATCGACATATTTAAGTTAGAGTTCAAGAACTCATCAAATCACACAAATAATAGTGTATTTGCAGGAGATTGGCCACATTGTTGGACGTGACTCATTAATGACTAAAGTCATGACACAATAGAGACCAGGCGTATGATCTAGTTGTGTCACTCTTCATGTGATTCTGACTTTTATTATGTACTTTGAATGAGAACTCCATGATCCTTAAAGAGCACTTTGTGACTGGGTTGGTTACCAATGCTGCACGATATTCTTGTTGAATCAGATGAAAAAGTCAGTCAAGGGCATCATTAAATTATGAGACAGGATTGATGGCCATTATATACCTTCAGGAATCGAAATATTTAGTACTGCCCTTAGACACATTGTAACAGTACACAACACTGCCCTAGCTTTCAGAACAATTAGTGGCTTTCTTGGGGAGGAGAGTAGGTTAAATTGAGGAATGTTAAAATGGAAGGTCAGGTCACGCAGAGGGGCTCTGGGGAAGGAACTAATAGTTCTGTAAGCTGCTCTTACTTTTGCGTGTGTGTATATCGGCAGTACTAAATGTTTTCTCTTCTAGGGCAAGTACTGCCCAGAAATCATGATTCATAAGTTTAGTTTTCACAGTGTGTAGCTGAAGTCAGCACAGATAAAAGTACTTGCTCACCACATTTCATGTGGTACCCAGTGTCAATGGAAAGCCATGTTTCCCATTACAAACAAAAGTATTTTAAAGCGGAATTTTATGTGCTCAGTCAATAGAGCAGTTACAAATTAGTCTAGTGTCGTACCTGTTTTGTTGATGGGTGTTGATAGAGAAAGTAAGACAAGAATAATAACGAGTATTCCATGAATGACTGAATAACATTGCTTGCTTGGCAGTATTGGACATTGTGGGCCAGGGCAGCATGTAAGTTGCTGCTGGAGTACTGCTTATTATCTGTGTTTTTCTCTCCTTGCACACTAGACTGATTTATAACTGCTTTATCAAATGGGTACATAAAACTCCACTTTAATTTTTGTTTAATGGAAAACAAAATGATGCTTTCCACTGAACAATGAGTGTCACATGAAATATGTGATCCCCACAATTGAGGGTTGAGTTAGTGACAGAACACACCAAAAGAATATTTTTTTCCTTCGTGTAATCCTTTAAGTTTTGAAACACTGAAGATATCAGGAATAAAATACATGGAGCAAAAGGTTATCTACAACTTGTGCGGGAACCAGACTGCCACTATAAGAGTTAAAAGGCATGAAACTGAAGCAGTGACTGAGAAGAGAGTGAGACAGGGTTGTAGCCTATTCCACATGTTATTTACTCTGTATATAGAGCAAGCAGTAAAGGAGAAATTTTGAAAAGGAATTGAAATTAAGGAAGAAGAAGTAAATGCTGCAAGGTTTAATGCACAAAATAAAGGAAAGGCAACCACTCACCTCTAGCTGACTGGTATGTGGCATATAGAGAAGGTCAGACACTCAATCGCATGCACCTTTTGCCATGACAAGACTAACTGTTGATTATTGAGAGCAGCAGCCTGCCAGATGGAGGTGGGAAGGGAGAGTGACAGATGGACAGGGTGAGGAGGGGATAGCAGTATAGTGTGAGGCAAGCCTTTCGACAGATGATTCAGCTGCTCCACAACAAGCCAAAAGGATTTCAGAGGATAGGTCAGAAAAGAGGTAGAGAGAAGGAGATCGCGGGGTGGAAGGCAGAAAAGGAGAGCATGGAGATAAGAGAGAGAGGGACAGGATGGGAAGAGAGAGAACAGGAGAGAGGTGGAAAAGGGGGGTAGGGGGTGAGAGAGAGAGAATGCCCACATTTGGTGGAGGTGAGGAAGAGAATGGTGGGAGAAGGCAGTGCACAATCTGGACAGGGAAGAAGTGGTGTGGACAGAACAGAGAAGGGAATAGGCAAGCTGAGCTAGTAGGAAATAGGTTAGCAGAGGTTTAGACCAGGGGGTTTGTGAGAGCACAGGATATGCTGGAGAGACAATATCCACATGCGAAGTTCAGAGAAACTTGTGCTGGAAGAGAGTGAGCGCCTGTTGAAGACATTTGTGTAGTGGTGTGCAGTATGTTTGACAGCTGCACAGTCAGGTTTCCGTCTGTCAGGGAACTGCTCTCAACAATCGATAATCCACAGTCAATGTTGCCATGGGTATGTGCATTTGGGTATCTGTCTTGTTGTTGTTGTTGGTGGTGGTGGTGGTGGTGGTGTATGTGTGTGTGTGTGTGTGTGTGTGTGTGTACTTTTTCTAGAGAAAGAGCAAGAGCTGAAAATCTAGTGTCATTACTGTTTTCTGTTGCATGTAGTTATGTGCTAGACATCAGTCAGCTATAGGTGAGTGGTTGCCTTTCTGTTATTTTATGTATTATTCCGTCCAGGGATTTTCTTTGTTGTTAAACTTTGAGGTTTGCCATTGACATTGTAATTTTATCAGAGACAGAAAAGGAGTTGGAAAGTTGAGTTAACTCAACACTCTCTGAAGTGTTACTAGCAGGCCAAGTAGCACAGTGACTGTGAGTGGGGAGTCAAAAAAAGGCGGGTACAATGGTCAAGCAGTTCCTCATCAGCCACACATTTCTGTAGTCAGCATTAAGTAACACTTGGGGTGATATAAAGAGTCGCACCACTGGACAGTGGATGACTGTAAATGAGTGATTTGGAGTGATGAATCCCACTGTACCCTGTGCCAATCCAATGGAAGGATTTGCATTTGGTGAATGCGTGGAGAATGTTACATGCCCTCAGGCGTAGTGCCAACAGTGAAGTATGGAGGAAGTCGTGTTGTTTTATAGGGGTGTTTCTTGGGATTAGGGTGTGGTCTCCTTATAGTGCTGAAGGAAATGCTAAATGCAGAAGGATATGGACACATTTTATGATACTCTATACTGCATACAGTAGAGGAACAGTTTGGAGGCGATGATGTTTTTTGTGTCAGCATGACAGTGCATCCTGTCATAAAGCAGTGTCTGTGACTCAGTGGTCTGTGGACAATGAAAAGCCTGAAATAGGGGTGTTTTTCATGATTAGGGTGTGGTCTCCTTATAGTGCTCAAGGAAATGCTAAATGCAGAAGTATATGAACACATTTTATGGTACTCTATACTGCATACAGTAGAGAAACAGTTTGGAGGCGATGGTGGTCTGTGTTGGCATGACAGTGCATCCTGTCATGAAGCAGTATCTGTGACTCAGTGGTTTGTGGACAATAAAAATCCTGAAATTGACTGACCTGCCCAAAGTTGCAGCCTGAACCCAGTGGAACACCTTTGGGATGAGTCAGAACGCTCCAGACCCCCTACGTCCAACATCAGTATTTTCTCTGTTTTCGAATTTTGAGGATGAATTGACTGTCACTGCTCCACAGACATTCAGTCACCTCTTTGAAAGTGTCCCCAGCAGAGTTGAAGCCATCATAAAGGTGAAGCTGGACACAATGCATATTAATGTCCACTAATAGCTGACCAGGCACTTCTGATTAGGTACTGGTATAAGATAGCGGAAATTAAGAATGTCCTAAGGAAAGCAGGGTGAAAGGGTGGAACAAGAACAAAAAAGTAAGTGAGAGAAAGGGTCACAGTCAGAGTAGTGAAAAGTGCTTGTGGTTGGGGGGAGGGGGCAGAGAAAGTCCATATTGATTCAACTATATTCCTCTATTATTCTCTCCTCCATTCCTCTGCTACAGTGTTTCTCTCCATCACTCTTTGGGTCTCCCAATACTGAAGAAGAGCCAAAGTTATGCACTCTAATCCATCATAACTATTTCTTGTGTAAACTAAGGAAAATGCAAACACTCACCTATAGCTGACTGAACCCAAACACATGTGCTATGTGATCACTAGCATGTGCGTTTGGGTGTCTGTATGGTTGTGTGCATCAATTAACAATCTACATATGTGTGTAGTTCTACTAAAGAAAGACAAAGAGTTCAAAAGTTAGTATAAATAGTTTTCTGTTGTGTGTTTCTATGTGCCATGTGTCAGTCAACTGTTGATGAGTGGTTGCCTTTCCTTTATTGTATGAATTATTCCATCCAGGAATTTCCATTGTTGTTATAACTATTTCTTAAGTGCATCTGGCATTGAAAGTGAAGAAATAACTATGTTGTTGTTGGCAGATTATGTTCCTAGTTTTACCCCAAGTTGTTATAAATGGCATAGTGAAAGAAGCTGGTGAATCCAAATGTAGGTTTGCAGAAAAACACCTGTTGTGTAAATTGTGGTGTAAATAATAGGAGAAAGAAATGCTACAGATTGCAGAAGTGCCCTCTCAATTTCTGTGTGCATCATATTTATTATTTTCAAATGAAACTATATGGGTCCAGAGACCTTTTCAAGTCTCAAACATCTATGGTGTATATTTGCAGACTGAAGTAAAGAATGAAAATTTGTACCAAGGCCAGAATTTGAAACTGGGTCTCCTGCTCACTAGGCAGATGCACTAAACACTATGCCACCCTGGCAAAGAGTTGCTATTTCAATGCAGTTGAAAAGCCTCTGCAATGTTGTTTGACTTTATGGGGAATATCTAGTGGCCTGAGGCATGAATCGTAATTTGGATTGACGTGAGAACCATACAGTTGTGCAAAGCCACTGTGCCTGGACGGTGCAGTGGTTAGTACATCTACCTAACAGGATACCGGGGTTCGAGTCCCAGTCTTGGTACAAAGTTTCATTGATAACTTCAATCTACAGACGTACATAATTTGTTGTATTGCAAGAGGTGAAAGTTTGTATAGATCGATAATTCTTTAACTTATGTACATCAAAGTGGTTAATTTTTAAAGGCAACAATGGCTGCACAACAGAAGTTAATTTGAAACAAACCAACTTTTGTCTTCATGAATTGATTTAACACACTTGAAAGTTTAAAAATTCCACATTTATTCACAATTATTGTTTTCTTGACTGAGCAGCAGTAACAGATTTCTGGAATTGTGTGTGTGTGTGTGTGTGTGTGTGTGTGTGTGTGTGTCTGTGTCTGTGTGTGTGTGTGTGTGTGTGTGTGTGTGTGTGTGTGTTTTACATGAATGTGTATGCATTGCATCTTCAGCACTCTTGAGTTATTGCGGGAACTAAGAGAGAAAGTATATAAACTACACATATCATTTGTATAAAAGAGTACAGTACCTTGGACAAATAAAAGAATAGGGGTTTTTTAATACATGTTTTTTTTCCTGTGCAGCATTACATCATAGCTTTCATCCTAATGTTGACTGACAGGTTTCACACTTTCCTTTTCATCTATAGCTCATTTATATATCAGGATCGGTGTGTAGTTTTCCAAATTCTTATTTAGTTGATAAATATTTCTGTTGTCCTTCTTACCCTATAGATAGTCTGGTATTGTGCATATAATTGTTGTAATTTCTGTGTTTAATTGTGTAGTGTACTACCTGTCCTCCTTACCATTGTGCTATCTCTACATGGGCCACACAGATTCAGATTTTTTTTCTGTGGTGATATAAATAAGATCTCCAGTATCATCAGTCAGTGTAATTATATCAGTGGTGCATGTACATGTTATTCATTATATCAGTTATTGTGTCAGTATGTGCAGCTGCACAGTCATCATTTTCAGTACTCCCCTTGTCCATTTATATGTGTGTGTTGTAGTGGATTGCATGCTGTTTCTCTGTAATACGAAAGTAATGAGGGAATGCATGGTACATGTCAGATTAATAAAAGTAGTACACTTCTTATAAAATGCAAGAACAGTTTATTTTGTGATTTTGTCCATTTGTGTGCACCTCTCAAGAGTCTGAGCAATGTGGGAGAAACAATGTTTTATATCAATTATAACAGAAAGTGTCATTCTGTGAGTGTGCTTTTGTGAATTATTGCAACACAGTATTATTAATTGCAATATGGTTTCCTTTGATTCAGATTACACACTAACTAGTATTATGCTGTGTGTAGAGATATACGTTCATAACAATTGTGTAAGAAATTCTGTTTGGCAATTTTCTGATTATAAATGCTGCTTTTGGCTTTGTTTGCAATCACTCTTCAGTCAAAAATGTAACTTTTTTCACTATTAACTGCTTTAAGTTTTGGTAATTGAAAGAATTAAGGGCAATAAATGTACCATAGTTAAGGCCTTTTACTGTGTTTATGTAATATAGTAGCTCAAGTCTAACCAGCATGCATTTTGTGTGATTTGTGCTAATTTACCAGCAAGCCAACAAACCAAAACCCAGTCGTGACGGATGGAAAAGAGTGTTATCTGCAGCTCGTAAGAGGGCAGCCATTGCATGTCTGCACAGTGAACCTCTGCATAAGCTTAGGAGGTAACCTTGCCAACATTATTGTATTTTAAAATTCAATTCTGGCTCTTTATCTTACATAATTCACAATTTAAAAACTAAGCGATGGAAAGTCAACGTTGAAGTGTCAACAGTTATGGAAAGGATAGATTGCTACTCACTGTAATGATTACAGGTTAAGTTGCAGACAGGCACAATGAGAAGACCATTACACATTAGGCTTTCAGCCAAAGTCTTCATCAGAAAAGAGAAGCACACACACACATTCAGACAAGCAAGCACAGGTCACCCATCCATGACCACTATCTCTGGCTGCTTAACCAGACTGAGTAGCCAGAGATAGCAGTCATGCATGTCTGAGTTGTGCTTGCGTGCATGAATGCATGTGTGTTTCTCATTTCTGATGAAGGCTTTGGCTGAAAGCTTAATGTGACAGTCCTTTCATTGTGCTTGTCTCCAACTCATAGTGTCATCTTCATGGTAACATTTTAAAAACTTTCACTCTTAATTAAAATTGGTGCAACAGGATTATGGTATATTAAGTACATCCAGGAAAGGAAAACAAATCTCACAGCACCATCAGCTCATGAAATTAAGACTACAAGCACACCACACCACATTGAAAAGAAAACCAGGTTTAGTTTCAGAATAGCATATTCTTCTGCTAGGCCACCAACTGCAGCATAGTATGCAGAACATGATACCATTGTAAATTTCTTCTACTTATTAGCAAATATCCTACTGAGTTCATACAACTTGTTGTGTTGTACTGTCACAATGTACATGATCAGTACACATATCATAAGAATATGAAACTGCAGTAAGTAATAACAGCTAAGTAACGTCATTTAAATATTGTGAAGTGCTGTTTACTTATACAGTGCATTTTAGATCAGCAGATTCGATACCTAAAAGATATTTCCCCTTGCAAGTATATTCATTTAATATCTTTAATTTATTTGTAACAGTGGTTGCTAATGAATTTTACTGTGTGAGCTGCGGGTGATTGGAGGGGGGCTGGTCACATGGCGAGCATAGTTGGTGTACTTGTATACTGTAGCGATCACTGCTGTAGCACACCAACTTGGCTACTTAGTCCAGAATTGAAGACTGAGTGTAGTTAAATTGGAAACATCATTTCTCTATAGTCAATTTTTGTAGGTGCATTACAAGAAAATGATTTTTATTTTGCACTGTTATTTCAGCCATTGTTACAAATATTTTTAAATTGGGTCTTCCTATGATTCCCCCTTCAAAGACTGTGAGATTTCTGTGTCAACAAACATCAGTGCACTCACTATTCAGGAGTAAAAATTATTCAGTTGAGGTCTAGAATATAAATTTTGTAAATATTTACATTTAGAGAAGTGTGAGTCTTCAGCATGTTGTGTATGCGTTGTCGCTTTCCTTGTAATCATATGTTCTCTTTGTGCAAAAAATTTGCTGTTTTAGCTCTCAAATGCTTTTTTCTTGTTAATCATTTTTTCACAAAACTTTGTTGCTTTCCTTGTAATCATGTGTTCTCTTTGTGCAAAAAATTTGCTCTTTTAGCTCTCAAATACTTTTTCCTTGTTAATCATTTTTTCCCAAAACTGTATGCTGGCAGGCTTGCTGTCGTACCCATGCAACATATTCTTATATATTTCTTCATCACATAGCACAGTATATCACCACAAAAGTTTGAAGTGTTCTGTACTTCTTTTTGTAAAGGGACACACGGAACTAACCCCAACAGGCAGAAGTTGCCTTGTAATGATGATGGCAGTGGCAGCTGACTAGAGCTAAAGATATTAGTGCAACTGATATAGCTCAAAATGAGCATATTTTATTCACAGATCCATTGTGTAACACTCTGAGGGCACAAGTCAGAGAACTAACGTTTTTGAAGAAATCCCTAGCCAATGTAAAGATGTGTGTTGAGTTGGGATTAAAATCCAGACTTTTGCCTTCCATGGCTATTGGTCTTACAGTAAGAACTATGCAAGGCAGCCTCATGATTCATCTCAAAACTTCAACCTGCCACTACCTGTTATGCTCTCCAAAGTCCACAAAGGACTGCTGCTGAGAGCACTGTTTGTAAAATAAGGTCTGTGTTCAAATCCCAATTCTGACACACATTTTTAATGTGCAAGAAAGTTTCTGTAAGCCTATATTACACTGCAGAGTGGAAAATATATTTTATATTTTGTGAAGTTCAGCTTTCAGACTTTACACTGTGCAACATTTATTTTAGTGCTTAATGAATGCATAACTGCAAGTGCATGGATAGTAATGTAGCAATTACATAAAATTACACTGCCTAGTTATTTAATATCTACATAGCATACACCTTTACAGTGATTTTTGTATATGTAATGAACTCCCTCTTCAGCAGATTAGTTCACAGAGAGCCTTGCTTTCAGAACCAAGAGTTTTTTCATTTGGTGAAAGGATGGAGGAAGTGGACATAGTCAAGGACTAATTGGGGAATTTATGTCTTTTATATCTTTTCTTAGCTGAAAGATACCCTTGTTTCTAAATAGTAGCATTTCTTTAAATGATTCTTGTTGCTTGTCAAGAAGATCAGTTCAGTTTGGAATGTGCAATGCTCTACCCATTGACTTCAAAGAATAATAAAAAGTTCCAGTCTGATATTTTTCCCCTCTCGCCTTTCAAAATTCCACAGAAACTGTGTCATTAGCCCTGTGGAGTCAGCATCTTTAGCACTTACAAAGATACATGCCAATGATTGATTACGGAATGAAATTTACCACTTCTCAGTGATGTTGCACTGAGATAAGCCTTTTATAAAAGTGAAAACTGTATGCTGAACAGGGACATCAAAACAGACCTGTGCTTTTTGTGAGAAATATTGTACTAACAGACACATCCAAGCATAAATGATAGATTATTGGTTGAAGATCATTGCCATGAGAGAAAAAAATTGGACTTTGTGTTAATTCTCTGTAGATTTATTAGCTTACCAAGCAATTAGTAACCACTGTAATAAAGTGAAAGCCAGACATTTCCCACCAAAATTATGTTTATCTGTTATATTATGTGGAGAGTCTCGAAATTTTCCATGGACATTGCAATGCAAATAACATAAGCACAATTGCCATTTGGAATAGAGTCCTTTGGCAGTATACATTTCATTCATCATGTTCAATAAACCCTATCAAGAAGGGGAATGTTCAGGGGTATAGAAGAAGTTGAAGTACACATTAAAAAACTATGAACAAATCATAAAAAATTTAATCTGTACACTGCACTAATAGTTAGTTATCACTGTATTCTCACTGCTATCCATGCTACCATCAGTAAGTTTGAAAGAATGCTGTTACTTTTAAAAATACCAAATGTTTGTTATAGATACCTTTTAGTAGTAGGAGGAGGAGGGGGGGGAGGGCGGAGATTAGTGTTTAATGTCATCGACAACGAGGTAATTAGAGACAGAGCACAAGCTCGGAATTAGGGAAGGATGGGGAAGGAAACCGGCCATGCCCTTTCAAAGGAACCATCCCGGCATTTGCCTGAAACAATTTAGGGAAATCTTGGAAAACCTGAATCAGGATGGCCGGAGACAGGTTTGAACCATCATCCTTCTGAATGCGAGTCCAGTGACTTTTTAGTAAAATGTCATGATAAAATTATCATAGATGATGGACTTTTTCTCAAACAATAACCCTGTAATGAAGTTTGAATGTGTTACATTGGTACCAATCAATTTTCACAAAGATTCAATTTGCACCATACTTTTATATAAGTATATGCAATTTAAATGCATTTAGTAATTTCTTGTGGCATTGTTGCAGTAAACTAGAGACTGTTATCATTAACAACCAAATAATCCATAATATTGCCTCTGTGTATTGCATACAGGTTGAAACTGAAGGTCTGCTGCTGCTAGTCTTTGTGAGTTCAGTCCCAGATACTCATGGCCACATCTCCTTCACTTGTCAAATAAATGTTTCCAGTGCAACTTACATCTGATTTCATTTGTCTCCTGTAAGCTGTATACAGTTGATGTAGTATCGACTTGATTGGCATATGTTTGTCTGAGCAGCTCCAGAGCCAGTATTTGGGCCTTCTTTCCTAAAATTTATTGCAGGACTTTTGTCTCTGACAACATCTGTGTTTGATTTGTGTGCTCTGCAAGTACAGCAATACATGTGCATTACTTTGTTCCATTTAACACCTCTTTCTTTAGCTTTGTTTCTTTCCTTATCAAAGAAGGTACAACAGATGAACACAGAATCTCAGGCCCAAGAGAAAATGCAACATATCTGAATGTACATTGTGTAGAAGTCTTACAAACCAGTGATCTGCCTAGTACTATCAGGCCTATATCTGTCCATTGTCTAATAGAGAAGAGTAAATGTTGATTGTTTCTCAGTACAATAAAAATACAATCAACTTATTTATCAACTTATTTATTGTGTACACCTGTGGTAGGTGCCCAATATAAAAGTAGCAGGGAGTGAACCCCCTGCCACAGATATGTGTAGCTAAATGGAAGTGGCCTGCTGGCACTAGCTACACACACTCTTTTACAGGGCAATAACCCTAAAACAGAATCACTATAGGAACACATGAGTAGAACAGTAATCATTTATTAAAATAATCACATCACAAAATAGATGCTCAACTTCTGCTTTCCAGGCATGGTGCTGATGAACCTAATTTAACCCAACAAATTGTATGTTTTCCAACTGTGTAGTTGAAGTTTTGAGAGTTAAAATTCATGTAAAGAATGTTCGATACTTGGTGTAAACTGTCTGATTACTAGACTGGTCGGCTCTGCAGATATATTGTAGGCATCTGTAAAGAACTATGTTGTTGGTGCTGACAACCGCTGGGTGATAACTCAGTGGTGACTGGAAATGGGACCAAAGAGAACCGGCCAAGTGTCAGCATGCAATCACTTAAATTGTGTGCTTGATCCATGAATGTCATCCTGTGAACTATTTGTAGGGCGCAGAAAAATATTTCTGGATTTCGGCACGCTCTTTGATGGCAGTTGTAACTATTGGTGGAGAAAGGCCTGTTTGAAAGTCTTGTAGTGGAAGCACAAAGTAAATTCTCATGTGTGTGTCATCTAGTAGGTGGATGACTATACTTTGTGTGATATGCCGTGCTGTTACTGCCTGTTAGCGCTGCCCTCGGGGACCAGTGCTGTATATTCATCTGGCAGAGACACAGCATTATCAGAAACTTAGAGCTTACAGTGATAATTTTGTGGGTAGGTGAAGCACATGTTGGAAATTACGTGGCCCTCACATCTCTGAGCTGTTTTATGATGGTACCTACATTAAAAAAAAAATCCATAACAGTTCATTTGGTTCAGACCTCAGTTAGTTATGAAGAACAGTGTAATAATTTAGTTTATTTATTCTTGTTTAAAATAAACTCTGTGGCAATGTCATTGTTACACTCATAACAACAGATTTGATTGTTTTGCTACCATTCTGTTTTAGGCATTCACATATAGCTGGATGAATTTCCATTACTTCCTTTCCAATATTTTTATAAGCATTATTCTCCAGAAGATTGCACAACTGCACAAATTGTTAAAAAAATGACTGGCAGAATTAAACAACCCTTCCATTTAAAAAAATAAAAACAATAAAAATAAAAAAAATCTCACAGTTTATGATTTCTTCTAAAGTAGCTGTTAGCAGCAATCACACTGGAACCAGATACTCTTCTTTTCCCAGCAGGATGCCCACATCTTAAATAGTAACAATTTTGACAGATTGCACATAAGTGATCACTGATATTTTCTTGGTGTAGTAAATGTTGATGCTCTTCATGGGTATGCAGCCACATTTTGTTACATGATAACATGATATTTCTATGGTCCAACTGGTTGTAAGTTTCAGGTGAGATTGCAGGTGCACAGTCATGCCAGAACTCAGGTAACATCAGACACAGTGGCTCTTTTATACCCTGGTAACAGGCTGCTGTGCTTGTGAGAGAAGTGGAAGGGCTGCCTTCTGTGAAGTGAAGAATTGCAGTGCTGCCACAGTAGAAACTAACAAAAGCAATTAATCAGAAATTAAGATGCAGCCAGTTAAAAACCAGACTATTGTTGTTTTATGTCTAATAAAATACGAGGGTTGGATATTAAATGTGGCAACTATTTATTCACAACCAATACAAAAGAGTTACACGTTTGCACCTCTTACTGTCCTTCAAAGTAGTCACCAGTGTTGTGTAGAATTCATTGCCAGCTTACAGGAAAACCTTTATCTCTGTTACTAATGTCACCAGATAAACATATTTCAATGGATTCCTTAAGTAAACAATCCCAGTAACGGGAAGTGGGAACAATATTTTGTGTCTCTTTAAACAACATATTATGCCCTTCATTGAGATAATGTTCAGTGAAGGTAGATTTTTCAGGCTGGAGCAAACATGTGTGACAATGATGTTCCACAAATTGGTCATGAACCATACAAATAGTCCATCCAGTATAAGCCTTTCTGCATTGACAGGAAATTTATATACTCCAGGCTTCCTCAGTGCCAAATCATCTTTAATAGATCCAAGAAGGGCTGCAGTTTTGGTCAAAGATGAAAGGATATTCTCAACATCATGTTTCCTGAGGATTCTTAAAGTTTGTGAAGAAATACTCCCGACAAAGTGTAAAAAAGCAAGTGAATTATGAGTGTCCATTGTTGATTCACATGGTGGTCGAAACTGGATAACACAAACAATCTGACGATCTGTATATCCTTTTTGGTTGAAAACAACTTTAAGATAATACAGTTCCTCCATTAAATTATCAGAATTCAAAATAGCATGAGCGCTCTTGACCAGTGTACATAAAACTCCCATGCATTGATGTGGTTGTTGACAACTAGTGGCACGGAGACTGTGGTCCAAATGTGTAGGTTTAAGTATATACTGTGTCCCAAAGTCCCATTTTCTTTTTTTGTACACTAAAACATCCCAAACAGATAATTTGCCATCTTTTTCTATTTCCATCATAAATTTGAAGTTCGGATGAAGACAGTTAAAATGATCTAAAAACCAATGAGGAGCTTCCATTCCATGTATCCAAACAATCAAAATATCATGCATGTATCTCAAAAACCATGTGGGTTTAAGAGAAGAAGTCCTGAGTGTGATATCTTAAAAATATTCCTTGAGAAGATTCACAGCAACAGGCGAATGAAGACTCCCCATAGCCACACAATCAGTTTGTTAAAAAAATGTATCATTAAATAAAAAATATGTCAATGTCAATGCATAACGACACACTTCAGTAGTTTCATCATCCAAAAGCTGACCAATTATCACCAAGGACTCCTGTAAAGGTACCTGAGTAAAAAGTGAAACAATATAAAAACTAAATAGAAGGTCAGATGTTCCAAAGCATAGAGATTTCAGACGTTGAATAAAATTGGTTGAGTTGGATGTATGATGTTCACATTTGTCCACATGATGGCTAAGAATAGAAGCAAGATATATGGATATATTATAAGTAGAAGTGGAAAAACTGCTGAAGATTGGATGAAGGTGTGTTGCAGGTTTATGAACCTTGGGGAAACCATACAACCTGGGTGATACTGTCACCCTGGGATGAAGTTTTTTAATGTATCATCAGGTAAGGAGCTCTTCCTAATAAATGAGATGATCATCCATTTTATCTGGTCTGTAGAATCACCCTGTAGTTTACAATATGCAGAATCCTCCAAAAAACAAGTCATTTTTGCCAAATAATCTTCATGAGAGAGAAGAACAGTGGCACTTTCATTATTAGCAGGAAGAACTAAAAGATTCTTATTTCCCTCAATAATTCCCTTCTCGTGCATGCACAGTGTTCTGTTCCTTGGATATAAAAGGGCATCATCTCTGATGTTACTTCAATTCCAGCGTGATTGTGCACCTGAAATCTCATCTGAAGGTGGCGACCAATTGGACTGTCAAAATATCGTGTCATCAGGTCAATGAAATCTGGCTGTATATATGTGAAGAGCATCAACAGAATGCACATATATTGATGAAACATTCATTCATTCCTATTTTACTTCTTTTTTCATAATAATTACAAATTATCTAAAACTGCTAATTAGTGCTCACATTGTGAAAGATTTTTTCACTTCTGTACATTAAGTAATCTTTGTAAAATGAGCATGAAGGGGGGCATGTTTGTTAGAGTAGACTTGAAGTATATTGCCTTTTAATAGGGGTTTTCATGAAGAATTCCATATTACTGTCTGAAACGTGAATTTAAACAAATTAAGTTTATACTTTCTGTATCAGAATTTTGAGTACATCACAATACAATCAGAAACGACGGGCCTGCAAAACTATTGGGCTATCATACAATGCAAGCTTTCACACCTGTTACCGACATCACATAAACTTACAAGCTAATAGGCTGTGTTCCATATATATAAAGCTTTGTCCTAATGTTTTCTCTCCAGCTGCAGGAGACATCTTCAGAGGTGAAGCAGAGAACTGCAAACAGAACTCGAGGGAGTGCTGAATGTACGGGCAGTGTACAGGGCACCACAGTCCATCACGTGATGTCAGCTGCGAGACTCCCTCTAGTAACCCCAACATTCTCGATTGAAAGTAATTGATCATCGTTCTTATGTTGCAACATTGCCATCCAAATTTTATCTAATTTAGTACTTTCCTCTTTTCTTTAGAGAAGCTGTTGAGGTTTGTAAACACCATAATAATTTTAACAGAAAAGAGGAAGATGTCAAATTAGATAAAATTTGGATGTCAACATTACAATGTAAGAATGACAATTGATTACTTTCAATTGAGGATGTTGGCCTTACCAGAGATAATCTTGTAGCCAACATCATGTGGTGAACTTTGGTGGCCTCTAAACTGCCTGTATGTTCAGTGCTCCCTTGAGTTCTGGTTGCAGTTTGCCACTTTACCTCTGAAGATGTCTCATTGTTGGAGAAGAAATACATTGACCACAGCCTATTAGCCTGGAAGTTTTATGCAACATTGGGTTATGTTTTAACAGTATTGACTTTCATAAATTTATGAAATAATATACAAAAAAGGATAAATAAATTTGAATGTATTAACACAGTAAACCATTTCTGTAGCTAAATGGTTAACATCACTGCCTTTGGCATGGAAGGACCTGGGTTCAATTCCCAGTACTTTTTCAACTTTCTTGAGACCAGATTAGGAACTGCTTGAATAAAGAAGCAGCAGCATCAGCAGGATTCATTTACTGGCAATAACAATTGGAGAGATTGGCGACATGCTGATTATGAGTCCCACGATCATAGATTGCTCCTTGTACAGCCTTGTAGATAGCAGTCGGCCATTCAGAACAGGTCTAAAGCGTAATCCATGAGGGATGTTGACATCAATACAGTTTACATCAGGAGTGCTACAAGCATGCTAGTAGAGGCAGCCTGTTACATTTCTCTGTGTCTAGGGATGTTACAACATTAACAATTTCTCATACGGGATCATTAGTGAAGAGTAGTAAAGTATAAAAAACAACCATCATTTTTCTGGCTGAACGCTAAGGTTCTCACAAAGAACTGTAGCTGAAATGCAAATTATGTCAGAGCTCTATCAGCATCACAACTAATCTGTTACTGTAATAAGACTCTGACAGAATGTACACATACCGTACATTGATGGTTAGATGGCGAGCTCCAAACCTCTGACATACACCAAAAATGGACAAGGGTCATTCTAAAAATGAAGAATGCTTTCATCTGACAAGCCACGTAATTCTGTCCCCACCTGTGCCATCTTGTCAAAGACCTTCCTAATCTTTGACATCAGTATGACACTAACAGGGAGCAGGAACAGTTGTTTATTGTTTGTTAGTGTGGTTTTAAAATGCATGAAAAAATTAGTGATCCCACAAAGTGTGAGGCTAGTTGTATAAAACAGATCCTGACTTCAAAAAAAGCCTAACCTGTCAAAATATACAGGCAGATGAGCAAAGTTTGTAGAAATGTGATGAGGGAAGCTTCAATTTAGAAGATGGTGTACCATGTTTTATAGCAGACAAAGGTATATTCATGATGATGAATGATAGAGGATTGAGGAAAAAATTCAACAGGCTAGATGTTTCGCTATTGATGGTCTCAGTTTGTGCTTTCATAAAATTTCATGATTGCTTGTCAAATTGTTGGTTGTGATTTGGGCTATAGAACAGTGTGTGCCAGGTGGGTTCCTTGACTTTTGACAGATGAACACAAAAAATGATGAACGGGAATTGCACTGACCTTTCTCATTTGGCATTACAAGGATAGTGAACAGTTTTTGAACCACATTGTTACTGGTGACGATATCTGATTTTCATGTAAAAGTCCATAAAGGAAGCAAAAGTCAATGGAATGATCCTCAAAAAATCAAGAAAAGCCAAACAAATTGTGAGTAGCAGAAAGGTTCTGGCCACAGTGTTCTGGGTAAAAGTATAACCTACTTATTGACTTTTTGCCTAGAGGAGAGACTGTAAGTACAGCAGCCTACTGTCAGGCCCTTCATAGATTGGATTGTGCCTTCAAAACAAATGACATAGATTCTTGTCCAGCGACATTGTGCTTCTCTACAGTAATGCTTGCCCACATTCTGCTGCTTTGAAGGAGGATTCGCAATGGCATTTTATGTGGGAAGTTTTTGAAGATCTGCCTTTGCCTTAGAACCCAGAATTACCTCCAAATTGAAGTCTGTCTGTTTTTCTTTCTAACTCAATGAGGATATTAGTTACTATTCAACAACTACAGCACTACAAAAGATCTTTAAATTTGAATGATGATTAAATAGAAAAATAGCTAATATATCAAAATTTCTTGTAAAAAAGTTTTCTTGCATTATCTGGAATCAATATGTCTGGACAAACAAATGTTCTTTACTTTTAGAAAGACCCTCATGTTAGTCAACTCAGGAGCTGCTGAGAACCAGCAGTGGTTGTAAAAAACCGGTATTGTCTACTGAATCTTCCTGCAGTTATTTTGCAAGAGGTTGAAGTTATATTCAGTGAGCTCCTAAGGAAACATACGTATTAGTTTGCACATTTCCTATGAGGAGATAGCTTTGTGATACTGGGGGCTGCAGTTTTGTGGTTTCCATTGGAACCATGTGTATTTTTCAAACTCAGATCACAGCCAATTATTATGTGGCTTACTGAGATTCACAAGCTTGTCCTAAGGTACGGATGATATTCTGTAACAAGGATGTAATTTCTGAGATGGCAGTGTGATGCGCAGCGGTCAATCTGTTTTGGAAAAACTTAATGAACATTTGGATAAACTTAAGCATCTCTCCAGGCCCTTCTGCTCTCCATCTTGACTGTTATTGAGAATGAGTATTAATCCTCAGAAATCAAATCAAATTTTCTCCACCCTCTACACAGATACAAACAGCTTCTGCACGTCACAATTGGTAAAGAATTCTACCACAAAGGACTCATCTGTTTTATGCATCTATTTGACAACTGACTATTTCTAAAAACCATTATGTATTAATCAACTCTGTTGTCTTCCTTTCTTTCTTTATTTTCCAACAAGGTCATTAGACACAAAGCACAAGTTCAGACTGGACAGTTATGGGGGAGGAAATCAGTCATACTCTTTTCAAAAGAACCATCCAGATATTCACTTAAAGAGATTTAGGAGAACTATTAAAAACTTAAATCTCGATACTCACACAAAGATTTCAATGGGGCCACTCCTGAATGCAAGTCCATCACCTTTATGTTATCTTGCTCAATACAACACTCTCTCTCTCTCTCTCTCTCTCTCTCTCTCTCTCTCTCTCTCTCTCTGTGTGTGTGTGTGTGTGTGTGTGTGTGTGTGTTTTCATTATAGTATTGTCACAACTGTTGGGATTGAGGCCTCATTTGTGGTAGCTAATGTTAAAATGAGTACTTATTCAAACATGTCTGAACAATGGAAAATCCAGGATGGAATAATGACCATATTATGGAAAGGATAGATTGCTACTCACCATGTACTGAAGACATTGAGTCATAGACAGGCACAGCAAAAATTCTGCCGAACAAGTGAGCTTTCAGCCAAAAGGCCTTCTTCTAAAGTGGACAGTGGTTGTGTGTATGAGAGTTGTGCTTGTGTGAATTGTATGTTTTGCTACTTTAGAAGAAGGCCTTTTGGCCAAAAGTTCACTTGTTTAGCAGTCTTTTTGATGTGCCTGTCTGTGACTCAATATCTCTGCCATATGATGAGTTTCAATCTGCCTTTTCATAATATTGTCATTATTCTAACTTGTTTCTTGTATTATATAAGGTGACTCTTAAAAATGTACAATGGATTCTTTTACAATCACAATATTTTGCAGCCATTGTGAAAACTGTGATTGCTACATGGGACCATTAATTTTCCTTTCTTTACCGATTGCCTAACAAATCAATTATATAACAAGGAATTACTGCACACAGAGATTCTAGCTATAAAGGTGATTAATATTTCAATAAAATTATTGCAGCCTTGAAAAATTATCACAGTATTGGAAGTATACATGATATCAAAGAAAGAATTCCATATTTTGAAAGGTGGTAGTATGGACCAAAACAAGACAAAATGTCCTGTAAACATGGACTCTAAAGTGCTTTCCTTAAGAGCTATGAATACTTATAAGTCTCCTCTACTGCAAGCTCTTCATTGCGATAACTACCTACAAAATATATGCTCTGCACTTACTCATAACTGTGAATATGGTTTAACTTAACGACACTAAATTTCTAACAGCTGTAATCTCTTTGATTTTCCAAGCAATTTGTTGTTCTCTCATTGGTATCTGGTGTTCTGCTTGTGGTCTGCATCTTCCCAACACAATACTGCAATGTTGTAACTTGAAGTCTTCAACAGATGTTCCCTAGATTGGCAGCCTTGCTTGCCAGGTTCTGTACTTATGCCTGGGTGGTGCCTGGAGTTCTGTCTCCCAACCGCTCCAGATCTAGTGTTCCCTCTTTGATCTGCGCCCGTGAGGTACTCTTCCTCACTGTTGCAAGTGTTCCCTATTCCACCTGCCTGGGTGGTGCCTGGAGTTCTGTCTGCCAACAGCTCCAGATCTAGTGTTCCCTCTTTGATCTGCGCCCGTGAGGTACTCTTCCTCACTGCTGCAAGTGTTCCCTATTCCACCTGTGCCTATTGTGATAGTATACCATGGCAGTTGCTGCATCATGGGATTTTGTATTCATTCTGTGACCATGAGGTGCCTTCTCTGCAGTCTCACAATACTATAAGCATGGTGGTGTCAGTCTCCCAGTGTTCCATATTCCTAGCTGCAGTAATGAACCTCAGAAACTGCAGTAACAACATCAAAAACCTGAGACCTTAAGCATTGTGCTTCACAGGAGCAAAACTAATACAGAACACCAGATGGCAGTCTCCACCACAAGAGGCATGCTGCAGTGGGAGTGGACATAATATGGAACTCCAGCAGCAGCATGAGATTACAGGGAATGCGCCTTGTGGGTGCGGACTGAATATGGAACACCAGAAGACTGACACCACTACAATAGGAAGCCTTAGTGGGTGTGGACAGCATAGTGGGTGCCTGCAGCAGCACAAGACCAGGGAATGCACCTCGTGGTCGCCGACCAAGTATGGAACACCAGGAGGCAGCCACCACAATTGGAGACAGCAGCAGTGGACTTAGACGGAATAGAAAAGATCTGGAGCAGCATGTAAATTCACGTGGTGAGTGCGTACTGAATATGGAACACTAGGAGACAGAAAATGCTGCAAGAGATAGCCATAGTGGCACAGATGGCATAGGGAATGCCTACAGTGATGCAAGACTGCAGAAAACGCACCTCACAGGCATGGCCCAATTACGGAACACCATGATGCAGCCACTGTGACAAGAGGCTGCCACAGTGGATGTGAACAAAAAGGGAACACCTGCAATGGTGTGGAAGCATACCTCGCGGGCATGGACTGAAGAGGGAATGCCCCATCCAGAGCAGACAGTAGACGTAACTCCAGGCACTGCCCAGGAATAAAGATTAGACCCACTCAACCATGCAGACTGTCTCAGGGAACGTCTATGAAGATTTTGAGTTGCAACATTGAAATATCGTGTTAAGATGACGCAGACCACTGGCAGAACACGAGACCTCGACGAGATGAGAACACCAACAGGTGCTAACTGCATGCTGTATTCGTGGACAGTAACAGAGGAATGTGTCCTCATTTGTTTGTGGTGTTTATTTATTTATTTCTGCTCTGTTGCTCCAGTAAACAGAAGAATTGCATGGATTGGAGTGAGTCCTTTTTTTTAATTAAAAATTAAAATATTGTAACCATACTTGTGGACAGTAACTAAATATGCTAATAATTACAAATTGTAACATAACATGCATACAGGAAAAAATATGCCAATAGTTGCAGTCTTCGGCATTTACTGCAGTGGGACCGAAGTATAACATAATTAAATCGTAAATTACAGTTATTCCACATTGTAAGTTATAGAGTTATTAAAAAGTACATTATTAAGTGAAGCATAAAAATTTCAGTGATAAGGTAGGCTATAGTATTCATCTACAAAATTGTAATAATAAATATTACATATACTAGTGTTTAATACATTAACTGTACCTGGTGTGCGTTTTGATCAATGCATTTTAATTTACGTCCTCCTGAACTTTTGAGACCTATGAAACTGATTGTAGTGGGTTTTCTTAGCATTCAAAGTTAGACCATTGTAACTTGCGAGAGTTCAGTCAAGGTGTGTGTTACAAATAAACCACACACCTTTGTAGTAGTCGCCGATCTCCCGACTAGGTGAAATTTTCTTAAATCGTGATTCAGTACTAGTGTCTATTAAATCAGTATTCCAACAACTTGGGGCTACAATCTGAATTTATTGTACATTGCCTATATGTCAGACAAGAGATTAGTCATTAGCTTCTGTCTTTATGTGCAGCTGACATTCTGTTCAGACTCTGACATTCAACCACCTGAACAAAATGTTTTTCGTTATAGCTTGACGTATAAATGAACATGCACACACACACACACACACACACGCACACACACACACACATACACACATACACACAACTGTTTACATGTGTTGATTTATACATCAAGTTAGTATGGGATTTTCATATTAGTGAAATAGTTTTTTGATTGAAATTCTTAGCAATAAAATAGCAGAAAAGCCTGCACCCTCTCAAACTGAACCATTTTTGGAGATCAGAGAAAACATTATTGGCAGCTGTTGAAAGATCGTTGTCTGGTGTTTCAACTGCAAAGAGAGTAAATTTGCTGATAGCTTTGGTACATAGTGGAAGGTAATAATAAAAATAAGAAAGAACAAAGGGCCCAATACAGAATCTTGCAACAGCCCTGTATTTACTGTTCCCCAGTGAGGTGAAGTTATTGTATCATCTCCATGATTAAGTGATACCCTCTGTTTTCTATCAGTTAGGTACAATCTAAGACATATCCGTACTGCATCAATTAAGCCATGACGAGGATTTCATGGTTCACACAGTCGAAAGCTTTATTATATCTCAATATACCATCAGATGCCAGTCTATTGTTAAGTGCTTCTAAAACATTTTTGGCAAAGGAAAATATAGGGTCATCAGTTGATAGGCCTGTTTGGAAGCTGAAATGACAATGAGTAAGTGCCTTTTTGATGTTCAGGTCTTCAACAATTCTCCCATGCATCAGTTTCTCCAGAATTTTTGAGAAAAATGTTAAAAGGGAGATAGAGTGGTAGTTTGAAACAGCCCCCTTTCTTGAATAGTGGCTTCACAATGGCCTACTTCAGTCTGTCTGGAACAATACCTTGTAGAAGGGATTCATTAAATAGATGATGAAGTATTACACAAATAGCACTATCATGATGTTTAAGTACCCTTGTGGCAATGTTATCAAAGCCAGATGTATTTTTATTTTGCATTTTTGTGATGATCCTTTTCACCTCACTGACTGAAAGGGGCTCTGTGCATTTGTCTTATTTTGCGCAATCCAGTTCCTTTCACAAGGTTCATAGTGTCTTTGACGGAGCTCTTATAGCCTGTATTCTGAGCAACTGTTAGAAAATGATTGTTAAAGACACTTGCAACTGCATGTTTCTTTAACCATATTGACACCATGTCTTATTTCTGTGTTGGATTCTCTTTCACATTTCTTTTCCAGCTCCCTTTTAAGAACACTGCATATGGTTTTCATTTTGTCTATTTCATATTTAATAAATAAGGTTTTAGAGCACATTATGATTCTTTTCCAAATTTAACAATATGATCTATAGTGCCATTTTATTTGTGTATGATGCACTGGTGACAGTGGTCCCTCTAGGCATGTAATTATTGCTCCAAATTGATGCCTTTTTTGTCCCAAAAGAGAGTCAGCATAACCTTCCCTGATGATGGTTCTGTTTGAAACTTCTTTGGTTTTGGTGATGAGGAATGGCGCCATTCTTTGTTCGCTCTCTTCATTTCTGGTTGGTGGAAGTGAACCCATGTTTCGACCCCAGTAACGATTCTTGCAAGGAAGCCATCACCTTCTTGTTCAAAGCGCCAAAGAAGTTCTTCACAAGCATCAACACATCATTCTCTTGCTTCAGGAGTCAGCTGCCGTGGCACCCATCTTGCAGACACTTTGTGAAACTGGAGCACATTATGCACAGTGTGGTGTGCTGACCCATGAATAATCTGTAAACATGCTGCAATGTCATTCAGTGTCACTCGGCAGTTTTCCTTCACTATGGCTTCAACTGCTGCAATGTTCTGTGGAGTCACAACTCATTATGCCTGTCCTGGACAAGGAGCATCTTCCACTGAAGTCACACCATTTGTGAACTTTCTACTCTATTCATAGACTTGCTGCTGTGACAAATATGCATCACCATATTGAACCTTCATTCTTCGATGAATTTCAAAAGGTTTCACACCTTCACTACGCAAAAACCGGATAAGAGAATGCTGTTCTTCCCTGGTGCAAGTCGCAAGTGGGGCGGCCATCTTTATACTGATTCGACGGTATGTGTGCATCTGCACTGTGCTGCCACCTACAGGCCATTCTGCATGCTGTTTGTAGCACGCTTACCAACTTACAGCATAATGGCGTGAAACTTCAATTTTTTATTACAAATTTAAGGTTTTCATTTGACTCACCCTCGTACATAACATATTATTATTGTAGGTCTGTAACGGGAAAGAGATTATAGTAGTAGAGATACATTTCACGGTAGTGAAGAGGAACCAGCACTCATAACTCTTACGGTAAACATTTTAGTGCCCATGTTTACTGGACATGTTTGGCTTGTTTTGGTCCATGCTAGTGCCTCTCAAAATATATAACAGTTTTTTTAATATCTTGCATACAGCAAACATGTAGGGAAGTAAAGGCAAATAATAAAAATGTAGTATGCAATAACCATAAAAAAGGGAGAGAGGGTTATTTCATATAGCTGTGTGTACATATTCTGAAGATACATACGAATATACTGGCAGAGCAAATCCCATGGTAATAATGTAGTGAAATTTTTGTAACTTTTTGGTATCCCCATTGGCTCTAAGAATAATTGTGTCATAATGCCTTCAACAGAAACAGCTGTTAAGATAACACTGCAAAAGAGGAATCTCTTCTCTGCTCACCAAAGATGTGGAAAAAAGTGGTACTTTTTGTTGAAAAGGCATGAAAAGAAATAGAATCTGAATTTATAGACTGGTGATGACAACATACAAGTATAAGCTTTGTGTTAATCATTAGTACTAAGTATTTAAATTGTAAAGATGCTCCACTGTGCTGAATAAACATTCTTCTACTCCCACAGTAGCAAAATTTCTTATGTCTATCTCTCAAAACATACGAGAATAAATTCTAGTACACACAATGACTTTTAAAGTTATATTTAGTCTTTATTCTTTTCACAACTTCTGTAAAGAAAAAAAATTATTACAGGCACAGAGCTATCAACATCTATGTGCGTTCCTATTGCGATCTGTGGCTGCAGGATGAGAATGTTGGCCAGGAGATAATGATTGAAGATCTGACTGTAAGTAACTACTGGTTATAATTATCAGTGGCGTAGCTTTTACTGCACATTTTCTTTAATTTTAACTGTTGTGCCTTTCTGGATATACTAATTCACTTTTGTAAATTATTTTTTAACACATAACAGTAACTGCACTTAAAGTGTTAACTTGCTTAGGTCAGATGTGCCCTTGAGGCTACAATATGGTAGCATAATTGCTTCTCACGGACCACAGAAGTGTTATCGTGACAGAGGAATTATTTTTTTAGACAACATAGTTGTGTGGAGATAACAGCGATTGGTTTACTTATAATCAATTTTTCAAAATGACAGTCACAATCGGATTATTTATTTTCCGCCAACTGGTTTCCACCTGCGACGGGGTCATCTTCAGGGCAATTTACACCATTTGGACGCTTGCTGGAGTCGTCACCCTTCCCATGCACAGGCAGGGTGACAACTCCATGCCCTGAAGATGACCCCATTGCAGGTTGAAACAGGTTGGCGGCAAAATAAATAATGTGATTGTGACTGTCATTTTGAATAATTGATTAGAGGAATTATCTCTTACTACCACAGTGATTATTGTGTAAAGTAACACCCTTTCGACTGTAGGCTTTCTCGGCGCACTGTCAAATGGGGTGATTTCTGACCATTTTGAGGTTATTTGCACCATAGCTTGTATTGGTTATGTTGATTACGTTGTTTGTTATGGAAGTGTATGACAAATAATATATCCTAAAAACAGAAAGTTTGTGTGTACGTATACTTGCCTGAGACAGATAAATGAAGTTACATAATACAATGGAACACCTACAGCCATTCTTAAGATGTTACTTATTACATGGCTACCAGTTTTGTTACTTCAGTACATCATCTCCAGGCTTTAACTGACCCTGAGGGGGTTAACTCAAATCACATACTTGGTTCCATAAGTTCCAATATGGTGTGAGTTAACCCCCTCAGTGTCAGTTAAAGCATGAAGATGGTGTACTGAAGCACTGAAACTGGTTGACATATAATAAATAACATCATAAGGACAGCCGTAGGTGTTCCATTTTGTTACATAATTGAATGACGAAGTCCCTCAAACCCTCAGGAGGCTGTACATACAAAAACTTGATAAATGAAGTGTCCGAAATCACCCCATGGATTTAAATCCCTGTCTGCAGTTACAAAGTACATGGGAGTATTTCGGACATAAATTGATGTTTTCTTTTAAAATTCTACATTATTCTTATTTGATTTTAGTGACATTTAACACATTTCAAGGATGTTCATAATAACGAATAAGTGATAAAAGTTGAAATAACAAATTTTACTTATTTAAAGGTTTTATATATTCAAGGTTGGGTCTTATTTTCTATAGATTAAATTGCAAATTTTTGAAGATATAAATCAAAATATTAAAAACAGAAACAAAACAAAGACATTATACTACAAGATCAAAATCAGTTCACTTACTCAATATTCAGCATTAAGTTTCAAACGCTGGCCGTTAAGTTACGATGGCTTTAGAGTCAAAGCACATCTTTTCTAAAAATAAATGTCCTCTTCTCAACTGGCGTAGTACATACTCAGAGAACTTGTTCTTTTTGTATTGTGTCTTCAGCAAGGACATTGGGAAACACAAATACAAGGAAAATTTGATAATCTTTTATGTTGTCCATCTCAGTTCCATGAAAATACAATTTATTGCTGCAGTTGTTATGAGACATTCAGGTATAACAGTTGCCAAATAGGCTGTCTTATCAATGAGAGTATTTGTTGCTCACAGTTTGACTTGTACAAAGCTATTCACACCTTTTGGCACCATGTTGTAAAACTAGTTATGATTAATAACAAGGTGTGAGGTTTGAAAATGGGCGGGTCAGCCCAAAACAAGTAACCACTGCAGCAATAAATTGTATATTCTTACAACTGAGATGGACAAAATAAAAATTTATCAAGTTTTCCTCAATATTATACAGTTGCAGACCTACCATCCTGAAGCTGTATGCCTCGGATCAGCAAACACAAATACGTTTCTACTGTTGCTGTGTGGGCGCAAGAATTTCACACATACTTCCCTTGCACTAACATTTGTTGCCATTCCAACATACTGCCTCATATGCTCCTTGTTTCAAGATATGTGTTCATAATCAGCAGCAAAACTCCATTGGATAATGGGTTATTTTCACTTTCTCTACTGCTCAAAGCACTATCACATGTTTCTGCAGTGTTTTCGTAATCCTGGAAGCCATGGCCCATCATTGATTTCCCAGGAGGAATGTCTACTTTGTGGTAGCAGGAACTACCAGATTTAGTTGGAGGATAACAAATATCGTTGAGCATTTCTTAGAAACTGGAAGTCCATGCCTCTGTGTAGCTTTGCCAGCCCCCCTCATTATCAGACAATTTCTGTAATACATGATCTGGATCAAATGGGATTAGGCCTGCTGCCCAAAATTCACTCATTATGTTTTTAGTAAATTTGCTGGAATCTTAGTCAGTGTTTGCTTCAGAAGAGATGGAAAAGTATCCTCAGGAATGGTCCCGCGAGTGTAGTTCTTCCATTCAGTTGATCCAGCTCTCCACACTGCTTTCATTGGTCTGAAGAAGCTTACAAGAAGTAGTTGGAGGAGGTAGGTGCTGTTAGGTGGAAGGAAAATGAATGAAATATGTTCCACTGACACTCTTTGGTAATGTGTAAGGAAACATGACTGAGGAAGTTGTCCCCAATCATCACTATTGGTCCATTTTGCTTCTTCAAGTAGAGGAAAGCAGTTGTAAAGAACCAGTCTTCAAATATCAGCAAATCAGACCATTGAGTTTTATTCCTATTGCAAGGGATTCCCCCTGGGTGACCTTCCTGTCACTTGTGCCACAAATACTCAGATGTAAAAAGGACACATTATGGTGGAAGCAGTTTACCATCAGCAATTGTTGCCATCATTAGTGAGATACTAGATTTCGTTGAATCCATCACTTTTTCAGCATGCTTGGTCCCTTGTTTTGTAATTGTCTGTTGCTTGCTTGGATCATCTGACATGTTGATTTCTTCAAACTCTATGTGATCAAATGTATCTGGCCACCTGGCTGAAAATGACTTACAAGTTCATGGCACCCTCCATCGGTAATGCTGGAATTCAGTAAGGTGTTGGCCCACCCTTAGCCTTGATGACAGCTTCCACCCTCGCATGCATACGTTCAATCAGGTACTGGTAGGTTTCTTGGGGAATGGCTGCCCATTCTTCACAGAGCACTGCAGTGTTGGTCGGTGAGGCCTGGCACAAAGTTGGCGTTCCAGAACACCCCAAAGGTGTTCTATAGGATTCAGGTCAGGACTCTGTGCAGGCCAGTCCGTTACAGAGATGTTGTCGTCGTGTAACCACTCTGCCACAGGCCGTGCATTATGAACAGGTGCTCCATCATGTTGAAAGGTGCAATCGCCATCCCCGAATTGCTCTTCAACAGTGGGAAGCAAGAAGGTGCTTAAAACATCAATGTAGGTCTGTACTGCGATAGTGCCACACAGAACAACATGGAGTGCAAGCCCCTCCATGAAAAACGTGACCACACCATAACACCACGGCCTCCGAATTTTACTGTTGTCACTACACACGCTGGCAGATGACGTTCACCAGGCATTCGCCATACCCACACCCTGCCATCAGATCGCCACATTGTGTACCATGATTAGTCACTCCACACAGTGTTTTACCACTGTTCAATCGTCCAATGTTTACGCTCCTTACACCAAGCGAGGTGTCATTTGGCGTTTACTGGCGTGATGTGTGGCTTATGAGCAGCTGCTTGACCATGAAATCCATGTTTTCTCACCTCCTGCCTAACTGTCATAGTACTTGCAATGGAACCTGATTCAATTTGGAATTACTGTGTGATGGTCTGGATAGATGTCTGCACATTACGACCCTCTTCAACTGTTGGCGGTCTTTGTTAGTCCACAGAGGAGGTCAGCCTGTACGCTTTTGTGCTTTATGTGTCCCTTCACATTTCCACTTCACTATCACATCGGAAACAGTGGACCTAGGGATGTTTAGGAATGTGGAAATCTCGTGTACGAATGTATGACACAAGGGACACCCAATCATCTGACCATGTTTGAAATCTGTGAGTTCCGCAGTGTCCCATTCTGCTCTCTCATGATATCTGATTTACTGAGGTCGCTGATATGGAGTACCTGGCAGTAGGTGGCAGCACAATGCACCTAATTGAAAAGTGTATGTTTTTGGGGTTGTCCATATACTTTTGATCACATACTGTAGTTAATTACGTTGCTAGCTGGAAGATTTTCTAGCATTGGCTTATATTGGAGAAATATAATTTAACTGTCATGTTATTCACTCCTGCATAAACTCTTTTAATAACTTTGCTTGGGCAAATGAGGAGCTCTTCTGAATGCTGCTTGAGGAAAAAATGTGCACATTCTTCTTGTTAGAAAATATCTTCTCTTTTATCGAGATAGCTTTTCACTAAAAATCATCCAGTTTAGTGAAAGGAAATCCCCAATGTGCAACCCTCAAGATACCTTGCTTCAACATTTTTTCTTCTACCTCATTTACTTGTGGTTATCCTCCCAGTTTTGTTTGGATGTATTTCCTGTACTGTACTTTGTTGGGTCGATCTAGGTATACCATACAAATCACACGCTTTTCTGTATGATAATTTGTGATGCTGAATTTACCAAATGTTACATGATCTACTAAGAAGAAAGAGAGCATTAAACGACATGCACTGATAAAATCATGCCACAGTGATAGTCATGTGCACACTTACAAAACAATTCTGCCTTTGGATCACACTCCCATTTCACACACAGGGTCACAGACAGATATTTTACTCCAAAAACTGGGCAGTAGAAAAGTTAAATAATTCTAACCCATGCTCTTCCCATCACAGAGAGCAAAATAACTACATGTGTGAGATTCCATGCTTTGTGTGAGTTTTCTTTAAGTCTTCTTTATATACAGAACTTTTTTTTTAGATTGTATGTGTTTCATTAACATAGATGTTAGGTTTAGAGTTGCCCATTAGGTAGGGCTTGTTTAATGCAATGAATGAATTAACAGTTTGTTGTATCCTTGAAATGCAGCAATCCTTTGAGGACGCTGAACTGAAAAAGCGTGATGAACAGGAAGATGAAGGAAAACCAGATCCTCTAAATCAACTTGTGACAACCTTCTGCCGAGGAGCCATGACTGAACGAACTGGAGCTCTTCAAGAAGATCCACTGTACATGTCGTATGCTGAAATTCAGTCCAAGTAAGTTTAATCTACTTAGGTAAACTTGAACTTACATCAATGAAATATGATATTGATCTCTTTTTTTTTCCTTATTATTCCACTGGTGAAATATTTTTCTGGTGCTTTCGACTGAAGAATTCAAATTTATAGCCATCACATTTGTGGCCCAATGAAAATCTTTGCTTCTGAGTCCCATTTTGAATGTATATTTTCTGTAAATTTGAGATCAGGTGCTATTGACAGTCAGATGATTGAGTTTGTAACACTTAACTATTTTCTTGGACAATATGGTTTTGAATTTCCACCTAAGTTGACTGTGCTGTTTTCGTTTACTGAATGCTACATTTTCAGTTTCACTTATTTCTAGCTTAACAGTTATTATTGTGAGAAATCCACTGGCAGTTTAGTGTGTAGCCCTTTATCAGTTGCTGTACCATTGTTTACATTTTGAAGGAAAGGCCCTAGAATCCACTAAGTGCAAGCAAGTGAGTTTCTGTCCATATTTGGATGTCACTGTTGCAGTATAATCACATGAAACAGAAAAACTGAATGATTTCTTTCATCACCCAAAGTCTGTCCCTCTTCAAACACATACAGATTAATATAAACATAAAGTTTCTAGTGGGTGATACTTGTTTATCATCTTTTGTTTCTGTAAATCCAGTTTTTAATCCACAAGCAGGGCTCTTCCCCATCTCCTCCCACCCTCTTGTTATTGTTCTCATCATCTTCAGCCTCTAGGCTGGTGTACTGCAGCCCTCCATACTAGTTTGTCCTGTGTAAGCCTCTCCATCTCTGCATAACTACTGCAAACCTTATTCATCTTAACTTGCTTACTGTATTCGAGCCTTGGTCTTGTCACTAAAAAAACTTGGGCAACATTAGATAGCATCATCTCGAAAATTCTGTAAAACCATGTTAAAATTATAATGTAACAATACCAGAGAAAGAAAGTTGCTGCTCACCATACAGCGAAGAAGCTGAGTCGCGATAGGCACAACAAAAAGATTCACACAATTAAAGCTTTCAGCCATTAAGGCCTTCGTCAGTAGTAGACATACATACACACACGCACACACAAACACTCACATAAATGCAACTTGCACACACGTCTGCAGTCTCAGAGAGCTGAGACCACACTGCAAACAGCAACACCAGTGCATGATGGTCGCAACTCAAAGAGGTAAAGAGAAAAAATGTAAGAAAATGGTGGGTGGATTTCCTGCGCATAAATGGAAAAACCAAAATGGCCAAAGATGCGTCTAATTGTGCAAAAATTTTAATCTCAAAATCATGTTGACACATTTTAAAAAGAACTCTTCTAAACAAAAATCTTGGCAGGCACCCCACATGTTTATTGGGGAATTTCAAATAGATCATGTAGTGGTTTCATCTGCTAACTACAAAGACAATTTAAATGTCCAAGTTAGGAAAGGGGCAATATTGATTCTGACCATTATTTAATGCAAATAAAAGTAAAACTTCAACCATGAAATCTGTTCAAAACAAAAAATGCTATCCTAAAATTTGACACTGCTAAAATTACCCCACCACTAACAAGCGAACTGGACAAAAAACAATCCAACAATTGGCAAAGTCCAAAAGAAAAGTTCATCAAAACAGCACATAATTTAATTCCACTTTGAAAGAAACAAAAACATACTTGGTGGTAGGTGGATTGTGAAACAGCAGTTAAGTCTAGGCATGAGGCAGTCACAATTTGGAATAGTAACAAAACTGCTGATACATACAACACCTTTCTAACTGTAAGAAAAGAAACATCTAAATTAATCCGACGGACTAAAAGAAACTACAAAAATTCCCAACTTTTAGAAATCAAAAAAGACTTCCAAAAGAACAATGCAAGAAGCTTTTATAAGACATTCAAAACAAAACTAACTGGTTACCAACCTCAGAGTCCTTGCTTCAAAAATGGAAATGGCAGTTTGGCTCGTAACAGCCAGGAAAAGTGTAAGGTATTTGCTATTTATTTAAAAAACTATTGAACTGTCCAGAGCCAGCAAATAAATTCCAACCACAGCAAACTAATAACACCGACGCTAACTCTAAAGAACCTGATGAAATAAAAAAAAAGCTGAACAAATTAAGAGACTTTAAAACAATGAAACGTCCAGAGAACATGGTATAACAGCAGAACTACTAAAATCAGCTGGCCCTAACACTATAAAAGAGATCACTCAATTAGTAGGACATATCTGGCAAACTGAGAAAATACCTGAGGACTGGAAAACTGCCCTAATCCATCCATTGCATAAAAAAGGGGATAGAACTGATATTAATAATTACTGAGGAATCACTCTTCTCCTGGTCACATACCAACTTTTCCCACAGTGTCTCTTGGTCGAGCCCACGAACAGTTAGAACCTAAAATTGGTGAATTACCAAGCAGGCCTTAGATCAAATAGATCCTGTCCGGAACAAATTCTTAATTTAAAACTAATCATTACGCTTAATTCTAGTAACAATATTCCATGTACGTTTGTGGATTTTAAAAAGGCCGTATATGACTCAGTTGATCGTGAATCTCTTTTCCTAATTTTAAAGGAACAAGGGCTATATAATAAAACTCTAACACTGATTAAGGAAATGTTAACCAAGACTAGTTCTAAAATTAAATTTGTGAGTAAATTTCTGAACCATTTGATGTAAAGACTGGTGTTAGACAGGGAGATGGACTCTCCCCTTTACTGTTTAACTGTGTTTTGGAAAAGGTAATAATAGAATAGTGAGAGCAAAAGTCAAGTTAAAATATAGAACAAACAATCAAGCTAGGTATAAATAATATTAAAGTAGACTGCCTCACCTTTGTAGATAATTTGGAAATTTTCACTAGGGATATCACCACAGCTCAAAAACAAATTGAAATTCTTAAAGAAGTTGTGGAAAAAATAGGACTACAAATAACATTCAAAAAATGGAATATATGACATGCAACAAACAAGCACCAAAGTTTCTGAACATGAAATATGGAAAAATAAAAATGGTTTCTCAATTTAAATACTTGGAGGAAATCATAAAGGAAAATGGTCTGGAAAAAGTGCAAACAAGTTCACTGTCAAAAAATGGCAACTGCATTCAGATTAGCAGAAAATAGTTATAATAAAAAATCACTTTCAACATAGTAAACTGAAGTATTACGGTACTGTAATCAAACCTGAATGTCTTTATGGAGCACATACTTTAATTTTAAGTAGAAAGAGAGATATTGATGAAATTCAAAAGAAAGAAAGAAAGATTATTAGGAAAATGTTAGGCCCCAAAATTACTGATGGACAATCTTATAGGCTGAGAAGTTATAAGGAAAGAGAAGAATACACAGACATACATGGTGACATGAGAAAACAAAGACTTAAATTTTAGGGGAACATTAAAAGAATGGCATCCACTAGGTTTACAAAAAAAAATAGTAGAATTCCATGAAAACAGAAGTAAGGTCAAAACTGGGCCAATTAAATGGATGGCTGTAATTAAGGAGGGTCTCAAAGTACCCATCATAACTCAGGCAGACATTACAGATAGAAAAACATTCAGACAAAAGAGGTTTGATTGGAAAGTTGGTCAGAGGCAAATTAGAAAACGGACTGGAACACCGTGGTCTGATGAAAGAAAGAGACTTCATTCTGAAAGGATGAAACAAATTTGGACACAAAGGAAGGCCAATCATCAAAAGTGACATTGATTGATTGTAACTCGCGTGGTCCAGTTGGGCCCATACGTGAATAATATTGAAACTCATTGTATGCAGTTCAGAACTTGTAAGAGGTTTCCCGCCAGTATATTCCTAAATATGATGACAAGCAAGTAGTAGAAGTTGACAGTGTGAAATTCTTGGCATTATAGCTTGATAATAAATTCAGCTGGGAGGAGCATACCACAGAACTGTCGAAGTTCCTAAACAAATCTGTTTGCAATGTGAATGTTGTCAGTCATAGTAGGTATAAAAATGAAAAAAGCTGGTGTACTCTGCTTACTTTCAATCTGTAATATCCAATGGGACTATTTTGGGGACAACAATCCAAGCTTATGTTTTCTGTGTGCAAAATGTGTAATAAGAATTATTTGTAGTGTGAACTCAAGAACGTCGTGCAGTGGCCTGTTTAAGGAATCAGAGGTACTACATATTTATTCGCAAATGAAATTTGTCATTAAAAATGTATTTGTTTTCCAAACCAACAGCTCAGTTCATGGGGTCAATACCAGAAATAAGAATAATCTTGACAAAAATTTAAAGTGACTTGCTTTGGTCCAGAGAGGTACGCATTATGCAAGAACACACATATTCAATAACTTGCAAGCAACCATAAAATGTATCTACAAATAAAGGTCAGTTGAAGAGGAGCCTAAAGGATTTATTAGTGGTGTACTCCTCCTGCTCCATTGATGAATTAATGAGAAGAACTGGCTGATGTGTATATTTTTGATAACATCTGATAATGCTAGCATTAGTAAAATTTGACTTCTGTACAAATATAGTGCAGTAATGTGATCATTGTAAGTAAGTGTTGTATAATGATATTTCTACACTGATGGGGAAAAATTGAAACACCAAGAAGGAGTTGTGTGAAACAAATAAAAGTTGGTAAGCATGTTTCTACATCTGAAAGATGATGTCCATTCAATTTTCACACCAGTCACACAAGAGTGGCGCTAATTGTGCCACTATGAGGATGCAGATCCTCACCACAAGCACATTGTACAGTGCGGTGTTTTATAGACATTTTATTTATTCTAGTGCATTTTGGCACTTCGAAAGTAGTTTATATATTAGAAAGTATGGATGATAAGAAGAAGAAAATCGTGGTAGTCACTGGCAGTTTGTACACTATGTACTAACGTATTTCTTGAAAGAAAAACCACACAATACCTGTAAAGCAATGGACATAACACATAGTGGAACCAACATTTTGTTGGCTGTCACTTATAGTGTTGATTTATACAATTCTTCCCTGCCTTATACACTTCTTTCAAGAGGCCTACTTTTTTGTGAGATTATTTCTGAAATCAGTGAAGGTATTTTAAATCTGTCTTGTGATGCCAATGAAATGCATATTTTTGTCACGAAATATGTTTTGTTTTATTGAAATAAAATAAGTGTGTCTTAATGAAACATATATACTATTTGGCTTGTTTTCTCCATCTAAAAACAGTTCATTACAAAAGATGTTGATGATAGTACTTTAAGGTGTTTGCTCACATGTTTAAAAATACTGTAGTTCTTAAATTTTTTGCCAACTTTTGTCTTTGCTTACCCTTGAGATCTCAAGATTTGTGAGGGAAAAATGCTAAGACTTGTCTGGAAATCAGGGAAATATCAGTGAGTATCACTTGGGAAAACTTGTGGCAACCCTGGGTCTGGGTGTGATTTTGTATGACAACAGGAACACTCTTGTGGTTATCCCATGCACACTGACTGCAAATCTGTAGATCCGTCTGTCAGTTTGACCTGTTGTACTGTCATTTGTGAACAGCATTCCAGGGAATGTTTACCAGCAGGATAACACTCGCCTGCATACCGCTGTTGTAACGCAACTTGCTTTGAGAGTGCCAACATGTTGCCTTGGCCTGCTTGATCACCAGGTCTGTCTTTAATTGAGTACATATAGGACATCATAACATAACTCCAGCATCATCCACAAACAACACTAATTCTCTCTGTATTGACAGACCAAATGCAACAGGTATGGAACTCTAATATACAAACTGACAGCCAGCACCTGTACAATACAATGCATCCACGTATGCATGCTTGCCTTCAGTGTTGCGGCAGTTACACTGATTATTAATGTTCCAACATTTCACATTTGTAATGGTTTATATTGCATTGTTAATCACGTAAATATTTTGCCTAGACAATAGTATTCCTGAAATTTCGTTACTTTACATTAATTAATTTTTGATGTTGCCATTTTTTTTTTTCCGTCAGTGTATTTGATGATGCATGGCTAAATATAGCCTAAGAGTTATCATATTTACTTCGGTGTACTGAACATTTACATGTTTTGTGACAAGTTATTTATTAAATTTTAAATGAAAATATGTGTAAAATTTTTTAAATGGAAAATCCAGGATGGAATATAACAATATTATGAAAAGTGTAGTTATTTTTTTCTTGTTTCTGCATGGCTAAATATAGCCTAAGAGTTATCATATTTACTTCGGTGTACTGAACATTTACATGTTTTGTGACAAGTTATTTATTAAATTTTAAATGAAAATATGTGTAAAATTTTTTAAATGGAAAATCCAGGATGGAATATAACAATATTACGAAAAGTGTAGTTATTTTTTTCTTGTCTCAATCCAAGAGATCCATTTCACACAGTTTTTTAGCCCATTTCCTACCTCCTGCATGCATTTTCCTCTGTTACCAAATTTACGATTCCTGGTGTTTCAAGACTTCAAGATGTGCCCTATCAATCTATCGCTTCATTTACTCAATTTGGGCCATTAAGTTCTTTTCTCTGTGATTTGATTCAGTATCGCTTCATTTGTTACTGATCTACCCATCTAATCTGCAGCATTCTTCTGTAGCATCACTGTATCCTCTCTTGTCCTTTCTGGTTATTACCCAAGGGTCAACTGCATATAAAGATGCACTTAATGCACATACTTCCAAGTGTGTGTGTGTGTGTGTGTGTGTGTGTATGTGTGTGTGTGGGAGGGGGGGGGGGGGGTGACTGGAGTCGGACTGTCTCACATGATTGAAGAAGAGGATTCTGTTTGTAAACATACTATTCTTTATCTTATGTGTGTATGGAAAGTTCATTTAAAGATGAACAGATTAAGAGGAAGGAAACTGAAACAGATAGAAAATGGATTTTCATATGTACTTGGCAAAACCTCACGGGAGCATCACATTTTAGAAACATGCCAATCATATGTTCCAACTGTAAATAATTCTGTGTGTAGTGTCCAGCTTTCTATTGAAGGTGTGCTTGTACTTTTATCTTCATCAGGTCTTGTGGAGAGGAAGAAGAAGAAGGTGAAGAAGAAGGCGGTGATGAAGAGGGAGCAGCTTCAATCCATGTAAGCAGATACTAGCCCTTCCATGTCTTATTTACATTTTAGTCATCTTAAAGTGACCAATATCCTTTCCTACATTCACACAGAGATAACATACAACAACGTCACTCAATTGGAATTAAAATTTTCTAATTTTTCTTTTATTAATTGCTTACTATTACTAACCATAACTCTGTCTGATCTCTATAGCGAACAATGGACAAATTAATGGTATGTATAACTTTGTACTTGTCTTCTTATCAATATATAAAGAGATAATCCTTATGATTTCTTAATTCTTTACATCTTTAGTTATTCATCAGACATTCATTTTTTATCATAAACTGCTTCCAGAGATATAATATTTGTGCATTCTCAATGTGACTTCAGTTTGCATAATATCAGAAGAATAACCTAATGTAACATAACTGGGATTTCTTCATCTTTTATGCAATCTCATTTCTCAGTTGGTTCAGCATAAGTGATCATTTCAGATGTTCTGGAAAGTTGAACACTGAACTTTGGTACCATAATGTCAGTACCAGTAGAGAATAATTTTTTAAAAAGAAAAAGAGGTCAGCTGGAAATGTAATATGACAGGAGACAGCCAACTGCTCATTATTTATTAAAAATATTGATGCAAGGCTGTGGAGAAAGTGGGGCTACAGGGGAAAAAAAGAAAAAGAAAAAAACATGAAATATTGAACTACTAGAGCCTTCAGTGGAGCAGCAAAATCACAGAAAAGATGTAGAAATACGCTTTACAGAGTAGAAAGTCACTCAGAAAGCCAGGCTAAGAGAAATAACACACTTCACAATAAAAATATGGTGAGAAGAATATAATAGGAGGAAACATTCCACATGGGAAAAATATATCTAAAAACAAAGATGAAGTGACTTACCAAACGAAAGTGCTGGCATATCCATCCGCACATACACAGACACAAGCAGACATTAAATTTTTTGCCAACTTTTGTCTTTGCTTACCCTTGAGATCTCAAGATTTGTGAGGGAAAAATGCTAAGACTTGTCTGGAAATCAGGGAAATGTGTGTGTACGAGTGTATACCTGTCCTTTCTTCCCCCTGAGGTAAGTCTTTCCGCTCCCGGGGTTGGAATGACTCCTTACCCTCTCCCTTAAAACCCACATCCTTTCGTCTTTCCCTCTCCTTCCCTCTTTCCTGGCGAAGCAACCGTTGGTTGCGAAAGCTTGAATTTTGTGTGTATGTTTGTGTTTGTTTGTGTATCTATCAATATGCCAGCGCTTTCGTTTGGTAAGTCACATCATCTTTGTTTTTAGATATAAAAATATGGTGAGGATTACAACCTGATATCAAATTCCAAGTTAGCAGTTCCAGTTTAGCTTTTCTATCATTTTTCCGTATGTTCCATCACGTGTATGGCAGAGAACAACCTCTCAGCAAGATGACAGTAAGTTCTTTGCAATTAGCACTGAAAATGAATTAATAATAAAAAAAAAAGGCTGCAAGTTACAGTCGAATGAGGCACGCAGTATTATTAACCTAGAGTATGTAATAATAATGAGCTGCAGGGATTTCATAAGCGCAGGTAGGACTCATAAGCTGACGGGGCAGATAAAAATCAAAATTAGAAGAAGAAAAGTATAATATGGAGAAAGGGTAGAAGTATAGAAAGAGAAGAACAAATAAATAATAATAAAGCACTTAGAGAAAGTAAACTAAAAATTAAAAGAAAGGGCAGGGAGGGGGGTGGGGGGGGGGGGGGCATTCACTAATGCACCATGTGAAACAGAATGGAGTAGGAAGGTATGGGACATGACTAAAGAGAAAAAGGGTGAAAGAAAGAAGGAGAAACTAATATTATAGAAAAGAACGGAAATTACACCAAGAGAACTGCCAAAGGTATGTATGACCAGGAAAATATGTGTAGTAAAAATGTTGGAAGAAAACTGGAAACAGCAGAAATAGTGCCCCAAAAAGTATTTGTGTGGCAGAGAGTACATAAATATAATGAATACCATAAAATCAAGGAAAAATATTTAAAGAGAAAGGATAAAAATGCAGATGAAAAATTAATAAATTTAAACTCAGAGTATAGGAGATGTTATCATTGCTACCAGATAAGGCAATTATTAGATGATGTGTTTCATTATCACTTTTGTATGTGAAGATGGTATCTGTTCTTTTGGACATGTCCGAAAGAACAGATACCATCGGTGACCATGCAGCATGTTAGAATGAAATTACAATGAAATGAATATGCCTAGCTGCTTACAGGTGTTGATATAAGTCAACGGGGACAGTTAAAAATGTGTGCCCCGACCGGGACTCGAACCCGGGTCTCCTGCTTACATGGCAGACACTCTATCCATCTGAGCCACCGAGGACACACAGATAAATAGTGCGACAGCAGGGACTTTTCTCTGGCACACCTCCCGTGAGACCCACATTCGCAACTTATTGTCCCGCACTATATTCATAGTGCCCTGCCCATTATACTTATTACTTGTGGCTTTACTGCTGATTCCCTTAAGAGTTCGGGCTCTGTTTGTGCATCCGCACAGAAGATGATGGTCAAGTGGCCGGTGAGCCTTAACTATATATATGAAGATAGTATCTCTTCTTTCCCAAGACCCATGGGAGGCGTGCCAGATGTAAGTCCTTGCAGTCGCACTGTTCCTCTGTGTGTCCTCAGTAGCTCAGATGGATAGAGCGTCTGCCATGTAAGCAGGAGATCCCGGGTTCGAGTCCCAGTCGGGGCACATATTTTCAACTGTCCCTGTTCACTCATATCAATGCCTGTAAGCAGCTAGGGGTATTCATTTAATTGTAATTATCACTTTTGACTTCCATGCAGAAAATGAAGTGTTCTTAATACAGTTTCACAGTTAGTTTTCTGTTCCATGAATAATTTGTACAATTAATTCTGGTGATTTGCATCAAGTTATTTTACATTCATATTACACATTTTATATGTAAATATGACTATAGGTACTTTGCAAAATTTATTTTAAACATCCTATCACATATCAAAAGTAATTAAAATAAACTAAAAAAGAATTCCATTATTATCAACACAGAAGAAGACTTGTCTTCTTCTTCTTCCTCTTCTTCTACTTCTGCCATTAAAAAAAAAAGAAAAGAATAGAAAATGCAGAGGGGGTGTTGGGATGAGCTTTTCTAACACACAAATCTTCAGTCACTTATCCATTCACTAACAAATAGATAACTTAACATTGATTGTATTCGAAAACACCCTCAATTCTGTAACTACTTTTTAATTCATAACCTTATTTGCAAATACAGTTCAAAATAAAAATGTAAAAAAACTCACACCCACACATTACTGTGGTCATATAGGACATAATTTGGAATATTTACTCCATATTTAGAAGACAATCACTCATGAGCTCTTGTGTAATACTAGTGAACCTGTTAATACTTCACAATTGCTAAAACTGTATGGGAATTGAATATTTGTCATAATCCCCTTCTCCCCTGTCTCCCTGTCCATCTCCTCCTCCCACGTTGTTCTCTCTGTCCATCTCCTCCTCCCCAATCTCTCTCTCTCTCTCTCTCTCTCTCTCTCTCTCTCTCTGTCTCCTGCTCCCCCCTTTCTCTGTCCACCTCCTCCTTTCCCCTCACTATGTCCATTTCCTCCCCCACCTCTCTGTCCATCTCCTCTTCCTCCCTCTCTCTGACCTTTAGACTTCCTTATTACAATTGCAAACAAAACCTCAAGTGGTGGAAATTGATGTCGCTTAAAATGAATGTATAAATTGATTGGGATCATTGGTATAAGGGATGTGAGAGGGACCTCTTCAACTGCTGGATCTGTGAGGCTAATAGCTTCAGTGACAGTATTTGGCAAAGTTTTAATCTACAATTGGGCAGGTTTACAAAGTTGTTAATGATTCAGATTCCATAGTAGTATTCTGACCATAAGCCAGTCAGCTATAAATTTTCCTGTTTTCCATTAAAACAACCTGTGAGAAAGAAAACAAAATAGCATGCAGTTGTGTATACAGTTTTTGTTTAAAATTATGTATATGGAGCAAAAATATGTATAGGAAAAATGATTTGTCTTATGGTTTAAACGCCCTGCTTTTGTAGTTAAAACTGACAGCGGAAAAAAAATCTCACATTTTACAGCGTAGCATGTTCTTTCTCGCAGTTGGTTTTAACAGAAAACTTGTAGATTGTTGTTTAAAGAATATATAATATTTGTTGGAGTATCACTTAAAAATTTGAAGTAAATCGGTCAAGATCTTTTTGAGATTATTGCTAACAACATTTCCCCTTTGTATATTATATATGTATTTACATACTCTGTGTTGTTGTTGTGGTCTTATCCTGTGCAAGCGTCTTCATCTCCAAGTAACTACTCCAACCTACATTCTTCTGAATCGGCTTAGTGTATTCACCTCTTGGTCTCTTGGTTTATACCCTCCATGCTGCCCTCCAATACTAAATTAGTGATCCCTTGATGCCTCAGAACATGTCCTAACCAACCAATCCCTTCTTCTAGTCAAGTTGTGCTACAAATTCCTCTTCTCCCCAATTCTATTCAGTACCTCCTCATTAGTTACGTGATCTACCCATCTAATTCTTCTGTATAATACAATTATATATATTAAAAATAAATATGCTATGTCCATCTGACTGTTTATTAGAGCTGTGTGTAAAAATTTGTAGTAAATTGGTCAAGAACTTCATGAGACTTTTACTAATGAAGGAGATAAGTGCATGAACACAATCTGGCAATCTGCCTTGCCTCAGGCTTCCTCCCCTTCACCCTGTTATGCTCCAGAAACAGAGTTTATCCCTTAATATGTCTCTACTGCACTCAGATGTACTACATACATGGAGTATTTGTTTTTAACCCACTTCATTTAAAGCTAGACATGAATTTTATATTTTTAAAACAATATTTTTAATAATCTATGGTTTTGCCACCCCCAAAAAAAATGAATAGGAATTTTTTGTAGGAAACTTAATTCAATTTCACTAGAAGCTGTGGGATTTGAGTTACCAAAAAAAAGTTTCTTTTAAATGATCCCTCATGAGAATCCTCACACCCAACTGATCAGGATTTTCAGTGTGTTGTTCAGGACACACACTCCTTGCACTGTGCAAAAATTTGCAACAAATGATTTTTCCCATAATTTTCCTTCATTGAATGGACTGTGTAGTCTTGTGAAGAACATAGACAATAGGAGGCTAAATTTGAATTTGCTATTTGTTTTGAACTTCTATCATGTTTGTGCATGTGTTGAGTCATCGAAATTATGCCCCCCCACCCCCACCCCTCCCACACATACACACACAGTTGTACAGATAAATTGTGCCGGCTGAATACACAAAGCCAGGACTGCATTTCTGCCTGTTGACTGTGGTGAAATGTTGTGTTGGATGCAATGGGGTAGGAGAGAAAAGAACCAGGGAGTGAGAGGCAAGGTTGGAGGATGGTGGCTGTCAGCTCAGAGGAAGGCACCAGATGTACAGGATCAGAATGCAAGAGGAAGGGCCAGCAGGTGCATGAGACAGGAAGGTGACACATGGAGCATGGCACTGGTGAATTCCTCCGGCACATGATGGTGGTGATATGGAGAAGTAGATTTAGACAGGGTGACAGAACAGTGGAAGGGAAGTCACCGAGGAAGCTGTTGGTAAAGTTAGTGTACTTGGAGAGGTTGGTAGCGGATGTGGAGCAGAGGGTTAGTTGATATTGAAATGAGGAGGATTACAGGAATCAGGGACAGGTTCCAAGAACAACTTGCATCTATGTAGTTTAGAGAAAATGGTGCTACGTGCATTGTAAAACAGCGTTTGAAATTGACCGTGTTGTGATCAACAGTGTGCTTTGTCATGGGGTAGGCAACTCTGTTCTCAGCCAGTTTGGAGGCCATTCATTCAGATGAGCAACTGATTATTGGCTATGCTCACATGAAATGCTGTTTGTAAAATTTAAACTTCATGGCTGGAAATGTAAATTATTAAAATATTCTGCATTATTTGCCATGGTTGGGGAATTTCTTGTTGAAATCCCTATCTGCTAAGGACATCTTCAAGGGGAAGCTGTTGGTTTTCTGAAGGTCTGATACAAATCTTGGCTCACTGCTGACTAAAGTAAAATATGGTTTCCACATGCTACTACATACAGATGTGACATCACATTTTTTGAAAATCATGCACAATTTGGCATTTTTGGACACTGTCATCTGCTCTGGTCCTGTTTGAAGGAGTCCATTCATTCAGATGAACAGCTGGTATTGGCCATGCCCACATATAAACATTTTTATGGGAATATATACTCATTGCTTTGAGAATTGGGTCGTTTTCTTGTATATTTTATGTTTTATTTTTAATTATAAATGACTAAGTGCTGAATGTTTTAAAACTGATGCTAACATTACCACAAAAATAACAAAAGATAGCCTAATTTTTTTAAAAAAAATTCTACTTATTATGTTTTAATAATTATTTTGTGAACTTTATTTGGTTGTTAATGGAACAGAGATGTTAACAATTAAGGAAAGTAGGCTTACTGTAAGTTTAATAAGTAGAATGTTTTGTGTTTGTTAACATTGTTAATCATATAATGTACATGTCTACAGGAACAAGAAATGGAAAAACAAAAGCTCCTGTTCCATCAAGCACGCTTAGCAAATCGTGGTGTTGCAGAGATGGTTCTTCTGCATATATCAGCATGCAAAGGAGTACCAAGTGAAATGGTTATGAAAACTTTGCAACTTGGTATATCAATACTGAGAGGAGGAAACAGCGATATTCAAATGGTGAGAAACAGCAATATTCATAAAACAAATTAAATCATCACACCATATTGAAGTTGGAGTTCAAGCTTTCAGGATCAGTGTCTCCTTCTTGTAGCAGAACGGTTGAAGGAGAAAGAAGAGACATGAAGGAAAAGGACTGGCAATGTTTAGGAAATGAGGACAGTTATGGAGAAGCCATCCAGAACCCTGAATCAGGAGACACATTCCAGAGAGGATGAGAATAAAAGTCTCAAACTTTTCCTTCTCGTCTTGTCCAGTAAGTCTCCTCTGACCTGGCATTCTGGGCGACTTTTCCATAACTGTCCCCATTCCCTAAACATCAACAGTCCTTTTTCTTCATCCCTCTTCCTACCCCTTTAACCTTTCTGCCAGAAAAAGAAGCCACTGGCTCCAAAAGCTCACAGATTTCCTTAACTTTCTTATATGGATTTTTCCTTTTGCCACTTGGTGAGTAGATTTTTGATGCATCCAGTTATATAATGTAGATGTAGACACATTTCACAGGCAATGGGGATAGTTAACATGATTGGCTGCTGACATTTGTTGAATCCTGAATCCGTATAATTGTTGGAGTCACATGGAATACACTGTGTGGTTGTGAGGCATATTTTGAGGAGGCTTCTCTGGTGAGAATCAAGATCTCTTGTCAGCACTTCTCAGAGACAGGTGTTGCCTTTTGAGGCAAACTGAGAAACTCCTTGATTGAGAAGTAGCAGCTCCAGTCTCATAAACTGGCATACGGCGGTGTGCTGACCACATGCCTGTCCATATCTGCATCCAGTGATGCCTGTGGTCTGAGGATGACACGGCAGCCGATTGGTACCATCGAGACTTGTAATCTTACCCTCCCACACATCACCATTAAATTTTTCTTAATGCCTTCATTGGTTTCAAAAGCTTCAAGAGGTGTAAGATATACAAAAGAAAAACTTTTTACTTATCTTCATTTTCTCTTGTTGTTGGCTCCAAGTATTGCATCTATGGGTACATTCTAGCAGCTGATATTTTCATTTAACTTTGTGGGTTCCTGATGACTAAATAAGTGATGAATATTTGCCTGTATATTTCTTGAATTTTATTATTTGTCACATTATTAAATATCACACCATTTTTTTACAATTTCCACTGAACATTCCAAATTACATTGTTCGTGTAGATCGTATAAATATGTCTGTCTCCATCGGAGACATGCCCACTACTACTGACTTTCTGCGGTACTCATAATATTCGAAAGAGTTTACAAAGCAAAAGAGTTTACAAACTTTATTAACAAAAGAAGAATCATCACCAAGATATAACATTATTTTATAAATGAATCCAGAAATAAATTTAAAAATTAGGGTTAGATTGTACAATTAATAATATGAATTTTAAGTATACTGGAAATTTCATAATTTCAAATATTTTAAAAAGAAGAGTAATTTTAACTGTACATACAGAGTACTAACAAATTAATTTCTTTTTATACATTTTAGCATGAAATATAATAGATCATATACAAAATCAAATGAAATTCTTTCAGTGAAACAGCCAAGAATGTTCACCCCTATACCAGATATATAAAAACCAATACCAGGATTAATGAGAAAGCGCTGGTAGATAGACACAATAAAAAACACACAAACACACACACAAATTTCAAGCTTTCGCAACCCAAGGTTGCTTCATCAGGAATGAGGGAAGGAGAGGGAAAGACGAAAGGATGTGGGTTTTAAGGGAGATGGCAAGGAGTCATTCCAATCCCAGGAGCAGAAAGACTTACCTCAGGGGGAAAAAAGGACAGGTATACACTCGCACACACATACATATCCATCTGCACACATACAGACACAGGCAGACATATGTAAATGCAAAGAGGTTGGGCAGAGATGTCAGTCGAGGCAAAAGTACAGAGGCAAAGATGTTGTTGAATGACAGGTGTTGTACGAGGGATGGCAACTTGAAATTAGCAGAGGTTGAGGCCTGGTGGGTAATGGGTAGAGAGAATATAATGAAGGGCAAGTTCCCATCTCCAGAGTTCTGATAGGTTGGCATCGGTGGAAAGTATCCAGATAACCTGGACGGTGTAACACTGTGCCAAGATGTGCTGGCCGTGCACCAAGGCATGTTTAGCCACAGGGTGATCCTCATTACCAACAAACACTGTCTGCCTCTGTCCGTTCATACGAATGGACAGTTTGATGCTGGTCATTCCCACATAGAAGGCTTCACAGTGTAGGCATGTCAGTTGGTAAATCACGTGGGTGCTTTCACATGTGACTCTGCCTTTGATTGTGTACACCTTCAAGGTTACAGGACTGGAATAGGTGGTGGTGGGAGGGTGCTTGGGACAGGTTTTACACCGGGGGCAGTTACAAGGGTAGGAGCCAGAGGGTAGGGAAGGTGGTTTGGGGATTTCATAGGGATGAACCAAGAGGTTACGAAGGTTAGGTGGATGGCGGAAAGACACTCTTGGTGGAGTGGGGAGGATTTCATGAAGGATGGATCTCATTTCGGGCAGGATTAGAGGAAGTCGTATCCCTGCTGGAGAGCCACATTCAGAGTCTGATCCAGTCCCGGAAAGTATCCTGTCACAAGTGGGGCACTTTTGGGGTCCTTCTGTGGGAGGTTCTGGGTTTTAGGGAATGAGGAAGTGGCTCTGGGGATCTGGTTATTTGCTTCTGTACCAGGTTGGGGGGGGGGGGGGGGGGTAGTGGCGGGATGCGAAAGCTGTTTTCAGGTTATTGGTGTAATGGTTCAGGGATTCAGGACTGGAGCAGATTCGTTTGCCACGAAGCCCTAAGCTGTAGGGAAGGGACTGTTTGATATGGAATGGGTGGCAGCTGTCATAATGGAGGTACTGTTGCTTGTTGGTGGTTTGATGTGGACGGATGTGTGAAGCTGGCCATTGGACAGATGGAGGTCAATGTCGAGGAAAGTGGCATGGGATTTGGAATAGGACCAGGTGAATCTGATGGAACCAAAGGAGTTTGAGTTTGGAGAGGAAATCCTGGAGTTCTTCTTCACAGTGAGTCCAGATCATGAAGATGTCATCAATAAATCTGTACCAAACTTTGGGTTGGCAGGCCTCAGTAACCAAGAAGGCTTCCTCTAAGTGACCCATGGATAGGTTGGCGTACAAGGAGGCCATCCTGGTACCCATGGCTGTTCCCTTTAATTGTTGGTATGTCTGGCCTTCAAAAGTGAAGAAGTTGTGAATCAGGATGAAGCTGGCTAAGGTAATGAGGAAAGAGGTTTTAGGGAGGGTAGCAGGTGATCGGCGTGAAAGGAAGTGCTCCATTGCAGCGAGGCCCTGGACGTGCGGGATATTTGTGTACAAGGAAGTGGCGTCAATGGTTACAATGATGGTTTCCGGGGGTAACAGATTGGGTAAGGGTTGCAGGCATTCGAGAAAGTGGTTTTTGTCTTTGATGGGAAACTTTGTATGTAGTGTTGTCTGAAAGCTGACGCAGTCCCTCAGCCACATACTCCCGACGATCCAAGTACCACGGTCGTGGAACCCTTGTCAGCCGGAAGAATGACGATGGATCGGTCAGCTTTCAGATCACGGATAGCCTGGGCGTCAGCTGTGGTGATGTTGGGAGTAGGATTAAGGTTTTTCAAGAAAGATTGAGAGGCAAGGCTGGAAGTGAGAAATTCCTGGAAGGTTTGGAGAGGGTGATTTTGAGGAAGAGGAGGTGCGTCCCACTGTGACGGAGGACAGAACTGTTCCAGGCAGGGTTCAATTTGGATAGTGTCTTGGGGAGTTGGATCATTAGGAGTAGGATTAGGATTATTTTTCTTCGTGGCAAAGTGATATTTCCAGCAGAGACTACAGTAAATCTTTGATGAGGGCTGTTTAGTTGAATCTGGGAGTAGGGTTGAAGGTGAGGCCTTTGGATGGGACAGAGATTTTGGATTGGGAGAGAGGTTTGGAGGAAAGGTTAACTACTGAATTGGGGTGTTGTGGTTCCAGATTGTGTTGACTAGAATTTTGGGGTTTTGGGGGGGGGGGGGGAGTGGCGCTGGAAGTGGGAGATTGAGTAGATGGGAGAGACTGGATCTGTGTGCAATGAGAGGAGGTTGAGGTTTGTTGGAAAGGTTGTGGAGGGTAAGTGAGTTGCCTTTCCGGAGGTGGGCAACCAGGAAATTGGATATTTTTTTGAGGTGGAGGGTGGCATGCTGTTCTAATTTGCTGTTGGACTGTAGGAGGATGCTCTGAGCAGCCGGTGTGGAAGTGGGAGAGGAAAGATTGAGGACTTTGATTAGGGATGGGAGTTGACGGGTGTGTTCATTGACTGAGTTGATGTGTAGGTGAAGGATTAGGCAGGTGAGGGCTATGGATTGTTCGGTTTGCAACTGGTATAGGGACTGATGGAAAGTAGGGTTACAGCCAGAGATAGGAACTTTAAGTGTGAGGCCTTTGGGGGTAATGGCAAATGTCAGACAAGCCTGAGTAAATAAAATATGGGAGCGTAATCTGGCTAGGGTGAAGGCATGTTTGCGGAGGGAATGTAAATAAAATTGTAGGGGGTCATTGTGGGGATGTTGTGAGGGCGACATGGTATTAGAAGGTGTGTGTGCACACATACAGCAATTGTCAGTGACAATACAAAGCACATACATTTGTATTTACAAGACCAAGCTCTGAATCAGAAAGAAAAGAATTTCAAGAAAAAGAAGAATAATATTTTGCTTCTGAATCAGCAGTCTCAAGAAGAATTGTTTGAATATTAAACACAATATGATTACAATGTTATTTATGGATAAATCAGAATTACATCTTGAGTTTAGGGAAGTATGAATGAAATACAACTTATCCTCTTCATTCTACACTACTGACTCTGAATAGAGTTCCTCCTGTCTCTCAACATTTCCCTAATCCCCCCCTTCCAAGAAGAAAGGGAATGGGTAGAAAGAGAGAGAGAAGGTGTAAATAATGTATAGATATTATTACATCAGTTATCTTTTGTCTCTGTAATTGCATCCCTTTCTTTTGTTGTGGGTTGTCTGCTGAGAAACTTCCCACTCTCCTCTTCAGACAAAAGCTGTAAGCGATCAGTTTCATAACCACCTTTAATTACATTATATGTTATTAGGGAATGCTAAACCACCTCAAGGAAAAGAAGGATGTTGGTTTCTTCACGTCAATTGCTGGTCTCATGAACTCCTGCAGTGTTCTGGACTTGGATGCATTTGAACGCAACACTAAAGCTGAAGGGCTTGGGGTAGGATCTGAAGGAGCTGCAGGAGAGAAGAACATGCATGATGCTGAGTTCACTTGTGCCCTTTTCCGATTCATACAACTGACCTGTGAAGGGCACAATCTTGGTACGTATGGCTTGAAGGTGTTTTCATAATTGGATACTTACAACATAGCTGAACTTCTTTATGGAAACTCTTAATTATTTTTAAAACAGTCATTTGTGTTGAATTTTTTGAGATGTAGAACTTGTCTGTATCATGTGTGCAGTGCCTCTCTTGGCATATTTCAGTGAGTGAATGTGATGTCAGAGTAACAGAAGTTAATCAAAATAGGTAATGTGATGATAATCAACAGCCATCAGTACCCCTTCTGTCTGGTACTTTGACCAGTGACTAGAATTAATTATTGTTTTGCTTGTACTGTACTAGTGTATCTTCTCTGTATGCTCAATTAGTTATTAAGGATGTATGTTCCATGTTCCCTAGATCATATTCACAATAAATATTATAATATGCAATGTGTCACTTGATCAAAAGATTGCAGAGATGATTACATATTTGCTCACCATGTACAAGTTTCTAATTAACTAATTATTCCAGTTTAAAAATTCCTGTATTGTATAGAAGGTGGTGTTAAGGAAAAACACCTTTAAGTTACATGTGAAAGCACTTTAAGCTGTCTGTAATATATTTTATTTTAATGTGAAGATTACAAAAGAGATTCATAGCTGATACCTTAAAAATGACACATTGAGTTGCAGATAGGCACAATAAGAAGATGGTTCACACTGACTTTTCAGCCAAAGCCTTGTTCAGAAAAGAAAGGAAAACACATACACACAAGAAGGCACATCTGATGCACACAAGAGTGCCATCTCCAGCTGCTCTGGAGTTGATATTCCAACCTAGACTCTCCATTGTTAGATTTATAGCCAAACATTGCACTGCATTCTGTGTCAAAGTTAGATTCACCAGAGGGAAGTGCAGATTGTATTTTCTTCTCATACAATATTGCTGTACCTCTCATAGAACATATTAGATTAAGAAGTGCCAAAATAGTTTTAAGTATATAGTGTAAAGCTGTGAAATAAACTACTCCTGGCAATGAGGAACCTACTATACATTTACTTTGGGAGGCATCACAGAACCTGTTAATAAGGATCCATGTTTACAAGATAAAAGAATTCTATAATTGTATGATAACCTAAATCTAACATGTAATTTTTAAGGTAAAATCTGAATGTTGTTTGTAATTTTAAATGTAAAATCTTATTATTGCAGGGACTATATTTGCATAAGTCTAGTTATCAAAACCCACATTGTGTACATGGTGTGCTGTTAGTGAATAAATAATAATATATCTCTTACATTTAAACTAAAGGCTGTGATTAATATTCTCAAGTATTTAAGCAGATGCATGCAAGATGTACCTGAATGATCTCCACATATGATTCTAATTATCTTCTTTTGTACAAGGAATACCTTTCTGAGTAAAAGAGGAGCTACCCCAGAATATTCTACCATATTACATCAGTCAATGAAAATATGTAGAATATATTAACTGACTGATTTCTGTGTCTCATCATTGACACCCCCCCCCCCTCCCCCTCCCCCAAAGTTGTCAATTATTGTTATGGAAAAGTAGCTGATCCTAATTGTTTTATAGGGTTTACTATATGATTTTTTCCAGTTTAAGTTTTCAACAATATGCATACCAAAGAACTTAGAACTTAGTACACTGTTTTTTTGTAAACTACATTCATAATGAGTGTGATATTTTGACAGTGCAATGCTGGATGAGCTGTGTTGTTTCTAAATTTAGAGCTAGTCCATTTGCGTAAAACCAATTAATATCTTTAACAAAAAAATAATTAATGACTTTTGTATAGATGCTTCTTTGATTTGCTTGACAATAATGCTTCTATCATGTCTAAAATGGAAAAAAATTGCCTCCTGATTCAAATAAAATGGTAGACTAGACCACTGACAAAGAGCAAGAAGAATAGCAGGTCCATGATTGTACCCTACACAACGCTCATTGTGATTCCTTTCCATGAAGAGGATATAGTGTTCTTGTTTGTGTTCCTCAAATGTCCTATTGTAACTTTCTGCTTGATGTTTCTTAAATAGGAACTAATTCAGGCATGTGCTGAACCATGTATCCGATAAAAACTTAACTCACAGAAGATCTGGAATGGTGATGTTTAATCATTCCACTGGGGGCCAAATCGCACAATAACCCTGGGTTCGGTGTGGGGTGATGGTGGGGTGAGTGGACTGCTGTGGCCTGTTGTGGGTTTATGAACCTCTGAGGGCTATGGCGGGACAAAACCTCTCTGTTGTTTCTAGGTCCCCAGTTTAATGTAATACAATACCATACAATGGCCAGTTCAATATTGGTTAACTTTCGATAAGCCTCATTAATAGTTTTCAGGCATATGTCAGGAGTTTACTGTTGAGCATCTACGAGCAGTAAAAACATAACCACACAGTTCTTGGATATGAATATGGTACATGTGACACTATTGAACAGAAACTCATTGTTTTAACACACAGCCTATTTGTGTTATACTTATTTCACAGTTAAGTTGATGCATTGTTGTTGATCTAACTAATACAGATTTCTCGTCAGAAAATCAGCCGTGGACTGACTGTCTCAGGACCAAAAGTCAGGCCCCTATATATCCTCACAATGATAGGTACTGAAACTATACATTGTTTGATGTTAAAGAAATTACAATTAAAACATAACTCATTCAATTAGCTGAATACGTTGAGAAATGCCTTCTTTCTAATGGTTTCTTCTACTACAAGGGTTAGGTCGAAATTACTTGTTTGAATGACGAAATTAACAGATATAGTTATGCAAACAGTGCTTTTGACAAACCTCGTAATTATTTTGGAATTAAATAAGGGCTGGCTTTGCTAACATGTTTTCGAATAGATAAAATAAATAGTTTAAGAATCCTAGTGGTGGTTCTTCCAAATATCTGTAATTAGTACAGAATTTATATATGTTTATAAGTCAACAACAGAATTTAAGTTACGAAACAATTACTGATTTCACCCTATAACATAAGATATTAACTAGGAATAGTCAAAATGAATTAGGAAATTGAGTACATACAAAAAACTGAACACAAAATTAGATTTGATACTATATTTATGGAAATGCAGATTATACTCAGTGTGTTAATGGTAATTAGTCAAAAATGAATTGAAGGAGGCAGACGGCAAAACAAGAAAGGAAGTAAAGGGATCCCAGCTTGCTTCGTCACAAGACGAAAAATATTTACAATTGTTAGATCGGTTTCAGCTTCCTTGGTGTTGTCTTCAGACAACTTAGATCACAGAATATGGACCAAGTTTTACTGCAAAATCACTTAGAGCGTGGCTATTTATAGTGAAACATGGCATTAATAAACCAACAGTTCCAGTAGTATACATTATCACTGGTGATATATTCCAGGCTGTTGTACATTTATCTCATTGACATTTACTTCTTTCTTAGTTGCTGTTTCTGTGATGGAATATGATTACTGGTCAGAATGAACCAACCCTTTTGAAACAGCTGGAGATTACAGTAGGCTGTTAAACACTAGTATAATGTAAACATCACAGTGAACATTAATAGCTTAAAATCTTTTCTGTAATGAATGTATTTTAAAACCCTTTTCTTATTCCAAAAACTTATACAAACTGTGTTACTACAATAACGGCAATTTCAGGATGGAAAAACAAAGGAAAGGTAACCACTTACCTATAAATGATTGACTTGTGATTCATACACATCACAGAGACTCAACTAGTATCTGTAATTTTATATCTGTACTCTATAAAGTACTGTGATATTTGCAGACAGTACAAATGTACTGAATGGGAATTTGGGATAGGTGGTTACTAAAGCTGCAGAAAGAGCAGTGCCCAGATCAGCAACCGTAGGTCTCTAGATGAGCGTAGTGTTCCAAAGGATTGGAAAAGGGCACAGGTCATCCCCGTTTTCAGGAAGGAACGTCGAACAGATGTGCAGAACTATAGACCTATATCTCTAACGTCGATCAGTTGTAGAATTTTGGAACACGTATTATGTTAGAGTATAATGACTTTTCTGGAGACTAGATATCTACTCTGTAGGAATGAGCATGGCTTTCAAAAAAGACAATCGTGTTAAACCCAGCTCGCGCTATTCGTCCACGAGACTCAGAGGGCCATAGACACGGGTTCCCAGGTAGATGCCGTGTTTCTCGACTTCCGCAAGGCGTTCGATACAGTTCCCCACAGTCGTTTAATGACCAAAGTAAGAGCATATGGACTATCAGACCAATTGTGTGATTGGATTGAAGAGTTCCTAGATAACAGAATGCAGCATGTCATTCTCAATGGAGAGAAGTCTTCTGAAGTAAGAGTGATTTCAGGTGTGCCGCAGGGGAGTGTTGTAGGACCGTTGCTATTCACAATATACATAAATGACTTTGTGGATGACGTCGGAAGTTCACTGAGGCTTTTTGCGGATGATACTGTGGTATATCGAGAGGTTGTAACAATGGAAAATTGTACTGAAATGCAGAAGGATCTGCAGCGAATTGACGCATGGTGCAGGGAATGGCAATTGAATCTCAATGTAGACAAGTGTAATGTGCTGCAAATACCTAGAAAGAAACATCCCTTATCATTTAGCTACAATATAGCAGGTCAGTAACTGGAAGCAGATAATTCCATAAATTACCTGGGTGTACGCATTAGGAGTGATTTAAAATGGAATGATCATATAAAGTTGATCGCTGGTAAAGCAGATGCCAGACTGAGATTCATTGGAAGAATCCTAAGGAAATGGAATCCGAAAACAAAGGAAGCAGGTTACAGTACGCTTGTTCACCCACTGCTTGAATACTGCTCAGCAGTGTGGGATCCGTTCCAAACAGGGTTGATAGAAGAGATAGAGAAGATCCAACAGAGAGCACCGTGCTTTGTTACAGGATAATTTAGCAATTGCAAAAGCGTTACAGAGATGATAGATAAACTCCAGTGGAAGACTCTGCAGGAGAGATGCTCAGTAGCTCGGTACGGGCTTTTGTTGAAGTTTCGAGAACATACTTTCACCGAGGAGTCAAGCAGTACATTGCTCCCTCCTATGTATATCTCGCAGAGAGACCATGAGGATAAAATCAGAGAGATTAGAGCCCACACAGAGGCTTACTGACAATCCTTCTTCCCATGAACAATACGAGGCTGGAATAGAATGGAGAACCAATAGAGGTACTCAAGGGACCCTCTGCCACACAACGTCAGGTGGCTTGCAGAGTATGGATGTATTGTACATATAGATGTAGCTTCACTTCAAACATGTTGATGCACACATAAAAAGTGCATAATGGTTCTGTTTCATTTCTCATACTTAGGTTATAAGTGCTGTATCATTCTCACACAACAGGCATTCAGTCACATAATAGTGAAGTAATTATTAAATCGAAAGTATTATGGCATGATGTGACTTAGTACAATCTGAAATTTCACATGAAAATTACTTAAAAAAATATTTATTAATTATTTTGTGTAAAGAAAACTTACATTAAAGTGACACATTCCACATCATTACGAACTGTCTTATTCATGATCTATAGAACAAGGATTAATGTATGTATGTATGTATGCTTGCATGTTTATATATGTACATAAAGATTTACATAACGACACTGAAAGTGAAGAAGTATATCTAAAGTAACTGCATTTTCCTTTTGTTTCAATGTTCAGTCTGTATCATATTTGGTTTCCATAAAGTAGAAGAAAAATATGTTGCATGACCATTTTTTTGTAACTTACCACACTTTATATAATTTGAAATGTAATTCCATTTTCTTTCACAGAATGGCAGAATTACTTGAGGACACAGGCTGGGAATACAACAACAGTGAATGTTGTCATCTGCACTGTTGACTACCTGCTGCGATTACAGGTATAAATACTCAAAATAGTATTATAATTTATTATTTTTAAGTTTAGCTTTATAATTTCCTATTCTTCTGATGCTTGTTGGTGTTTTTATTTATCCTAAAACTTGTCATTGAAAATAGATGGTACTGCTTCTAGGAATCAATAATGGACTTCTACTGGCACTACTCAAGTAAGGAAATAATAGATCCTGCTGGTAAGGCAAATTTCTTCAAAGCCATTGGGGTAGCAAGTCAGGTGTTTAACACACTTACTGAAGTAATCCAGGGGCCCTGCACACAGAACCAGCAGGCTCTGGCCCATTCAAGGTACGAGCTGTAATATAAAGTACTTCTTTCCTTTTCAAAATAAATTTTGACAGTATTTATGACATAAGAGGAGCATTTGTTTACAGCCATCCACACAAGCTGCTATTATTCAGATGCTCCTCATTATTTAAAAGGATTGTCAATATTTTTTTATTTGTAAAAGGCCCTTTACGTTACATATGACTTGTTTGGACTGTCTGACTGGATTCATGACACGTACTCACTTTGTAGGCTCTGGGATGCAGTTGGAGGCTTCCTGTTCCTGTTTTCGCACATGCAGGACAAACTTTCAAAACATTCTAGTCAGGTAGACCTCCTGAAGGAACTATTGAATTTGCAGAAGGACATGATAACTATGATGCTGTCCATGCTTGAAGGTATGGAAGCTTTACTGCATGTGTCATACTGTTGTAGTAAAAAGAGTAAGATCCATGTTTCTAAAATTGCATCCACTGTATCTCTGCATTGTTTGTTCTTTCAGGCAATGTTGTGAATGGTACAATTGGTAAACAGATGGTTGACACGCTAGTAGAGTCTGCATCTAATGTGGAGGTGGGCTATCTTGATAATTTATAATTATGTACTACTTGTCATACACTGCAAGTTAGCATGGTCTGTATTCTATCAGTGACTGAAATAACTCTACTGTGAACTTCTGTTTCAGTTGATCCTGAAATACTTCGACATGTTCCTGAAATTAAAGGACCTTACAAGTTCTGCAAGTTTCCAGGTGAGTTTTATTTCTGTTGAGATAGCTGTCACATGCTGACTTACACCAAACCTCTGTCAAACACAGCAGAAAACTAGTGTGTAATTATGTTAGGAGGATTCTAATGAAGTCCTCCATAGCTAACAAGACATAAAAGGCAACATTAAAGATGACGTTAAAATATTTGGAATGTACACTAAGCCAACCTGCAGGAGGCTGAGGGGATAAAGAGACATTCTTGCACTGTTATGATAGTCTTGTGTAATATATATGAAAATGTTGCAGAGATGACGAAGAAATGTGAGTTGAGTCAAGGAAAGAGAGACATTGGATTGTTGCAAAATGTTATTAGTTAGGTGGAGATGAATAATATTTTTGATACACAACAATTATACTGCCTTAACCTTACACTTCTGTAAGTTTATAGATTTTCCTCGCAGGGGGGGGGGGGGGGGGGGGGTTTGACAGAAGCCACCTCTCTGCTGTCCAGATGCCTATAGAAAAGTTTTACTTAGACACTTTGTTGGTTTTGTGTGCTTTCCTTCATGAAACAAATTTTGAAACCTTCATGCCAGATTAAAAATGTATACAATACCAGATCTGTAACCTGACTCAGACTAACAGTGCTTTTGAAACTAAACCATGGAGAGATGCTTATAGATTGATGCAAATATTTATTCTGCCACTAATTCTTCACTAAGGCCAAACTAAATTTTCCTTTTGCCTCTTCTGTGTCATACGTAAGTGGCTCCATTTTTGGTGTGCATTCTGATGTTTCATTTATGGATTTACTTTGAAATTCCTTTGGGAGGGAGGGGGGGTGGGGGGGGGGGGGGTTTTCCTAGTATAAACTTGCAATAAAATCAAAAATAAACAATACTAATATCATGCTCAGGTGGTATCAGTCCTCAGCTGGAATATAGATGTCTAGCACAGAAATGGTAAATCATGCAGTTGAAACATTTTGCAGCTGTTGACTGATATTTCATAACTATGGAATTAAAGGGTCACTTCCATCCAGTGAAGACAGCAAATGTGAATAGAGGTGATATGAACCGCCAAAAAAGTAATCCAAATTTTTGCAAACAAGGCATTAACTATCCATTGAAATCTGCACAACTGAAACTGGCCAGTAATAGAAAATAAATAATCATTACAAAGGCAGAAAAGTTAATTTAAAAAATGTACAGAGTGTTTCAAAAAGAATATATGTATTTCGAATGCATATATTTATTAAACTGTAAGTCATACAGCTACGAACTTTGGGACACACATTTATGTATCTTTCAAGTTTAGATTACAGATGTTCAATATGTCCTCCACCAGCAACGTGAAGACTGTCATGTTGATACCCAAATTCCTCCAATACTTGGGTAAGCATGTCCATCATAAATGATGTTTCGGTAGAATGGATCCCGTTCTTCAACTATTCTATTTCCTGTGGTACTGTTGGTGCATATGAGGTACAAAAGAAAATATGAGCTAAATTATTGAGTGTGGAAAATCATTTTGAAACAGCAGCTATTCAGTTGTATGAAATACACGGAAAAGTCCTAGTAATAGCAATATACAGACTGCCTAATGGAGACACAGACATATTCATTAATAAATTAGAAACACTGCTTAACATTCTTTTTACTGAAGGATCCGCTGTAGTTGTCTGTGGGGATTTCGACATAAAGCTTATGAATGAAAGTAGGCCAAAAAATCAATTCCTAAATCTATTATGTAGTTTCAATCTGTTTCCACACATACACGAACTCACAAGAATAATATATAATACAAACAGTCTTATAGATAATATACCAGGTGATCAAAAAGTCAGTATAAATTTGAAAACTGAATAAATCACAGAATAATGTAGATAGAGAGGTACAAATTGACACACATGCTTGAAATGACATGGGGTTTTATTAGAACCAAAAGAATACAAAAGTTCAAAAAATGTCCGACAGATGGCACTTCATCTGATCAGAATAGCAATAATTAGCATAACAAGGTAAGACAAAGCAAAGATGTTCTTTACAGGAAATGCTCAATATGTCCACCATCATTCCTCAACAATGGCTGTAGTCAAGGAATAATGTTGGGAACAGAACTGTAAAGCATGTCTGGAGTTATGGTGAGGCATTGGCATCGGATGTTGTCTTTCAGCATCCCTAGAGATGTCGGTCGGTCACGATGCACTTGCGACTTCAGGTAACCCCAAAGCCAATAACCGCACGGACTGAGATCTGGGGACCTGGGAGGCTAAGCATGACGAAAGTGGCGGCTGAGCACACGATCATCACCAAACGACACATGCAAGGGATCTTTCACGCGTCTAGCAATATGGGGTGGAGCGCCATTCTTCATAAACATCGTACGTTCCAGCAGGTGTTTATCAGCCAGGTTGGGGATGATGTGATTCTGTAACATATCGGCGTATCTCTCACCCATCATGGTAGCAGTTACAAACCCAGAATCTATATCTACATACATACTCCGCAATCCACCATACGGTGCATGGCGGAGGGTACCTCATACCACAATTAGCATCTTCTCTCCCTGTTCCCCTCCCAAACAGAACGAGGGAAAAATGACTGCCTATATGCCTCTGTACGAGCCCTAATCTCTCTTATCTTATCTTTGTGGTCTTTCGGCAAAATATAAGTTGGCGGCAGTAAAATTGTACTGCAGTCAGCCTCAAATGCTGGTTCTCTAAATTTCCTCAGTAGCAATTCACGAAAAGAACGCCTCCTTTCCTCTAGAGAATTCCATCCGTGTTCCTGAAGCATTTCCGTAACACTCGTGTGATGATCAAACCTACCAGTAACAAATCTAGCAGCCCGCCTCCGAATTGCTTCTATGTCCTCCCTCGATCCGACCTGATAGGGATCCCAAACGCTCGAGCAGTACTCAAGAATAGGTCATATTATAGTGTTTTATAAGCTGTCTCCTTTACAGATGAACCACATCTTCCCAAAATTCTACCAATAACCGAAGACGACTATCCGCCTTCCCCACAACTGCCATTACATGCTTGTCCCACTTCATATCACTCTGCAATGTTACACCCAAATATTTAATCGACGTGACTGTGTCAAGTGCTACACTACAAATGGAGTATTCAAACATTATGGGATTCTTTTTCCTATTCATCTGCATTAGTTTACATTTATCTGTATTTAGAGCTAGCTGCCATTCTTTACACCAGTCACAAATCCTGTCCAAGTCATCTTGTATCCTCCTACAGTCACTTAACGACAACACCTTCCTGTACACCAGAGCATCATCAGCAAAGAGCCACACATTGCAATCCACCCTATCCAAAAGATCATTTATGTAAATAGAAAACAACAGCAGACCTACCACACTTCCCTGGGGCACTGCAGATGATACCCTCACCTCCGATGAACACTCACCATCGAGGACAACGTACTGGGTTCTATTACTTAAGAAGTCTTCGAGCCACTCACATATTTGGGAACCAATCCCATATGCTCGTACCTTAGTTAGGAGTCTGCAGTGGGGCACCGAGTCAAATGCTTTCCAGAAGTCAAGGAATATGGCATCCGTCTGATACCCTTCATCCATGGTTCGCAAGATATCATGTGAAAAAAGGGCGAGTTGCTTTCACAGGAGCAATGCTTTCTAAAGCCATGCTGATAAATGGACAGCAGCTTCTCTGTCTCAAGGAAATTCATTATATCCAAACTGAGAATATGTTCGAGAATCCTGCAGCAAACCGATGTTAAGGATATTTGTCTCTAATTTTGAGGATCCGTCCTTCTACCCTTCTTATATACAGGTGTCACCTGCACTTTTCCTCGAAGAAAAAAGGCCCGATAACGGTAGATGTGGTAAATCCAGCCCATACTGTGACTTTATTGTCATGCAATGGAGTTACCATGACAGTTCTAGGATTTTCGGTAGCCCAAATTCTGCAGTTGTGGGCATTGACAGACCCTCGGAGCGTGAAATGAGCTTCATCGGTCCACAACACGTTACTCAACCAATCGTCATCTTCCACCATCTTTTAAAACGCCCACACCGCAAATGCCCACTGCTTCACTAAATCGCCAGGTAAAAGTTCATGATGCTGATGGATTTTGTACGGATAGCATCGGAGTGTACGCCTCAGTGCCAACCAAACAAGAGTGTATGGAATGCCAGTGCAATGTGTGACTGCACGAGCGCTGACTTCCCCGTGCATAGACGAACCCGCTACAGTCTCCATTTCTTCCTGAACTGTCTCAGCAGCATTACATCTTGTGCTTGGTTGGCCACTACAGGGTCTATCGTCTAAACAACGCGTGGCTTCGAACTTCGAAATCATTCTCGCCACAGCTGCATTTGTCAATAGACCTTTACCCATTCGAATCCCCTTCCTATGGCGATAGGATCGTAACACGCCTTTTCAGGTAACGTCAACATGCTGCGACTGCTGGCGCATCTGATTCTCTCTCTCATTACAGCTCCTTTTATACATGATTGTCATCCGCAGTCACTGGTCACTGACATTTTGCTGTCCAGCACCATCTGTCAGACATTTCCCCCCCCCCCACCCCCCCCCCCCACCCCCACCCCCCAATAAAACCCCATGTCATTCCAATCATGTGTATCAATTTTTATCTCTCTATCTACATTATTCCGTGGTTTATTAAGTTTTCAAATTTATACTGACTTTTTGATCACCCAGTATTTTCAAATGTACAATCCACAGAAGAAGAATTTGTCCTCAAAATTCCTTCAATGCCACTGCAACAGAAAAAAGTGTACTTCGTGTACAAAAGATAATTTTCCACTGAAAACTGTGTAAAATTTACAAATATCCTAACTAGCGAGTCCTGGGCAGAAGCACTGTCTCTAACAAATATAAATGATGCATATAACACTTTTTCTTCAATTTTCATGGGATATTTTGAAATGTGCTTTCCAAAGAAGCTTTCAAGAATCATGTCACATCACAATACAAAGCCAAGTTCTTGGATCGCAGTTGGCATCAAAACTTCTTGTGGAACTCTGAAGACTCTAAATGGAAGACATCTACAGATCCACAGTTCATAGAATATGTTAAGAATTACAAGAGGGTATATCAAAAAGTAATTGCCAAGGCAAAATTTATGAGTAATGACGACTTAATAAGACACTCTGATAACAAATCGAAAGCCAAATGGGGTATTGTGAAGACTGAAACAGGAAAGAGATGTGAAGATCAGGATATCATTCTCAAAAACACAGAAAATGTCAATATTAAAAAACAAGATTTGCCAAATTACATCAGCAATTACTTCATAAATGCAACAACTTCATTAAGCTGGAAATTTACAAACCAAGAAAAACCTGGATTTCCAAAAGCTGCTTGTAGCATGAGGATACATCCAACAGATGAACATGAAGTGTTCAAAGTAATAAAATGCTTGAAACCTAAAATGTCAGCAGGAGTAGATGAGGTGCCTGTTTATATCACAACAATGACAGCTGCACAAATTGCAAGGCTCTTGGCATACATAGCCAACTTATCATTTAGCAAAGGAGTGTTTCCAGAAAGGTTGAAATTGTCAAAAGTGAAGCCATTATTCAAAAACAGCGACAAGCATAAGATAGAAAACTATTGGCCACCATCCCTCCTTCCAGCAGTTTCCAAAATAAAAGAAAATTAGTGAAGCACAGAATCAACAAATAGCTAAATGACCATCAGTTACTAAATAGAAATCAGCATGGCATCCAGGCAGGTAAAAATACAGAAACAGCACTAATGTGCTACACTGAACAAACAATCAAAAATCTAGAAAAAGACAACAGCATAGCAGGAATAAATTTAGATCTCTCCAAAGCATTTGACACTGTCAATCATGGCATTCTTTTAGAAAAACTGGAAGCATTAGGTATTCATGGGACAGGGAAAAAGTGGTTTGAATCATACCTACAAAACAGAACACTGATTGTAGGACTGATGTCAGATTACTCCAACCACAAAATAAATTTAGTATCATATTTTATAAAAAAAAAAGTGGAAATAGGAGTGCCGCAAGGCAGTATTCTAGGTCCCTTAATGTTCCTTGTCTACATAAATGACTTTCAGCACTCAGATGGAGCAACAAAGGCCATACTAATTGCAGATGACACTAATGTGATAATAGGTGCACCAAAGCAACTGCAAACAAGTACTGATCAAGTAATAAAGAATGTCCACAGTTGTTTCAATGCAAACTGGTTGACATTAAATGTAAATAAAACAAATTATATGCAATTTGGGAAAATACGTCAAATTGTAAATCTTTATCTGTTTTTGGGTGACAAGGCCATAGATAGAGTGGGATCAACAAAATTGCTGAGGATTCATGTAGATGAAAATCTTAATTTTAATGATCATGTAATGAAACTCGTGCAGAAACTTAATTCAGCTTGTTTTGCTCTTAGAGTTACTGCAAATGTTTGTACTGCAGAGGGTGCCAGAATGGCATATTTTGGGTATTTTCAGTCTCTTGCAACACAAGAAATAATATTTTGGGGTTTCACCACTTGCCATCTAAAACAAATCTTTCTGTTACAGAAGAGGGCTATCTGAATAATAACACACAGTCATCCACAGACACAATGCAAACCCTTATTCAACAAGCTTAAAGTACTAACAATACCTTCCTTATATATATACAGATGTGTTTCATTTGTTAGGGCCCACCTTGCAGATTTTCAGACAAATGCCAGCTTGCATAACTACAATACTCAAAATAGTGCAGCACTCCATACTCAGCAAACAAAAAGAAAACACACACACACACACACACACACACACAAAGCCATGTGAGTCATATGGGTACAAAACTCTACAACATACTGTCAGCCAGCATCAGAAAGCTAGAAGAAAAAAACAGATTTAAAGTAGAATTTAAAGAATTTCTACTTGAACAATGTTGTAAGCGTAGGCTTCCGCGGCCGTTGTCTTCTTCAATAAAATTCTTCAGGGTATCAGACCGCATCGTCATAATTTAAAATGCGCCAATGTTTCGGCCAGCGTTGCAGCTAGCCTTCATCAGGGCCTTACGTTAACTGCTAAATGAACACACTTGGTTCCTTAAATAGCTGCACGAGAAAACCGTGTCGTTACTTGATTGGCTGTAAAAGGAGGAGGAGGAGGGGTGAAAGGTATGCTTTATTGGTGTTTCCTTTATTATCTGTCATTGGCTGAAATAGCTGTTTTCTATTGGTCTTTATATTAATCCACCCCATTGGAGGAGACGGACGAATAGCGAACAGGTTTAACGCAAGGCCCTGATGAAGGCTAGCTGCAACGCTGGCCGAAACGTTGGCGCATTTTAAATTTTGACGATGCGGTCTGATACCCTGAAGAATTTTATTGAAGTTGAACAATGTTTTTGCTCAGTAAATGACTATTTAGGCCAATAAATAATTCTGAAATGTTTATATTAAGGCAAAACTGAAAACACTGTCTTTCATCCCCTGAAGTTTCTGTTAATTTTTTAAATCTGATGGACAGCTGTTGAGTGTGGTAAAATCTTTACTGAATTATTCTAGTGAATATAAGGGCTTCCTATTTAGGGAAGACAAAAGTAAAGCCTTAGGGCAAACAGACCATGCAGTTACAATACTGTTAGTATACATGTATAAAAAGGTTTATTACTGTGTCTTGTATGACCAAGTATTATTTCTTGTACATTTTTGTACAATTTTGTATGTATTATTCTTTGTACTACTTAATGTAAAAATTTTTATGTACCTTTTGCACAGATTGTTTCCCATAAATTTACATGTACTTTAGGACAACATCCATACAATATTTATTGTCTACAGATGGATAAATAAATAAATAAATAAAAATAAATATATGTTGTCCGTAATGAAACCCCACAGGAAGAAGTCACAGGGCATCACATCTGGTTGACCTGCCGGCCTGCTGAGAAGTGCTATGTCGCTGGCTGTTTGACAACCAATCCAACGGCTTGATAGAGCTTTATTCAGATATTCACCCTCTTGGCGATTTCAGTGAGCGGGTACCTCATCTTGTTGAAAAATGAAGTTGTCCTCATTCAGCCTTCAAAACATTCAGTTTTGTAACATAACAAAAATCTGCTGACCATTAACCATGTTTCTATCAAAGAAGAATGGGCCATTAACAGATGAATGGGATATCACACAAAACATGTTGACTTTGGTTGAATCTTGTCCATGTTCAGTGTGTGTTCTGAAGGCCCCAAATTTGAACATTGTGTTTGTTTGCTTTCCCACTAAGGTGAAAGTTGCTTCATCACTGAACCTGTTATGTGAAAGTGTTATCACTGTCAGTAGCATTCTGAAGCTTATCAGAAAATGACACGTTTGTGTTTGACGTCGTGACATAGAGCCTGTAACAGTTGTTACTTGTATGGCTTCATAACCAACCAACATCTCAAAACATGCCAAATTGTTGTTATAGGCAGTTATAACTCCCAACTGGCATACGGGTTGATTTTGTAGGACTACATTGAAAAGTAGTTTGAATTCACGTGACATTTTCTTTGGAAACACGAGAATGACGAGGAGTCTTTCCTTTGCAAACATATATTGTATCTACAAAATGTCGATACCATCTGTGAATGGTCCATCCATTTAGAGGATCAGTTTTGTACCTCAGCCTGAAACATCTTTGCCCTATAATCATGGAATTACAGTTTGCAAACTTGAGAACACAAAAAGGTTTCTGCTGCGGAGTAGCCATTTTGCATCATGTGTAGGTAATCAGTCAAACAGAAAATGACTGACGCCTAGCAGCAATGAATATAAACTAGACAATGTATTTGTCCCTCCAATAACCAAGCCATGTCTCAGCAATTGATAGTTTTGACAACATAGTACTTTGTAACAAGCATATTCTTTTTTGAAACACCATTTATATTGAGCCTGAATAGTTTATTTCTCTTTTAGTTGTCTCTGTGTTTTAAGGAAGTTAAGTATCATGTTCTTTGTACTAAAACTGCTTGTTGATGTTACAGGAAATTGATATCAATCATGATGGATGGGTTACTCCAAGGGAATTCAGGGAGAAAATGGAACAGCAGAAGAGCTACACCATGTAAGTAAATCATACAAAATTTTCTTGGTATTCCATTGTACCAATAGTTGCATTTATACCAGTAATCACAATAATCATAACTGCATTTATACGAATAAATGCATTTATCAAATATTGTTCGAACTTTTATACTGCAAGACATGAGTTGGAGTGACAGCATACTATGAGTCTTTTCTCCATGTTTATCTACATATCTGATTTCGTTTTTTTTTAATGCTGACAGATCCCCTGCACTAATTATCTTATGATAAGCAGTTCTTGCTACTGTGTTATCCCAGGAGTGTAAAAATAATATTACTGTTGTATATAAATTGTAAGGAAATTTCTGGCAGAATGTAAATAATTTAGGGGTAATGAAGACCACATACTGAATAGCAGACATGTTGAGTCGTCAACGGACGAATGAAAACTTTGTTAACTTTCGGAAGATTGGAAGAAATCCTCAGAAGGGCATGCGCGCGCGCACACACACACACACACACATACACACACACACACACACACACACACACACATTTTTCATGACATGACTGGGATTGATGGCTGGGTACACTGAGTGACACATGGTGGAAGAAGGAAGTAGCAGGAGGAGAGGGGACTGAAACAGATGGTAAGAAATCGATGAGCTAGGATACGCCTCCTTCTAGGTACAGGAGAAGGAGTAAAGGCAGGTGGGGGAGAGGGTCTAGCAGATGCTGAGGCCACGGAGGTTCCAGGAATGATGCACCTTGCACAGTTTAGAAAGCTTGTTACATCAACATTGACAGAGAGTCAGTTTTGCACTAAGTGGCTCATTTCTTCAGGAGAACCATCTTCTGCTGTAACATATATGCCTCTCAAGAGGCAGTATTGCACAAAAACCTAATTTGCCACATTCCTTTCTGGAAAAAAATAGGCAGCGTGTCATCACATTCATTCTAAACAATGCCAAAGACATAGGCACTGGCAGGAAACTTTATCTTGCTTCCAACAAACAGCAGGAATATCCTTAAGATTGTAGTGTAGCCAAATTTTTTTCCTATGATTTCTCAGCATCCACAGTGAGATTATTCTCATTTTTAATAAAACACCTAAGATGGTTTGGTGTCTCATTCTCAAGGGCCATCAGCAGGAAGTTGCAACTCTCTTATTTAGGTGAACCTTCCAAAAGCAGTCTCTGCACTTTTAGTAGCCTATGATGTGTATGCCATGACTTCCCAACAATTCTCAGAATAGTTCTCTCACTCATGTTCAAAATCAAACATAATTTTTTTGACTGAGGTCCAGGATCTTTTGAAATCAATTTTTTTGTTTTATCATTGATTCTGTGGTCCTGTAAATTTTTCAAGTGCATAAATAAAATTCCTCAGAGAGCAGTAAACTGTTGATTTTGCGTAACTGAAATAGTTTATAGTTTCACATATTTTTCAGGTAATGTTGACTTCGTGAAATCGTCATGTTTTGGCTAAGCTCTGAGCTTATATGAATTGGCCTGATAAGGTTCTGTTTACATCTGTTTAGCTAATTAGTTACTTAACTATATGACAAAAATTTTGTACCTATTTCCCACCGAATGAAAACAAATATGATATGACATGATTTTGTTATAGTGAGGAGATTAACTTCTTGTTAATGTGCTGTGATACAAATCATGATGGGAAAATAGACTATGTTGAATTCACTGAAAGATTTCACAACCCTGCAAAAGAAATCGGCTTTAACCTGGCTGTGCTCCTAACCAACTTGTCAGAGCATATGCCCAATGAGCCAAGGTATGTATGTTACTTAAGTCTGTTTAATTTATTTATTGTAGATTCTAAAATAAAAATGCTTCTGATAAAATTACTTGTTATCTAACAATGGAAATCCAGGATGTGTGTGTGTGTCCATCTAAGGGAAGATAGGGGTTCCTTAGTATAGAAGCTAGGAATAAGAATAGAATGTCAGAAACTAGTGAGATTATCTATTTGGTTGCAAGAATACTTGTGTATGGTGCACCATTCATTTGCACATGCATGCTTGGCATCGTCACATTTTTTTCTTTCTTGTTTGCATTCTCTAATTTCCATTTGTAAATCGCATATTGACATTAACTGTTTATGTTTACAGTGACTAGAAATATAAAATATTATGTGTTCTATTTGAGACACCCTGTATCATAAATGACTATTGAAGTCTGAAAATAACTGTGCCTAAAATTATGATGCTGGGTGCAAACAGGAATACAAGTTGGTTGCAGCCACAATTGTTCACTCATCATAGTTATCTGTTTCATAGCTTCTATGTCCTTTTGTAACATGTGACAGTTAAAAGTATTTGTTCTTAACTTGTTCTTTTGCTATCCACCTTTAAGGTTGGCACGTTTTCTGGAAACAGCTGGAAGTGTATTGAATTACTTTGAACCGTATCTTGGACGCATAGAGATATTGGGTGGCAGCAAGAGAATTGAAAGAGTTTACTTTGAAATAAAGGAGTCAAATATTGAACAGTGGGAGAAACCGCAAATTAAGGTTGTTATTTTATATATATGATTAAAATATTATCTGAGATCTAGTATGTATCTCCATGTAAAATATAACTATGCTGAAAGCTCTCATGTGTTCATTAGTTGCAAGAGATAATAAAGAGATACTTTTTAGGTGTGTTAAATTAATAATTTACTGATCTCTTAATCCTGCTTCTGTTTAATTCCACAGGAGTCAAAGAGGGCATTCTTTTACTCAATTGTCACTGAGGGTGGTGACAAAGAAAAGCTTGAAGCCTTTGTGAACTTCTGTGAAGATGCCATCTTTGAAATGACTCATGCAAGTGGTTTAATGGCAAGTGAGGAAAGCTCTACAATTGGAAAGGCAAGGGAAGCATCATACAGTTACATGACAGAAGAAGATGAAGAGCGGTAAGTACCCTGTCGCTCTACGAAATAGTATTCGATTGATCTGCATTTTCTCAATGTTAATTTTGGTTTTATGTAGTTCTGAGAACATCAAATTTACTTATACTCTGTCTCTATGTGTGTATAACATCTCTCTCTGTTATAACTTCAAGTTGAACAAATATATTTCAAGGAAGATGCAATACATGAAAGTCACAGATCAAGTAAACAGAGTAAGACATGTGTACACTTTAACAGTCAAATCATAACTGAGTCCAAGTCTAGCAGCCACTGGCTGGCTGGCCGCTTAGGTGGCGCTGCTGCTGCATGGTTGGCAGACAGCGCCGCAGGTAAAGGATGCGCGTAACTGCGCGGCGGCACTTTGAAAGATCGGCGAGTCACAACACTTTTCACCCCTTTGAAGTTTTTGCACAGGTCTTGATGGAAGTGGCCTGTAGATTGCTAACGTCCATAGGTGTTGTTTGACTGGCAGTAAAGTCTCGAGGAGGAGGCTTCCCGTACAGATGGAAGTGTCCCCGATGATAATGGGTCGAGATGGCAGGAGACGTGGGGGTCGAATCTGCTGGGGCCCCGTGCACCAATCTGCCGGTTGCGGCAAGTCCGGTTGTTATAACAGGAGACATGGGCGATGTGTCCGCGTCTGTAGGAGAAGGAGGTGAGTAGAGTTGCTCCGACAGATGATGGTCATCTGGTTCCTGCATGGGCACGTCTCCTGGTGGCGTCAGTCCTTGTGCTGGCACCGATATGATGGTGAGAGGACTGCATTATGAGTAATGAGAGGTTCCGGTATCCCGAGCGTCAGGTAGAGCCGAAGGTGGTGTAGCGGCATCCGGAACAGGCATTGCCGGCACACGAGGCCGAAGCTGGTCCAAATGACGCACTGCAACACCCATGTCCATCTGGATTTCATACAGGCATTGGCCACAGTGTCGTAAGATGCAGCCAGGACTCCATTTTGGCCTCCTGCCATATCCCCTTACCCATACAAGGTCGTCGGTGGTGAACCGGCCAAGTGCAGGCACCCGCAGCCATGAGGTGGAAGGCCGCAGAAGATGAAGTAGCATGCGGGGCTGTCGGCAATGTAAGAGCTCAGCCGGGCTGTGGTCACCCATGGGGGTGAAATGGTAAGAAGCGAGAAATTGGAGAAGTGCATCATCAGCAGAAGAAGTCAGGAGTTTCCTCATCTGAGCCTTAAATGTGCGGACCAGTCGTTCAGCCTCACCATTTGTCTGTGGATGGAACGGAGGGGCCATGACATGCATGACACCATGACGGGCACAAAAATCCGCAAAATCGGAAGAGGCAAATTGCGGACCATTATCAGTAACAAGAGTAGACGGAAGGCCTTCCAAAGAGAAAATGTGAGCTAGAGCATTGGTGGTTGCCGCGGTGGTAGGCGACGTGCAACGGACAATGAAAGGAAAGTTAGCGTAGATGTCAATAATGAGAAGCCAATAAGTACCTAAAAAAGGTCCCACGAAGTCAGCATGAATAGGCTCCCAGGGCTTCTCAGGCGAAGGCCACGGTGACAAAGATGACTTTGGGACGGTGGCCTGTGACGCACAAGGGCCACAGGCAGCGACCATGTATGCGATTTCAGAGTCGATGCCAGGCCAGTACACATGACGGCGCGCCAGAGATTTTGTGCGAGAGACGCCCCAGTGCCCTTGGTGAAGGAGGCGCAAGACCGAAGCATGCAAAGGTACCACAACACGCAGCGAAGCTTTTTCGTTGGAAAGGAGGATAACACTATCCCTAGCCGTGAGGCGGTAACGCAAAGCACAGTAGTTCCACAACGGATCAGAAGCCTTAGCAGACGGACGATCTGGCCAACCCTTCTGAATACAGCGTAAAGCCCAGGAGAGGGTAGGGTCAGAACCCATAGCAGCCACCAGCCGGTCCCCGATGATGGGGAACCCGTCCACAATCCACTGCTCGGCAACATCCGGGTGGAAACACAAAAGTTCGTCCCTATCGAATGCCAGATCAGGACCCATCGGAAGGCGAGACAGTGCATCAGCATTTGCATGTTGAGCCGTCGGCCGGAAATGAATCTCATAATTGAAACGAGACAAGTAAAGAGCCCAACGCTGGAGGCGGTGTGCAGCCTTGTCGGGAAGTGACGTTGATGGATGAAACAAGGAAACAAGTGGTTTGTGATCCGCAACAAGATGAAATTTGGATCCATAGAGAAAAACACCAAACCTATGAAGAGCATAAATAATGGCCAAAGCTTCTTTTTCAATTTGAGAAGCGTTTTGGAGGCATAAGCAATGGGTTGTTCAGAACCGTCAGAAAAATGGTATGTAAGGACTGCACCAGTGCTGTATTGAGAGGCGTCCATGGCAAGAACAAGATGTTGGCCAGGTCGATAAGTAGCCAGGCACAGGGCCTGTTTCAGCATAGTCTTCAATTTCTGGAAAGCCACATCGCAGGACACGGACCAGTGGAAAGGCACGTTTTTATGCAACAGGAAATGCAACAGCTGAGCCATGAAGCAGCAGACGGTAAAAACTTGTGATAGTATGGTATTTTCCCCAAGAAGGCGTGCAGTTCCTTAACAGATGTAGGGCGAGGAAGGGATCAATCGCAGCGACAGTGTGCTGAAGCGGACGAATACCATCCCGAGCGAGTTGAAAGTACATGATAGATGCCTGAAAAAATTTTGATTTCTGAAGATAACACTTTAGACCGGCAGTCTGTAAGACATGAAAAAGTGTGCGGAGATTTTGAAGATGTTCGTCAGTGGTGGAGCCAGTGACAACAATGTCGTCCTGGTAATTTATACACCCAGGGACAGTGAGCAATAATTGTTCCAAGAATCGCTGAAAGAGAGCAGGGGCACTGGCAACCCTGAATGGCAATCGTCAGTATTGATAGAGGCCAAAAGGCGTGTTAAGGACCAGAAACTGCCGGGAAGCAGCGTCGAGAGGAAGTTGATGATAAGCTTCTGACAGGTCAGGTTTAGAAAAATACTGGCCTCCAGCAAGTTTAGTGAACAATTCTTCAGGTCGAGGCATAGGGTAAGTGTCGATAAGGCCTTGAGCATTTACAGTGGCTTTGAAATCGCCACAGAGACAAATATCACCATTTGGCTTAGCAACAACAATGACAGGAGAGGACCACTCACTGGAAGTGACAGGAAGCAAGACCAGCTCCCATTTGACCTGATCGCAGAAGGCCACAGGAATGGGCTGAGCCCAAAAAAACTTAGGCCGAGCAGTGGGTTTGAGCATGATATGAGCTTCAAAGTCATTTGCATGGCCTAACCCAGGAGAAAAAAAGGATGAAAATGTCATCGACAAGGAATCCAATCAAGCAGAAGGAATAGCATCAGAGACGATATTGACAGAGTCATCTATGGAGAAGCCAAAAACGTGAAAGGCATCGAAACCAAAAAGATTCTCCACCTTACTATGGTCAACCACAAATATGGGACACAGTGCAAACGACAGATTTGTAAGATACCTCAGCATCAAATTGTCCCAAGAGAGAAATCTCGACCAAGTATTTGGACAATGAGGAATAACTTCCCTGAAACGGAAGAAGTAAAATTGACAGACAACACAGAATCAGAATCAGCATCATGTTCATGAACATCATGTATGCGGTCAGATTTGCAAACGGATGATACATGACCCTTTTTTTTTTTTGCATTTGTGACACACGGCCCAACGTTGTGGACAATCTTCTCGTGAATGTTTCATAATACTCCGCAGACATGAAGGAAGTTGCCGTGGGTTTTGCTGCAGTTTCTTAGAGGTTTGTTTATGGTTAGGCCGAGGCTGCACTTGGGAGCGTACTGCGGTACTGTGGCCATGTCGGTCGGCGGGGACACACCACATGCTTCGTCAACATCGCACAGAGGTAGTATTTCTCCGACGTCGCCGCATGCCTCTATTTGCGCTCCAGCGGCGTGAGAAATTTCAAAAGACTGAGCGATGGATAGGACTTCATCTAGAGTCAGATTTGCCAACTGAAGGGCATGTTGCCTAACTTCTTTGTCGGGCACCGATCGGATAATAGCATCCCGTACCATGGAATCGGCGTAGGATTCTTTGTGAACTTTAGTAACAAATTGACACTTTCTGCTGAGACCGTGAAGTTCAGCAGCCCAAGCGCGATAGGATTGATTTGGTTGTTTTTGTCAACGATAAAATGCAACACGAGAGGCTACCACATGTGTTTGCTTTTGAAAATAGACGGACAGAAGTGAGCACATTTCAGCAAAGGACAAAGATGCAGGATCTTTCAAAGGAGCCAATTGCGACAACAACCAATATATTTGAGGTGAAATCCATGAAAGGGACAGAGACTTACATGTTTGTTCATCCGCGACATGAAATGCCAAGAAGTGCTGTCGAAGACATTTTTCGTAATCAGACCAGTCTTCCGCCATCTCGTCGTAAGGAGGAAAGGGAGGTAGAGACAACGATGAGAGACGCCCCGCATTTGATGCCGTGACGAAATCACGAATAGCATTTGTGAGAAGCGTTTACTGTTCTATGAGACCTTTCAACAGTTGCTCTAAAGTAACCATGGAAACATGTGGGTCAACGATGGAAAAGAAAAATCACTACCTCATCGCCAATTGTTATAACTTCAAGTTGAACAAATATATTTCAAGGAAGACGCAATACATGAAAGTCACAGAACAAGTAAACATAGTAAGAGGTGTGTACACTTTACCAGTCAAATCATAACTGAGTCCAAGTCTAGCGGCCACTGGCTGGCTGGCCCCTTAGGTGGCGTTGCTGCTGCATGGCTGGCAGACAGCGCCGCATGTAAAGGATGCGCATAACTGCGCGGCGGCACTTTGAAAGATCAGCAAGTCACAACAGTCTCTAACATTTTTTTACTGTTGTTCAAAACTTTGGCCAGTACTCAATGAATTTGAGGTAATAATTTGAGCTGGTACATGCAACAGTATGAGAGCTACTTGTGGTGCTCATATCTTTGCTTACAAATAATGCAAATATCTTAATCTGTGTGCACATTTGGGAAATACAGTGTTATGTTCACTGCCTGTACATACAGTTTGCATTTTAGTAGCAAGATATGGCTGATATAGCAGAACCAAGCAAGATGGCAGCTAATAAAAGTCACAAACTGAATCACTTTTAGGACCTTTCAAAAGCAGCAGATAAAGACATTCATGGAGCAGATGTCAAAAATCATCTCGAAAAATGAGGAAGAATTTTTCCTTTTGTAAAGATGGACAAATTATGGGTTTATTCTCCCCCTTTAAGTTAAAAACAGTACACACTCTGCTGCGTAATGAAAGATTCATTCTGGAACGATACCCTAGACAGGCTAAGTCATTTTTCCTCAATATGCCTTAATTCCAGTGGTGCTAGTTCATTTTTGTGAAGTTTGAAAAGTAGGAGAGGGAGAGAGGTACTAGTAACAAGTGAAACTATGAGGGCAGATCTCTAGTTGCCCCTAGATAACTCTGTCAGTAAGAGCACTGCCTACAAAAGATGAGGTTCCAGATTCAAGCTCCAGTATGGCACTCAATTTTTATCTGCCAGGAGGTTCACAATGTGGAGGTGCGGGAGTTGTTGGGAGCTTCTGAAATATATAGAAATAAAACAGAAAGTTTAAAAGGTAAAATATGGCTTATATTCTTCAGTTCAGTATTCAGTAGAGTGTGCACTTGAGTCAGTGAATAAATCACTGGCCAGTCAGGACAGTCATTTGTCGGTCAGTGATGGAACAAAGTCTGAAAAATCATTAGGAGAGGAAAGGGAAAGGAGAGACATTATGCTCACCTGAGACCAGGGAGTACAATGTCTCTTGGCCAATGCCTCTGGCCCTCCACAGCCAGTATGTGATTCCCTTCCGACTAGTCCCATTGGTTGCATAGACATTATACGGGGGAAGCTCACATTCAACAGATTTTAGGAACAGACTGCTTTTATGCTAAGGTGTTGCCTCAACCTGGCATGTAGGCCCTGAATGTTAGCATAAAAGTTTTGGTAGAGAGAATTTAAGTGTTGAAAATTTTTGAATTGATAGTAAAATTTTCCCTCCCTCTCTCTCTCTCTCTCTCTCTCTCTCTCTCTCTCTCACACACACACACACACACACTCTCTCTCTCTCTCTCTCTCTCTCTCTCTCTCTCTCTCTCTCTCTCTCTCTCTCTCTCACACACACACACACACACACACACACACACACAAAATCACTCTCTCTGTTTCATCTATGAGATATTCTGAGGGACATATTACTGAATATCTTGTGGTGACAATTATTCTTATCTTTTATTATTTCAGGGCTGCAAAAGATCCAATTCGCAGAGGCATCCAAGCTGTAAAAGATGCAGTTTATTTCTCGTTGGCTTTGTTGTCACCTACCAACATCAAGAACAAAATTAATGAGCTTCAACAGATGTCATTTATGGAATTATTTGTTGGATTCTTTAAGCTCATTTTCTATGTTTTCTACTATTCAGGATTTGGAGTCTCTGTGGTGATCAAGTAAGCAAATTTTTTTCACCTTATGTTAATGTGCAGATGAGCCAGTGCAGTTATTGCCATATAGATAATTTTAATATTGCCATTTCTTGATAAGAAAGTAAGTTTGATTAGGTTTACTTTCAGTACTAATTATAAATTTTCTGTTCCATTCTCAATCTTCCAGTATCAAAATTTCCTTAAAATAGTTTCGTGCTATTGTCATTTGTTTGTTTAGGTCTGCTTTTAGTACTAATTATAAATTTTCAGTTCAACTCTCATCCTTCCAGTGCCAACATAGTGCATTATTTCCACTGTTATTGAATTTTCTCACAGGGCACTTATTCAGATGATTAATTTACCATTTTATTTAGAAATTTATTGCTATATTATTGCTGTTATGCATCACTATAATCTTTAGTAATACACTCTGTTTTTATTCTATTTATCTTGCTTTCAATACTGTTGTATTATTCTAGCTCTGTTTAGTGAATTCCTTTTCCTGCTTCCAGTCGGCTGTTCAAAGACTGGCTGGCCTTACCCACAATCCCCCCACCGCTCTCCCTGAAGAGACCTACCACTCTCCCCTTCTGGGAACCCTGTTCTCCTACCTCCTCTACTTCTCCAGAGTGGTGCTCTGGAATGCACTCCACCCTCATTGGCCCAGTGTTGCCAACATCCACAAGTGGCATCCTTGCAAACTTCACACCCAAACAGATTAAGCTACATATTGCACACGCAAATGTCCAGTCTCTGCCAGCTCAGCTTGACGAGTTTTTTATATATTTCATGACACAGAAATCCACGTAATACTTCTGTCAGAGACCTGGCTCAAACCAAGTATTCCCACAAGCTCAATAAATCTAGATGGCTACATCTTTCTAAGACATGTCAGATGTCACCGATGAGGGGGTGGAGTATAGTGTACATACACTCTGATTTATCTCCAAAAATGCAACACAAATCCAACAGTAATGAAGATAAACAAGTTGAGTATATTTTCAGAGTGATCAAATCCCTTATCAGAAAGTGTCTGATATGTGTCCTCTTCAAAACTCCTAAAGTAGGTGGGTTTGCCTGCTTCAAAACTGCTCTTTCAAGTCTCAAATCAATATACGAACATATAATTATAGTGGGTTTTCTACACAGTAGTCCATCTAGAGTGAAATTTAAGCAGATGCTTTCTTCTTCAAATGTGTCACTACTTCATCTTACCGCTACCCATCAAGTGAACAATAGTCACACTCTCATAGATATATTTGCAACAAAATCCACAAACAAAGTCATTTGTACTTCCCAAATATCTGCACTCGGCATATTCATCCGTGACATAATTTTCATGACATACTCACTAGAATTTCCCAGAAAGGAATTACAGCTGACTACATACCAAGACTTCAAGCACATTAATTTATCTGAACTTGCAGCTGAGGTACATCTACATCTACATACATAGTCCGCAAGCCACTGTATGGTGCATGATGGAGGTTACCCTGTACCTGTACCACTACTAATCAATTCCTTACCTGTTCCTCTCACAAACAGAAGAGGGAAAAACAACTGTCTATATGTCTCTGTATGAGGCCTGATTTCTCATACCTTATCTTCTGGTCCTTACACAAAATCTATGTTGATGGCAGTAGAATCATTCTACAGTCAGCTACATAAATAGCTTGTGGGACATTCTATTCTTACTCAACTATATGAGAAATAAGCCCCGTTAAAAACCAGGAAAGTAAAAAGGAAACCTGCACCTTGGCTAATGGGAGAACTAAAACAGTTCATAAATCTCAGAGACACTGCACATCGGTCGTTCAAACATACAGACCTGAAAATTATATTACTTACAAGCAGAAGCAGAAAAAAGTCAATTAAGCTGTGAGAAATTTAAAACTCAGGTATACCCATACATTAACCAACAACAGAAAAATACCAGCTGTCCTGTGGCTTTGGCATAGGCAAAGTAAAAGCTGCAGCTGATCCCATTGTCCCAGCCGTGAACTAAACTGGTACTTCACATTACCTACAATGACAATTGAACCACAAACAAAACAGAGACTCATTGATTACTTTATAGGGATAAATGACTGTAGCCACAAAAAATTCTGTCTAAAGCATGTTACTTGCAACAATGTCAAAAACGTCATTGTGCTTATAAACCAGCATCTACTGAGCCCATTGGTTTAACAGTCCAAATTGTGAAGCTTATTATTGACCCACTACTATCCACTATAACAGATATCTTCAGCCACTCCTTAACCATAAGTGCTTTCCTTGAGGCCTGGAAACAGGGACTAGTTAAGCTATTACCCAAAAAGGGAATTACCACAGAACCCTCTGATACTGACCTATTCGCATTCTTCCTACACAGTCCAAGGCCTTAGAATGTACAGTCCATAACCAGTCAACAAACTACCTAACTACAAACAAACTGGTAAATAAATACCAGTCAGGCTTCTGTAAATATCACAGCACAACATCTGCCTTAATAAAGGTAACAAATGACCTGAAGATTGCCATGGATTCACAAGAGGCAATTATTATATGCTTCTTATGTTAGGTGTCAGCAAAGGCTTTGACAACGTTGATTATGACATTTTACTTGCCAAACTTAACAGCCTAAATTTCTTGCCAAGTGCAGTGCAATGATTTCACTCGTACGTGACATCTCACCAGCAGTGCATCATTTCTGGCACCATAAAGTCATAATGGAGGCAGGTCCCCCAGGGTTCAGTATTAGGTCCTATATTCTTTTCATTGCATGCAAGGGACATGTTGTATCTAAATGCAAAATCTATAAACTTAAAGACAGCTATTGAGAATCTCAGTACTGACCTATGTGCACTATCAAAATGGACACAGGGTATTGGGTTAATGCTCAACCTATCTAAAACCCAAGCAGTACTGGTTGGTCATTCCAGGGTCATTAGCCCGAACTATTTGGAATTCCTACCATCTTTTACCCTCAGTGGGATGAATATCAACATTTTGCTTTCAGCAAAGGGTCTAGGATTAATAATAGATGAAAATCTAAGTCATACTGAACATGTACCTGTAATATGAAATAAGACATCAGAATCTCTCCATACCCTACAAAAAATATAAATAGCTCTTCCTTCTTAACTTGAAAAAGAAACTTGGACAAAACCTTATACTTCCAGTTATTGATTACAGAGATGTTATCCTGCAAGGCCTTCCTCAGGAAAGCTCACAGCACCTAGAACTGTTTGTGAACACCTGTGTTCATTATATCCGTGATGTTTTACTCTTTGATTACATTTTACAATCGTATGCAGAGCTATTCTGGCTGCATACAAACAAGTGCAGAGGTTTCCATCTTCTCTACTGGGTTATTAATGAGCTCTTTCCCTCATATTTCTCCTCAACTTTAGCTCTCTTGTGTGAACAACATAGTAGAACCACCCATTCCCATCAGACCAAAATCGTTTCTGTCCCACTCCGTCATTCAGCCACCTTCACAGAGTCCTTGTTGGTAGCAGGAACCTGACTCTGGAATAACCTCCCACAGGGTATTAGAGAACTAAATAACATCTGCAGTTTCAGAAGATAGGTAATGACATATGTACTAATGCAGCAATAAGATTACCATTGTTCCTGTACACACTTGTTGTTACCCTTATACATCCATCTTTCCATCTGATCTCACTCATTTCCCAGTATCCTTAGCTGGTGTAGTATTCTTAACTTTCTTTTTCCCAGAACTCACTATACCAGAAAACAACTATTTCATAGACCTATAATAATATCTGCCAATATTATTATTATTTTTATTATTAATGTCATATTATTATTATTATTGTCAATATTATTACTACTACTATTATCATTGTTATTGGCTGCAGCTGTAGTAGTACTAGTAATGCCAGTATTAACTTTGTTAGTTCATAGACAAAATAATTTACTCACACTGCCTCTTCAGACACTCAAATCATTTTAATACTAGTTGTCATATTAAAGTTTTTATTCCTTAGATAACTATTATATAATAGTCACTATATTTGTGAGACCCTGGTCCGTTATAAGAGAGGCCATGATGGTCCTTATTAGATCAGGACAGTAAGTAGGAGGTTGTATTTACATACAGAATTAACCTCCAGATATATATACAGTACTAATTGTACAGTGGCATCAATGAAGTGTCGTAGCAGCAAGATAATGATTTAATTACAATTATTTATGTCTAGATAAGCACAAGCAGTATGTTGCTGTTTTCTTATGGGATTATTGCAGAGGTTGTAATGAATTTGAAACAGACTCTTTAAGGAGAATAATAACTGTTTCCTTACCACAATTCTGTAATGAAATAGACATTTTTGTCTCTCTCATACCTACAATTCAGAGCCACTTCTGTTTATTGCACTGAACACAGTAGATTTCTTTCTTTGTTCTGAACTATTTCGTCATTTCTGCATTTTTTCTTTCTTTATTACTATAAATGTTATTTAAATATTATGCACAGAAGACACAGCTAGATAACTTACTAAACATTATTCTACAAGGCTGCAGTAACATAATCCATGCAGTACAGTTTTTAATTATGCAGTCAGCAATAAAATATACAGATTTCCTTCTTCAATAAGTAAAATATTTTTTGACAAATTCTGCAGCAGAATAATAGGTTATAAAGCAATCTCTTCAGTGAATCAAGCTACATATTAAGAATATAAATACATTTTAATTTACTAATTTGTATTTACATGTGATGTGGTGCCAGAGGACTAATTTTGAAACTCTGTGCATTGCAACTAAAAGTTTTCTCTTTGTCTTATACTGTAAATTGAAATTTTCATATAGGTAATGTACCATATTTACCCAGTTATGAGATGATCTTTTTCCCAAATTCATCATTCAAAAATGCAGGGTTGTCTTAACATTCACAGATTAAACTATTATTGCTGAGGTCAATGTTTTATTTTTTGTAATAGATTAATATGAAAGTTGGCAATTGAAGCCATGTGCCAATTTAATTATAAGACTTCAGAAGAGTGGGAGGGAGAACAGTGGCATCAACTTTGTTGAGCTGTAGGATGAATGTGAGGAAGGGAGCGGGGAGTGGGCAGTGTGTTTCGTTGTGCAGTCAACTATGGGAATGTACTCCACTTAGCTTGGCGTTTTGTGAACATTTACCATGTCCAAACTGCAGTTAGGTGCCAGTAGTTTACTTGTGTGTTCCATACAGCAATGTTACCAATGCTTGCCGTGAGCTGTGATGGGAATGAAATGGGGTATCTCAAGTGCTGGTACTATCCAGCCATGAGAGAGCAGTGGGCAGATGACATGTTGTATGCTAGAGACAAAGAAATATTTCCACATTTTCATGTCAATATAAATTCAAAATCCACCTTGAGTTAAAAAAGTTGTGTTTTCGGGTCCCACCATAACGACAACATTGGAACTCAAAACTTATTTGGATGAGACAGCCAAATATTTGTGCCATCCAAGACTATAAATTTCACTGCTACGCAGGTATAGAACACTCTGCCCCTCTTTTCACCTGTCATTTATTAGGTGAAACTATCGTCCCACTGGCTATGTGCAATGTGGTATCAGTGATGGTGGTGATGATTAAAAATAGTGATATGACTGATGATTGTCTTAGTTTTGATTGAATTTGATTTGAACCAGGAGATAAAAACAACAGCGGTCTTAGCCCACTATTGCTCACACCAAAACAGGGTTTATTGTGCGATTTCATTCCCTGTGGTTTTAGTAAAGCCAACCAGCACCCTTAAAGAGTATTAGGTGGGCCTTTATTACTTCTCTATCAAATACAATTTCTTTAGAACTTGATGAGCCGAATATTCCATGTCTTATGATTTCCAACACTTCACACTGGTAGATTAGATGTGGCGTAGTTTCATTACCCTCAACACACAGCCTAGACATAGGGACTTCTTTCTGTACACACAACATGTGCAGGCATTTCTGAAAGTTCCCATTTCCTGTCATTAGTACTACCATGACTTTAGTCTGTCTCCTATTCAAGCCCAGGATCACAGAACTTTTCTTAAAACATGGCTTTGGCATCATTAGCTTGCCATATTTTTGTTTTTAGTTCACAGTCCAGCATTATACATGTTGCCATCTGATCCAGTTTCATGCTTTTGATTTAACCATCACCAACCGGTTTACTCTGTTGCTTTGTGGCATTCTGCACCAGTCTGCAATGATCTTTGATCTCATTGCAGGGCTGATACATGTTTCAAAGCTGCTTGGGTGTCTGAATAAGTGTAGACACTATTATATAGTCAGCCGGCATTTCCCTGACCATTCTTATATTTACCGCATTCCCTATGTTGGTGTGGGAGTCACAATATCCTAAAGATATCCATATTATGAACAGGAAGGTTGCCACTCACCATATAGCAGAGAGGCTGAGTCGCAGATAGGCACAACAAAAATACTGTCACAAATAAAGCTTTTGGCCATTAAGGCCTTTGTCAACAACAGACGACAGACAGACAGACAGACACACAGAGAGAGACAGACAGACAGACAGGCACACACACACACACACACACACACACACACACACACACACACACACACACACACACACACACAAATGCAACTCATATACATGACTGAAGTCTCAGGCAACTGAAACCACACTGCGAACAGCAGCACCAGCTAAAGGTATCCAGTTATTTCTAGTTTTTAGTCTGTATGCCCCTGCCACTGCCTCCATTTTAACCCACAGATGTAATGGGAGCCTGTCCAGCGTGGTCTCTGTCATAACAGCAGGCATCCTGCTAATTCTGGCTCTTATGGCAAAGCAGTCCAGTCTCTGCACCTTGCCAAGCTCCTTATCAGTCACCTTCTGTTCTTCTTTGTTCCATCATACTGTAGTCCCATGACTTATCATACATCTTATTCCAGTGATCAATATCCAGCACATATCAATTTTGCGCAATGTTCAATGCACACTGTGTCACACTTCTAACACTACTAGTAAATTTGAAGAATGTTAAGTCATCGGCATATCCTTGGAAAAAGTAGCCTCTAGTATTTAGCTCTCCAATGAGTTCACTCACCACTAGGTTCAACAGTAGTGAGGACAGAACTCCTCCTTGCAAACCCACTGTGGTGGTGTTGACCACCATTTCTTCTTTCACAGTTGGTTCTACTTTCCTTCTGCTCAGTGTAGTCTTAACCTGTGTACGTACAGTGGTCACAGTACCACATTCTTCTGCATCTCTAACCATGAATTCTTAATGATGAAAGCCATCTCATATATCCAGGAAGATGCAGAGAGCAGTTTCCTGAAAGTTTAGTGCATTTTCCACTTTCCCGACAAATTGGAGGAGTTCTGTTTCACATGACCTGCCTGGCTGATATGCTTGTTGGTTTACATGTAAAGGAACTTTAGTTAGCCTCCTTTCTCTAATGTGCACATTAACCAGATTTTCTAATGTCTTTGAAAGAGAGGAGGGCAGACTGATTGGTCTCATATCCTTGGTCTTGGTATGATCAATTCTTCCTGGCTTCGAAATGAAAGCAAGTAGTCTTCCAAGTATTAGGAATGATTTCTGCTGCTAGTCTAAACCTAAATAGCGTACAGGGAAGTCTATTGAAGTCTCTCATGCTTGTTACAGAAGAGCTGGAAAGACTCCATTTGGCCAGGTGACTTGAATGGTTGAAACATTCCCACTATCCACTGGATATTTTTTTTTTAAATCACTACATTCCCTGGCATATTCTCAGTTCTCCCTTTGATTACCTGTAAACCAGTGCCTCTCAGGGACTGAATCTTGATCCATGTTGTCTGCCAAAGTGCATTGTGGGAAGTGAGTCTTGAGGAGCACATCCAGCCTCTCTTTCATTGTCTTTGTATACTCAGCATCTTCCTTGCTTATAATACCTCCTGGCTTAGTTGATATTCTGGTGAGAATTTTGTGAAGTCTAGCACAATTAGCTGTACCTCCCACTTCCTCACATAATACCTTCCAGGATGACAGTTTCACTTGATTAATTGGAAGATTGTATTTGACAAGGGCCTCCAAATACTTTGCACATTTTCCTTTCCTTCTTGAAAGGCTTAACAATTTTCTTACCTTCCTCCTTTGCAATTCCAGGCTACTGTTCTACCAAGATACATTCCTGGGTGTGCAGTTCTTCGTGATTTGGGAGTTTCCCAAGGACATAGTTTCCCAAGCAGACAGCACTGTGTCCAACATTTTCTCAAAATCTACAGGATTCCTTGTCAGAGTTCTGACTTCAGATAAGTGTGAGTTGAGGTCTTTCCTATATGAGTCCCAGTCTGTTTTTCTGGGATTCCCGTAGGCCATAGTCTGTTTAACACCCATTTCAACCTCAAACGTAATATACATGCGGTCGAATAAGGATGGCTCCAACACCATATCCCATTTTTTGATAAAGCTGCCCATTAGAATGAACTTGAATGTTAAATTAATTACTTCTCTCTCTCCTTTTGTTCCTGAATGTATGTTCCCTCCCCCTATTCAGGACATCCAGATTGCTTTTGAGTAAAAATTCAAGAAGGTACTCACCTCTGCTAGTGGTGCCTCTGCTTCCCTATGCTAAGTTGTGGGCATTGGCATCACACCCAACCAGCAGTTGTTCATTCTCTGTGAGCACCTGTTGACCAGTCTCCTCACTTCCTGGGAAGGAGTACAGCTCTTGTTGGGAAGGAAAGCTAAGGCCAATGCAATTTCCCTCTTGCTTCTGTTTCATCCTAATGGTCACTAAGTTCCTGGAATAAAAGTCTGCCACTGGCATGAATGAAATTCCACCTTTGACTTAAATGCTTATTCTGGAGTTCCTTGGATTCCTAGCATAAAGCAACTTACCTTCAGTTCCTCCAAGGCCAGAAATCCCCCCTTATATAGATGGGGTTCCTGGATCAGGTCCACATTCATCTCCTGTCTTCTCAGAAGATGACCCAGGGTGCCAGTTTCTCCTTTACTGTGATGCAAGTTTATCTGCAACATTTCCAGTCTCCATCTTGCCACCATGGATGCTTCCGATGTCTTTGATAACCTTGACGGTAGCCTGTTCCCACAGTGCCATGGATTTTTCACTGGCTTCCTCTCACCCTCTACACACACACACACACACACACACACACACACACACACACACACAAACACAAGGGTTTGGCTGTCTGGTACAACTGGTGCAACCTTTCAAATGATTACCCTCCAAGCTTTGGAACCTAAATTGACATCTTTGTGGTCTTGAAGAGCTTAGCCACTGTCTTGACCAGCCGCTTCACCTCCTCCCATAGAGATAACTTGGGCACAATCTTCTTAACCCAATCCACTGTTTTCATCCCTACAAAGACAAAAATAAGAACACTGTTGTCCAGATAGTCTCCCCTGAATTTGTATCCTGGACTTCTGTCTCCCCCCAGTCTTCCTGAAGAAAGCCATTTTACAAGCTCTATCTGCTGTGAGGTGATGTCTGTTGGATATCCCTGTTTTTCCTCCATTTTTGTTTAGGAAGCAATTCTTTACCTTCCTTTTGTTTCTGATCTTAGATAATTTTTCTCCTCTGAGGCCACACAAGGATTTAATCTTGACCAGGTGCAACTTCTCCGTATCAATTTCTACATCTTGGACTAGTCTATCAACCAATACTGTTGCGGAGACAGCTTCCTTCGGTTCCAGCTCCAATGTTTGGATGTCTGAGGTCTCATCATACCCCTCAGTTTTTATTTTTTCTTGTTCTGTGCTCTCCATTTTAGTCCAACTAGAGGGTGATATATTCAGTCCTCGTGGTGGAAGGCTAAGTACTCAGGGAGGTTGCCTGGTATCCCTGAGATTCCATTAAAGACACATATTCCCATGTGCCATACAACCATCAGCATGGATCTCACCATACCTTGGGTTGGGTATCTGGGGACATAAGGTAGGACTAGGGGATTGGGTATGGGAGAGACGGGGTGTTGTGGAACACTCTTTGTCTGGCCCATCCACTGAGGCCTGCCTGGCATGAGAGACCCTGCTGGTAGCTGTGCTACTGGAAATATAGCCCTCAGCTTCTTGCAAACTCACAGGTGTCTCCACCTGCCTGGACAGTGCTTCCACAAGGTGGTATCCCCTAAAGAGGGGCTTAGATAGTATGTGAAAAAGGAAGTGAAGATAAAAATTTGTATAAACCACTTTATTACTCCTTGTGTTATCGAAATATAGACAATCAATATATAGAATAAGTTAAGAATAAGTATAATGTTAAATTTTTAGACAGATACTTCATATCCATAAGATAGTTTGTAATTTTGGTTAATCAGAATATGTTAAAAATAAAATGTTCTCAAGGAGCCTCTTAAAAAAATGGTGTTGGTCATCTTATGGAGTGGCCTTGTACTCTGGTAAATACTGTATTTTGAAATAAAAAAGTAATGTGATGGAACAGTTAGTATTTTTAGGTTTTGATACAGTGTATGTTATGCCACTTTTACTGGAAAACACAGGTTCCTAATAATTTTTCATGGTATGTTACTTGAGTTCGTTCAGAAAACAATATAATTTTAGTAGCTGTATATGAAATATCAGTGATAGTTTTCTTCATGGCTGGCATGTAAGTAGATTGAAATAATATATTCCCTGCAATACCTATGTTATTAATAACTTAATTTATTCCAATTTAAATTTCCTTTCTTATTTACAACTAAGCAATTTACATGATTAGCCTCAACTATTTGCTGATTGTTTAGAGTTATTCTATTTACGCTTCAAAATTGATCAACTTATGGCAATCGGTGGTGATTTAGTGCAAAGTGGTGTCATTTGGGTCTCTGATATATCCTGATTTAATGCAATCAGTCAGAACCAGGACTCAAACATTTTAAACTTTTTCAAAATATTGTCTGATTTTTTGTGGAGCAATATTTTCTATTAAAATATGGCATCACCAGCAAATAATATTATGTCATCTTCCAAGTTCACTGCACTTCTATAATTTGTATGTTTCGGCACATATACAGTCATGACATAACCATGGATAATTAGCAGTTATGAATACAGAGTCATTTCTATGCACATTTCACAAAAACAGCAATAAATTGTATTTATTTATTTATTTTTATTTATTTATTTATTTATTGATTTAGCACCCATTTTAACACATTCATGATATTGGACTTGTCAAAGTACAAAAAGTAAAAAAATTTCCCATCTTTACATTCATGTATAAATACAAAATAAAGACACATATAACTAGGAATATTTCATTAAGGCTAGATGCTTTCTTATCAACACAACTTCATGACTGTAGTAACAAAAACAGTTTCCTACTTAATTAGGCACAAGAAAATAAAATTTTATACATACATATATAGAAAACAGACATATTGCTGAAAAGTTACTGAAACATCTTGGCTGATTTCAATAAAGTATAAATAGGAATAATAACATGTAGAATTTCATATCATATATATGTCACGAAAGACAGGTACATAATTAGACAAATGATACATTAGTGGAAGGAGCTTTGGTTTTATCTTTGATAATTACGAATTTTTGTTTGGAGAGATTATGAGGCAGAACCTACAGATTTGAGCAACTTAACACACAGAAGAATCGAAGAACCGGTAGAAGCTGACCAGGGGGAAGATCAGTTTGGATTCCAGAGAAATGCAGGAACATGCAAGGCAATACTGATCCTATGACTTCTCACAGAAAATAAGTTAAGGAAAGGCAAACCTACTTTTATAGCATTTGTTGATTTTGAGAAAGATTTTGATAGTGTTGACTGAAATACTCTCTTTCAAATACTAAAGGTGGCAGGGATAAAATACAGGGAGTGAAAGGCTATTTACAATTTGCACAGAAACGAGGTGTCAGTTATAAGAGTCAAGGGCACAAAAGGGAAGCAGTGGTTGAGAAGAGATTGAGATGGGGTTGTAGCCTCCCTCTGCTGTTATTCAGTCTATGTATTGAGCAAGCAGTAAAGGAAACAAAAGAAAAATTCGGAGTAGGAATTAAAATCCATGGAGAAGAAATTAAAACTTTGAGGTTCGCCGATGACATTGTGATTCTGTCAGAGACAGCACAAAGGACCTGGAAGAGTAGCTGAACGGAATGGACAGTATCTTGATAGGAAGATATACCAACAAAAGCAAAACAAGGATAGTGTAATGTAGACAAATTAAATCAGGTGATGTTGAGGGAATTAGATTAGGAAATGAGGCACTTAAAGCAGTAAACTGGGTTTGCTATTTGGGAAGCAAAATAACTGATGATGGTCGAAGTAGGGAGGTTATAAAATGTAGACTGGCAATGGAAAGAAAAGCATTTCTGAAGAAGAGAAATTTGTTAACACTGAATATAGATTTAACTGTCATGAAGTCCTTTCTGTAAGAATTTGTATGAAATGTAGCCATGAATGGAAGTGAAACATGGGCAATAAACAGTTTAGACAAGAATAGAGTACAAGCTTTGTGAAATGTGGTGCTACAGAAAAATGCTGAAGATTTGATGGGTAGATCATGCAGATAATGAGTAGGTACTGAATAGAATTGAGAAGAAAAGAAATTTGTAACACACCCTGGCTAGAAGAAGGGATCAGTTAATAGGACACATTCTGGTACATCAAGGGATTTCAATTTAGTACTGGAGGGAAGTGTGGGGGATAAAAATCATAGATGGAGACCAAGAGATGAATGCAGTAAGCAGATTCAGAGATGAAGAAGCTTGCACAGGGTAGAGTAGCATGGAGAGTTGCGTCAAACTAGTCGTTGGACTGAAGTCCACAATAACAACAACACACAAAGTAACTTTCATGACAGATATGCATTCAGAAATTATTTATATATGCCTCTCATTCTGTTCTGTTTCACACAAAGAAATCTGGAAATATACTTTTTTATATGTTTTGGTAATAGGTATGTTGTTGGAATCTTAATGTCACTCATGAGAGGACCGCAAATAGAAGAGCCTGTTGTCGAGGTGAAAGAAGAAGAACGGATGGGTCCTTTACGTGTGTTACCAGCATTACCTGCGACACCAGATGAAGCAAATGCCCCGCAGCAGATGCAGGCATTTGGCTTGGATATTACAAAAGAGGATAATGGGCAGTGAGTATCAAAATTTTCATTTTTGCGAGATATACTGAAGCTGGAGTGTCCACCTTTGGCACACTAGTGTTAAAGGGGACACAAAATCATTTAAGTTCCAAAATCTGTGCAATTCACACATTTATTTATACCTAAGTATATAAACTGACTCTCAGCATTTCCTTTGCCTTCAGACAAAATCATGTGCATCACATAATTTCTTTTCAAAAACTTAGGTTTAAACTTGACGTAAAATTTAAACTTGATTTTTGTGTTGGTTTTGTCAAAACTCGTGGACATGCCATGATATATTGTGTAATATCAAATGTCATTTGTAAACATAATCTAAGCTTTTCAGGAACATGATGTATTGTGTAGTATTACACTGTCCAGTCCTATTGATGTGACCACCTGTCAAAACCCTGAATAACTACCCTTTACAGTGCAGGCTGCTGTAAGGCATAGAGAAAGAGAGTGAATGATGTTCTGGAAGTTACTGACAGGGATGCGGAGCCGTGCTGACTCCAGTGCCGTTGCCAGTTGTGCTAGGTTTCTTGGTTTAGGATCTGCGGCACATACAACCCAGTTGAGGTGGTCCCATATATTCTCGAATAGGCTTAAGTCTTGAGCATCTGATGGCCAGGGAAGCACAGTATACTCATCCTGGTGCTCTTTGAACCACAGACATACATTGCGAGCTGTGTGACCTGTTACTTTGTGCTGCTGGTAGATGCTATCATACTGAGGAAAAACAAACTGGATGTAGGGGTGAACATGGTCCCCAAGGATAGATGCATACTTGTCTTGAGTCACTGTGCCTTTCAGAACGATGAGATCATCCACCAGAATGCCATGGAAACATTCCCTAGAACATAACGTTGCCTTCTCCGGAATGGACCTTTCTGATGGCTGTTGCAGGGCAGTACACGCCAAAAGCCATCTGTACAATGGAGCATAAAATGTGATGCATCTGAAGAGGCCACCTGTCACCATTCAGTGGACATCAAGTTGCAATATTGACATGAAAATTTCAGCCTTCATTGCCAATGAACAGCCATCAGCTCGATGTATGAACCAGGTGCCTGTTATGGAGGCCCATACGCAGCAATGACTGCTCTACGGTCATTGAGGAGACTCAGTTGGTAGCCCCTTGGTTCAGCTGTGGGGTCAGCTGCTCAACAATAGCACGTCTAGTTGCCGATACACATCTTCACAGCCACTGTTCACCCCTGTCACTTGTGGCCCGTGGTACACCACAGATGTCTCATTGTTGGTTTTGGATAGCACTATTTTGCCATACACAGTATACTTTAACCACAGCAGCATGCAAGCAGTTTACAAACTTAGCCATTTTGAAAATGCTTCTACTACTGACCGAAAAGCCAATGGTCATGCTCTTTTGGACATCAAATAAATTGCTCTGTTTCTGCATTATGACAACAGCTGGTTTATTTTCTGCTCTCCGTGACACACTTTATGTACCATCCACTGCTAGTGCTGCAACCTGCCATCTGTTAGTGGTTATTGCTTTTTGATATTGAACATAAGCAGTAGTCATGTGATTGTGACTGGACCACATATGTTGTCAACTGTAAACCTAACAGTGCTTTTCAGAAAGTTTGGCCACAGTATCCTCATCCACAACTAGCGGTTCCCAAATTTCATTATATGTTTACGTGGAAAACAAATTTTTGAGAAGTTTTGGATGCTTGTAAAGATTATCATAAATTACAAGTGTTTTGCATAACCTATTTCCTAATAAATTATTTTTGTAATTTACTTTTGCTGTAAATTAGTAATATATTGTGTCACATCAGTTCTCTCTTTTGATAGGAGTGTATATCGTCTGCATTTATTGGAAATTAAAATACTACTGTTGAATTCTGTTTGTTACCTGATAATGATGGGAAGGAGCACCAGGTGAACTCAGTGTGTATGCCTCAAGGCCTCAATCACCTTGTTGAATAGCCTGTTCTGTCAGGCATTGAGGGAACAGTGTGCAGCCAACTACAGATTGTGGTGCACATTGTAACAAACACTGTTGTTTGGGCTCTGAGGTCATACTTGGATCATTCCAATGACTAGCAGAGGAGGTTGAGAATACCAGTCTTGCTCACAGAGTTTCAACAAAGCTCGCAGTCTGCAACATTGTCCCCAGAACAGAGCATGGTCCTCTGTAGCTGAGTTCAGTGAAAGGCTTGTACCAGAGACTCTGAAGGTTCTATGAAAGGCTAGGCTGTGACTTTTTAGACTTGCACCATAGGGTTGACAGCTGTAGGGTCCTCCTAAATGTGTCACCTGTGCCCTACACATCAAAGACAGCTTCCCAGGTAGCTGGCTGTGTAAAAAGGTTACACAGGGATTTTTTAGGTTAGGCAGCTCTCTGTCCAATTTAGAAAATGATAGCTGCAGGAAACCTACAAGTATCAGTGTAATATCAAAAGAAAGTACTCCCACAGGAGAGAGTATTAAAATCCTAGTGGTTAACCACTGAAGCACTTACAACAAAATGCCAGAGTTTGATTGAGTGAGAGGGAAACCAGGAATTTACTCATTAATGTGCCCCTTGAGCTGTCGTGCATTGTCTTCCATGACCTGCATCATCTCTTCATGTAACCCTAAATACCTTCAATTTTTGCAGCTTCTTCCTCTGTTGTGGTATTTTGCAGTCTCTTTATTCAGTGTTCGTTTCATCGTGCATATCTTTTTAAAAGTTAACTACTATTTTTGATATAGTGATGATCTTTAACACACTTATCTTTACATCTTCATCAGTACCCCACAAGCCAACTTACTGTATGTGGCAGAGGTTACTTTGTACCAATGTTACTTCCCCTCTTTCTTGTTCAAGCTCCAGATGGCTTGTAGGAAGAACAATTGCCAGTAAACCACTGTGTGGTCATGAATCTTTCTAATTTTATCTTTGTGATCTTTTCACGATATATTCACAGGAAAATGCAATTTATTTATTGACTCTTCTAGGAATGTATGCTCTCATAACTTTAAAAGTAAACCACACCATGATGCAGGATGCCTCTCTTGCAGTGGTTGCCACTGGAGTTGATTGATCATCCCCATGATGCTTTCATGGTTACGACATGACCCTAACAAAATGTGCTGCCCTTTTCTGGATTTTCTCTATTTTTTCTATTAATCCTCTCTGGTACAGATCTCATACTAATGAGCAATATTCAAGTAGTGGTCAATTGAGGGTTTTGTAAGCTACCTCATTTGTTGACGGATTACTTTGCATGAGAATTCTTGCAATGAGTCTCAGCCTGGCATCTGCGTTTCCTGCAGTTAGTTTTATGTGGTCGTTCCACTTTACATTGCTTCATATGCATACTGTTAGATATTCTGTGGAGGTAACTACTTCCAGTGATTGTTCTGCAGTCATGTTATCATACAACAATGGGTCTTTCTGTCTATGTATATAAAATATGACATTTCTGTTTGGTGAGTGTCAGCACGCCTGCACAAAGTGTTGGTGCTCTGCAGGTCTTTCTGCATTTCGTTACAATTTTCTAGCATTGTGACTTCTCTGTATGTAACAGCAGCATCCACAAAAATCCTCATGGAACCTCCAATTGGTCCCCTATTCATTAATAAATGTTGTGAAAAGTAATGTACCTATAACAGTCCCTTGGAGTACACCCAAAGTTACTGTTATGTCTGAAGATGTCTCTCCATTGAGAATGACATGCTGTGTTGTAATTGCTAGAAAATCTTCAGTCCAACCACACAGTTGGTCTGATATTTTGTGTGCTCTCATCAGAAATGATGGCAGAAATGCAGTGTACAGTACACTAGTTTATAGTTGTTTGTAAGCTTCCATTTTGATACTTTCTAAGGCAAGTCTGACATCTTGTTGGAGTGTATTCATTGGGAAAGATCATAATGTCTATATCCTTGACCAATACAGAAACAGTATCTGGTTAGTGTCAGGGAGATGTGATAGTGATGCCATGCAGTATTGTTACTTTCTATGGGTATACACATAGTAAGTTCATTCATATAACAATAAACGCTACTCTAGCAAACAGTTCCATTGCTTTATTGATAAGACTGAAAAAATAAACACTGATTAAAAATGATTTGTGTCAAAGCACATTATTCTGCTTGAAAATGAAGTGGGTTTTTATCAACCAGTTCACTGGCAGTGGCATAATGGTCTTCATAACTGGTCACTATTCTTTGTCGTTTACTGTTAAGTGAATGAATTTACCGTGGGATATACCCACAGGAAGAAACAATACAGCAGGGCATCACTGTGACACCCCCTGTAACTGATCAGATACTGTTTCTGCATTTGTCAGGGAGGAAGTTTCAGTTTATGCTACAAAAAAATTACTTGCCAGAGAAAGCTACATGTAGGCAAAACCTTATTTCACTGATCATTTTACTTGTTACAGTACTTGAGAACCTCCTCTTTTTTCTTTCTTCTGCTGTTAAACCTGTGAACAAATTGTGACATTAATAACGCAGTGGAAGGTTCAATTTTTGCTTCACTTAGGAAATTCAAAATTGTTCACGTGTCAATATGAGTGCACATCAGGGCTCCAAATTGTCTTAGAATAACTGACATTTCCATTGGCCTTAAAAATTTAACAGAACTTTTGCGTATAGCTCAGATTTGGTGTATTATTGAATTGTTTCATTGGTACATGTTTTGGAGATTTTGGAGTACCTTTTTGTTGTGGGTCACATTACTGTATATGTAAGACCATTCTCCGCAGGAATTTACCTTTCAGGACATACCCCACTTTACCTCCTCCCCCCTCTCCAACTAAACAGCATTTCAGTACATAATTGTATTGAAAAAAATGAAACATGCCAAAGAGGCTAAAAATTAATCAGAAAAATATCCATTTATGGGAATAAAATAAAGAGCCTATCATTTTGTAACACAAAATCTGTAGTTGTCTGTAGAAGCAGGTGCATGAGAAAATTATTTCTCTTTTAATCTTGTACTTCAGAATTTAAGTAAATCAGAGGTAATTATGTGAGATTTCATTATTCAACAACTTTGGGACAAAATTAAACAGTAAAAAGAAACCAAAGTTATTTTTCTGGTGACAAATATTATGTTCCTTTTTTATCATGTTTGTATGTGCATTGTGTTTTTGCTGTAACTAAGAGTATCAGTTTCTTAACCATAATCAAAATGTTACTGCATTAGTGAAAGCCACGTCTCTGTTAGGTATCACATGGTTCCACATGAAAGTGCTCCACCATCTCCACAGTCAAGCGTTGAAGAAGGCGGAGACACAACTCCTGAGGAGGGGGCAGAAGAACATGCCAAGCAAGAAGCTGCTGAAGGGGAATCACCTCTCAGCCTTGTGGACTTACTTGGGTAAGTGCTCTTCTGTAATAATTGTTTTATATATATATATATATATCTAAAAAGAAAGATGATGAAACTTACCAAACAAAAGCGCTGGATGGTCGATAGACACACAAACAAACACAAACATACACACAAAATTCTAGCTTTCGCAACCAATGGTTGCCTCGTCAGGAAAGAGGGAAGGAGAAGGAAAGACAAAAGGATATGGGTTTTAAGGGAGAGGGTAAGGAGTCATTCCAATCCCGGGAGCGGAAAGACTTACCTTAGGGGGAAAAAAGGACAGGTATACACTCGCACACACACACATATCCATCCACACATACACAGACACAAGCAGACATTTTCAAATGTCTTTAAATATGTCTGCTTGTGTCTGTGTATGTGTGGATGGATATGTGTGTGTGTGCGAGTGTATACCTGTCCTTTTTTCCCCCTAAGGTAAGTCTTTCCGCTCCCGGGATTGGAATGACTCCTTACCCTCTCCCTTAAAACCCATATCCTTTTGTCTTTCCTTCTCCTTCCCTCTTTCCTGACGAGGCAACCATTGGTTGCGAAAGCTAGAATTTTGTGTGTATGTTTGTGTTTGTTTGTGTGTCTATCGACCTGCCAGCGCTTTTGTTTGGTAAGTTTCATCATCTTTCTTTTTAGATATATTTTTCCCACGTGGAATGTTTCCCTCTATTATATATATTAGAGGGAAACATTCCACGCGGGAAAAATATATTTAAAAACAAAGATGATGTGACTTACCATACGAAAGTGCTGGCAGGTCGATAGAAACACAGACAGACACATACATACACACAAAATTCAAGCTTTCACAACCAATGGTTGCTTCATCAGGAAAGAGGGAAGGAGAGGGAAAGACGAAAGTAAGTGGGTTTTAAGGGAGAGGGTAAGGAGTCATTCCAATCCCGGGAGCGGAAAGACTTACCTTAGGGGGAAAAAAGGACGGGTATACACTCGCGCACACACACACACACACATATCCATCCACACATATACAGACACAAGCAGACATATTTAAAGACATTTGAAAATGTCTGCTTGTGTCTGTGTATGTGCGGATGGATATGTGTGTGTGTGCGAGTGTATACCTGTCCTTTTTTCCCCCTAAGGTAAGTCTTTCTGCTCCCAGGATTGGAATGACTCCTTACCCTCTCCCTTAAAACCCACATCCTTTCGTCTTTCCCTCTCCTTCCCTCTTTCCTGATGAAGCAACCATTGGTTGCGAAAGCTAGAATTTTGTGTGTGTGTATGTGTTTGTTTGTGTTTCTATCGACCTGCCAGCGCTTTCGTATGGTAAGTCACATCATCTTTGTTTTTAAATATATTTTTCCTGCATGGAATGTTTCCTCAGATTGTGCAGGACCATTTTAATCAAAGATACTTGTTCATAGAATGATTCAGTGCACATGTCATTCACAAAATACTAATTAAAAGCAAATATTATAGTGTTCCTTACACACAATTATTACAAATAATGTGAAAGGCACGAACTACTATGAGGAAATTTGTGCAGAATTTGAGGATTTTGCTGCAAGGAAGCCTCCCAAATTAGACTTGAATTTATAGGGTTTACTGCTTGCATTATCCATTTCCATATGAATCACATTATCCATTTCCATATGAATCAAATGGAAAATAGGACCTGCAAAATAGCAAACATCCAAGTGCAAATCATTCTTCGTCCAGTGTTCACTGAGTGTATGCTGCAGTTCCTTTTAAATAAATCCATGTTACTAACTGCATATCCATGAGGAAGACTGCATACTGCAGTGATAGTTCTCAAAAACCTAGGCCTATAGTATTCAATCATTTTGAGTTCATGGCTCCTCTGACCAACTATGTTGTTCCCATGACTCCCCTGTGGGATACTTTGTAAATAGTGAAATAATCAATTTAAAAAGTTATGAATAAAATGCTACTCACGCCAGTGAGACACTTGAACTTATTTCTTGTTACAGAACTTGTCAAATCTTGGCACCAAATGAGGTACAGCTACCCATATTTCCTTCTCCACCCAAATACTTGATCTGTATGCAGACAGCTGAGGGCCTATATATAATGGTAAAAGGATGTTCCCGCAAAATGACAGACCAATATGCTTAACATCAGTTTGCTACAAAATTCTTGAGCATATTCTAAGCTCAAATATAATAAAGTGTCTGGAGACAGAGAAGGTTCTGTCCACAGACCAGCAAGGATTTAGACAGCATCACTTGTGTCAAACTCAGCTTGACCTTTTCTCTCACGATATCCTGCAAACCGTGGCTGAAAGGCAACAGGCAGGATCCAAATTTATAGATTTCTAGAAAGCATTTGACACAGTGCCCCACTGCAGAATCTTCGGACATTAAACTCAAATTCTTCTCCTCATGTGCAGGCTTTTAACAAAGGTCCAGGAATATGGACTAGGTTCCCTCAAAGTGGCTCAAAAATGTCATAGGTAAGTAATCTACATGTACATACATACTTTACAAGTCACCATACGTTGCATTGAGGAGGGTGACCTATACCAACTTCTAGTCTTTTCCTTTCCCATTCCACTTGCAAATAGAGCGAGGGAAAAATGATTGTCCAGATGAGCCCTAATTTTTTGTATCTTATCTTTGTGGTCCTTATGTGAAATTATGTTGGTGGCAGTACAATTGTTCTGCAGTCAGCTTGAAATGCTGTTTCTCTACGTTTTCTCAATAGTGATCCTCGAAAAGAACATCGCCTTCCCTCCGGGGATTCTCGTTTGATTTCCTGAAGCATCTCTGTAACATTTGCGTGTTGTTTGATCCTACCAGTAACAGATCTAGCAGCCTACATCTGAGTTGCTTTGCTGTCTTCCTTTAATCCAAACACTCTAACAGTACTCAAGAATAGGTCACACTAGCATCCTATGTGTGGTCTCCTTTGCAGATGAACCACACTTCCCAAAATCCCCCAGGAAGCCAAAGTCAGCCATTCTCCTTCCATACCGCAATCCTCACATGTTCATTCCATTTCATATCACTTTACAATGCTGTTCTGAGATATTTAAATAACATGACTGTGTCGAGCAGGATACTACTAATGCTGTACCTCAATGTTAGGGGTTTGTTTTTCCCACTCATCTGAATGAACTCACATTTTTCTACATTTAGAGCTAGCTGCCATTCATCACACCAAGTAGAAATTTTGTCTAAGTCTTCTTGCATCCTCCTACAGTCACTCAACTTCGACACCTTCCCATACACCACAGCATCATCAGCAAACAACTGCAGATTGCAGCACATACTGTCTGCCAGGTCATTTATAGCAGTCCTATCACACGTTTCTGGGGCACTCCTGAGGATACCCTGTCTCTGATGAACCTTCGCTAGGTTCTGTTACTTAAGAAGTAATGCAAAGACTTAGGCAGAATTTCTATTTGGAGTGATGAATGGCAGCTTGTTCTAAATGTAGAAAAATGAGAGTTAATCCAGATGAGTTGCAAAAACAATCCTGTAATGAAACTTCCTGGCATATTAAAACTGTGTGCCCGACCGAGACTCGAACTCGGGACCTTTGCCTTTCGCGGGCAAGTGCTCTACCAACTGAGCTACCGAAGCACGACTCACGCCCAGTACTCACAGCTTTACTTCTGCCAGTATCTCGTCTCCCACCTTCCAAACTTTACAGAAGCTCTCCTGCGAACCTTGCAGAACTAGCACTCCTGGAAGAAAGGATATTGCGGAGACATGGCTTAGCCGCAGCCTGGGGGATGTTTCCAGAATGAGATTTTCACTCTGCAGCGGAGTGTGCGCTGATATGAAACTTCCTGGCAGATTAAAATTGTGTGCCCGACCAAGACTCGAACTCGGAACCTTTGCCTTTCCCAGGCAAGTGCTCTGCCAACTGAGCTACTGAAGCACGACTCACACCCAGTACTCACAGCATCTCGTCTCCTACCTTCCAAACTTTACAGAAGCTCTCCTGCGAACCTTGCACAACTAGCACTCCTGAAAGAAAGGATATTGCGGAGACATGGCTTAGCCACAGCCTGGGGGATGTTTCCAGAATGAGATTTTCACTCTGCAGCGGAGTGTGCGCTGATAGGAAACTTCCTGGCGGATTAAAACTGTGTGCCCGACCGAGACTCGAACTCGGGACCTTTGCCTTTCGCGGGCAAGTGCTCTACCAACTGAGCTACCGAAGCACGACTCACGCCCAGTACTCACAGCTTTACTTCTGCCAGTATCTCGTCTCCCACCTTCCGAACTTTACAGAAGCACTTGCCCACGAAAGGCAAAGGTCCCGAGTTAGAGTCTCAGTCGGGCACACAGTTTTAATCTGCCAGGAAGTTTCATATCAGCGCACACTCCGCTGCAGAGTGAAAATCTCATTCTGGAAACATACCCCAGGCTGTGGCTAAGCCATGTCTCCGCAATATCCTTTCTTTCAGGAGTGCTAGTTCTGCAAGGTTCGCAGGAGAGCTTCTGTAAAGTTTGGAAGGTGGGAGACGAGATACTGGCAGAAGTAAAGCTGTGAGTACTGGGCGTGAGTCGTGCTTCGGTAGCTCAGTTGGTAGAGCACTTGCCCGCGAAAGGCAAAGGTCCCGAGTTCGAGTCTCGGTCGGGCACACAGTTTTAATCTGCCAGGAAGTTTCATATCAGCGCACACTCCGCTGCAGAGTGAAAATCTCATTCTGAAATCCTGTAATGTTGGAATACAGTATTTCTGTTCTGTTTGACACAGACACATTGTTTAAATATGTAATTATATTGTTGCAAAGTGATATGAAATGGAACAAGCATCCTAGGTCAACAGTAAGGGTGGCTAATGATTGATTTCAGTTTATTGGGAGAATTCTAGGAAAATGGAGCATTCATGAAACAATATTGAGAAAATTTAGTTAACTGGCATTTGCAAGCAACTGTAGCATGATTCTACAGCCACCAGTGTATGCGTGCTTTGAGACCACAAAGAGAAGAACAAGAAATTAGGGCTCATACAGAGGGATATAGATAGTCATTTTTTCCTTGCTCCCTTTACAACTGAAACACAGAAGGTAACAATCATTAGTGATACAATGTACTTTCCACCAAGCACCACATAGTGGATTATGGAGTATATTGTAGATGCAGATGTAGATGGGACCCAGGATATGGAACCACTCCCAGCAACTAGGCCCCTCCTAGCATCTGTTGTACCTGGTTCACATCACAAATAAGTTTTATTACATGTTTTGGACCCAGAAAACTTTAGCTTGGCGTGATGAAATGCCCCAGAAATAGTCCCGTATGATATTATGGAATGAAAATAAGCATAGTATGCTAGCTTTTTTATTTTTATATCACCTATGTCTGACAACATTTGCATTGGAAACAGAGATTAGGTGTTGTTTTGATGTTTCAGCAGTTTGGGGGTATGCTCCTCCCAGATGAATTTATTATTAAACTGAAATCCCAAGATCGTAACACTATCAACTTCCTCTACTTGTTTGTCATCATATTTTAGGCATATACTGGTAGGAAACCTCTTATAAGTCCTAAACTATATGTACTACGTTTTTTTCAAAATTTAATGTCAAAGAATTGGCTAGAAATCATGTATTAATGGCCTTGTAAATTTCATTAATCCATCTTTTTAAGATTGTACTTGATTTAACAACAATATTATGAAAAGTATAGATTGCTACTCAGCATATAGTGGAGATGTTGAGACTCGGACAGACATACTTTCAAGACTGCTATACATTTTTACTTTCGGCCAAGAGACCTTCTTCTAAAGTAGAAACCACACACACATCATTATTTTAATGTCTGTATCATCTGCAAACAAAACAAACTTGGTATCTTTTAATGTTACAGATGAAAGTAAACCTTGTGAATGCCATGTGTAGTTATTTTTCAGTTGAATGATGCCTTATGACTTAATACATGTCTCTTACCTAATGACACCCTCTCTTTCCATCATAGATATATGGGCAGCATTTCCTGTTGTATGACAATATTTTAATTTACTTAAAATGATATTATGATTTACACAATCAGATACCTTTGACAGATCACAATATATACCAGTAGCATGTAATTTACTGTCTATTGAATTAAACACATTCTCATTTTATGTCAAGATAGTCTTCTCAATATCAGAAGCTTTTAGAAATCTGAACTGTGACTTTGACAATATATTATTTGTTGTCAGATGGTTAAGAAGTTGATCATATATTACCTTTTGTAGAATTTTCGAGACTGCTGGCAAAAGTGAAATTGGATGGAAATTTGGTGGTATTTCTTTATCTTCTTTCTTAAATAAAGGCTTCATTTCAGCATATTTCAAACATTCAGGAAACGTCTCACCGATAAATGACTGGTTACACTGGTAACTTAATTTATCAAAAAAAAAAAAAAAAAAAAAAAAAAATTTTTGAAAATGTAATGTAACTGGATGGATAAAAAAAACCTACTCAGTAAGCAGCAGCAGGAGAACAGACATAAAAAAGTTATTATGTATACAAGCTTACAGAGCCAGTGGCTCCTTCTTCTGGCAGAAGGGTTGAAGGGGAAGGAAAAGGAATGGCGAGGTTTAGGAAAATGGGTAGAACTGAGAAAAGTCACACAGAACCCCAGGTCAGGGGAGACTTAGCTGATGGGATGAATCTCAAGTCTTTATTTCTCATCCTATACTGTAAGTCTGCCCTGACCAGTGTTCTGGGTGAGTTTTCCGAACTCTACCCTTTTCGTAAACCTCACCAGCCCTATCCCTTCACCCCTCTTCCTCCCCCACCAACCCTTCTGCCAGAAGAAGGAGCCACTGGCTCCGAAATCTTGCATACATAATAACTTTTTTATGTGTGTTCTCCAAATGACTTAATCTGCAATACAATATAAAGGAATGTCATCATTTATCATTGTAACAAAAATCTCAAAAAGTGCTTAATCTGTTTACTTCAGATTTTTACATGATACTCTAATAACAATTTAGGTGGACAAAGACTGTATTTTTTTAATTATATAATATATAAATATATATGTAATATGTAAAGGGAAAATATTGTTGCCAGAAGCCTTACTTCAAATTTTTATGTGATGCAGTGACAAACATTCAGCCTGACAAAGGCTATATATTTCTTTTAAATAATGATGTACTGCTTTTCCGTTGAAACTGACCGTGAGGCAGAAAGTGCTGTGCTGTGACAATGTAAGGTTTCAATTTGTTTCTCGCAGTCAATTTCAGCTACAATATGAAGGCATGTAAGACGTTAGGCAAATTGTTTCTCCCATATACATTCTTTGTCATTATATATAATTTCAAACAAAAATTGTATACGTGATGATATGCTATTTTGTTTTCTTTCTCACTGTAAATTTTATAGAAAACAGGAAAGTTATATTTATGGTTTATCAGCTTATGATTAGAATACTACTACAGAATCTGAATCATGTGGAACTTTGTAATCCTACTCATTTTCAAGTTAAAACTGTGTGAAACGCTGCTACTTAAGCTGTTATCCTCAGATATCCAGCAGCTACAGAGGTTTCCCCTATAACCCATACACCAGTGAAGCAAACCAATTAACTCTTTCATTCTAAGTTACTTGAACCCCCAATCAAGGTTTCATTTGCAATAACAATAAGGCTCAAGCTCAGAAAGAGGGAAGAAGGGGACAGAGGGGTGAGGGGGAGGAAACAGACACAGAGAGAGGGAGGAGAAGATGAACAGAGAAGGGGGGAGGAGGGAGAGGAGATGGACAAAGAGAGGAGGGGAGGAAATGGGGAGGCAGCAGGAAATAGAGGGAGTTTATGATATATATCTAATTTTCATAAATATTTAGCAATTGCGGAATGTTGAAGGGTTTGTTAGTATGTTACTAAATGCAGAAGCACACTCTTTAATTAACTTTGTTGATATTGTGTCATAACCACTAGAATTTTTTTATTTTATTTTAAAGGTTTTGTGGTGGACATTACTACTACTGGTGTAGTGAGGGCCATATTCATATTACTGAGTTGTTTGTATTGACTAGTCTGACACATTCTATGACAGTATCTACTGAACCTGACAACTTATCATCTTATCAGTAACAGTTATGAAATGCCTGTTAAAAATTTTTGCAACACTGCACACCAGTTACCAATGAATCATTTTCTCTTAATGCTATCTGCTCCTCTTCATTTTTGCTTCTACCGGTCTCCTCCCTAACTGTATCCTATATTGTCTTTATTTTTCTGTCAGATGTGATTATCTTTTCTTGCAGTGCCTTTGCTTGTATGTCCATATTACTGTCATTAATATTTTGCAAAGTGTTGCATTTTTGATTCATGCTATGAGCACTGTATACATCGATCAAGTTCATGTCTTTGAGGAGTGTCCTAAAATAATCAGTTTTTGGCTTACTGACTACCCCCTTGAATTCAGATTTTGTAGATTTTATTTCCTGTTCAGTATTAGCATTTAACAGAAGGAACTGCATGTCATGGCCAGAGAGGCCACAGACTATTGGTTTCTATAAAGGTAATATCAATGGCTGTTAGTGAACAGTTAGCTGCACCAGTTGGAAAGTTTATGGCAGGAATCAAATTTAATCATAGCAACTAGCAAATTCTTACTGGAAAAGCTTTTTAAAAAAATCTGCATTGAAATTACCAGCAGCCACTTTCTCTTTGTTTTCTGCTTAATGTCATATGTTCAATAATTGACAAAAAAAATGGCTTATTACATGTTTTTCAGCATACTAAACGAGGTTTTATCATATTGTTGTGCTTCTTATCTTCTGCATTGTCAGCTACTTCGTTCTCGTGGTGGTTATGTCAAACTTTTGAAAGGTAATGTGTTGCTTTTTGTGTTCAACAGTGGTGATGCAGCACGCAAAGCTGCAGCTGCAACTGCCGAGGCAGCAGTACAGCAGCAGGCTGCAATGGCAGCTGTTGAAGCGGAATCCAAGCAGGAAGTTGTGGTTGAACCATCAGCAATGTCCCAGGTCAGTCACTCTTCTTAAAAACTGAATAAATAATGTGTGTCAGTGATGGAGAAGTTCAGTTGTGCTGAGAAAGATAGTAATACCTTTGCCCAATATTGCTGCTCTGAGGAATAAATACGTAATGTGAAAAATAAAGCACCATTCAATGTGAAAAGCAGCAGAGTATTTGGTACTGCATATCCACTATTTAAAGCATTGGCTTGTGTTTCTTGAAGGTATATGTATTATTTGAAAATTAACATGCTCTTCATTTCTTTTGTGGGATAAATAAGGTCACCAGCCACATTAAATTAATAAGTTGAGGGGTTCCATTACGTGAATGTTAACAGTACAGTCAAAATCACTCCACTAGCACCAATAATAAGAATAAATCCATATTCAAACTGTATCACCTTGAGGTGGTGACAAAATTATCTGATACAAATGTTCATTTGTGAGTGAGGGGGCTGAAAAAAAATTTATCACTTAATCCAATTGTTGAGTTGCCTTAATCTCTCAAGAAATCAGAACCATTAGCTGTGTTCTAGGTCAGGCACTCCTCTTAAAGGAAAGCCAGGAGTTACATATGTGTGGCTGTTTTAAAGGAAGTAGTTGATTTCAAAATTTAATTCCTCAGAAGCTGAAGAACATAAAATGACAAATCCACTATTAGCTGAAACAGAAAAATTTAAAGTTCTTTACAACCAACTTGAGTACCAGATGTGTAACAACAAATGGTAAAATGGGAGCTTCTTTCTTACTGCTGACAAATCGTGGCATACGCTGTTTTATTTATTTACATACTAACAGTATGCACATTCTGTGGATCCATATGTGGGAACATGTCACTTGAATGTGGAGCATATCAGTACATCGAATATAAATACTAATGAGTCTGGTCCCACAATGATAACAGTGCAACAGTAATGAAATGAATGAAGGACCATGCCTAGTACGGTGGTGCGGGTCTCCCGCATCATTCCCCTATGCTCTGTCAAGGAGTATGAGACTTCGGCAACAGTAATAGTGGTAACGATATTAGTAATAGTAACAGTAGTACTGTAAACTTTACAGGGAATGATATATTCAGCATTATTTTTCCTTTACTGCCTTAATCTGAAATACATATTTTCACAGATGTTAGTATAGAGGGTTATGCAGTTATAGCTCAAAGATTATATAAAATAAGGAAATTAGTCACAGGAAATGTGTTTAAGACATTATTATATTGATTTAACTGACGTTTCTCTTTAATTTTTTGTGAACAAGAGAGCTTCACTTACAGATTTTTATTTGTTACTGTTAACGACTACTTCTACAGAGTAAAATAGGGTATCAAGCAGGGCCTTCTCTCTCTCTCTCTCTGTCTCTCTCTCTCTCTCTCTCTCTCTCTCTCTTTCTGTCTCTCTCTCTCTCTCTTTTACTACTAAATGCTTTGGCTCAGAAGTATGTCATCTTTTCTTTTCTTCACGGTTATTCTCATGATGTTGACAGTCAGTTTCATATGGAGCAGAGTTATTTACAACAGGCATACTGCGAAGTGCTAAATCGTTTGAATACATAACAGTGCAAGGTTCAGACTGATACATTACTGATCATTATTGGTATGTATTTTGCACACTAGAATATCCTTGTCACCTATCACCTTTGTTATTTGTAGTACAATTGAGTCCATTTAGTGTCTGGAGAAAATGATATTCCCAGTTGTTACTGTCAGATCTTTATCAGATCCAAGTATACTGATCTTCTTTCAGCTTTCGCCATGGAAAAAGAAAGCAAATGAATGTTGCACATGGCAGTGCAGCTGAAATAATTAACCTTCAGCAAATAACTGTCTTGCTCAACTGTTACTGTAGGATTTTCACACATCCAAATTCTATCTTTTGGTGATTAATGTTATTGGAAAGAAAAAAAATGTTGGCTCATTCAGAAAAACTAATTGTCCTGAAAAATTTCCTGCTCCCATCACCTATAGAAATGCAGTGCAAAATTCAAACCTGTTGTGGGCATCATGGTGCAATAAGTGTAACAGCTATGGCTTCAACTGTAGGTAGTCTTCCAGCTATACCAGAGATTGAGAAATGTCTGGTTTACTGTACGCTCAAGTTATGAAGAGAAAAGTTTGAAACATGCTGCTTCATTTTCAAGAGATGTGTGTACTTATATTTAATCCAGCTCCTGCCTCTGTCATGACTTTACTTAAGAAAGTAGCCAAAAAAAAAAAAAAAAAAAAAAAAAAAAAATGAAGAAGTTTCCACTTTGCTATCCCATCATATGTTACCAAGGGAAGACTAAAAGTTTAGAGGTGTAGCTAAGTCGTACTGTGTATGGCTAAAACACAGTTAAAGCTGCATGGAATATTGTGCTCTGCAATTTGGGTATAACTTTTAGTGATGAAAACAAATTATATTCTTGTCTTGTTAGCTATTATTGCGAGAAAAGCCTAACTAGCCCCCATTCATCTGCTGTCATCTGTCATCACAATTTGTATGTTTTTACTATCCTAGAATTTCCTTTGTCAGACTATTTTTGTCTGGTATCATTTTGGTTACTTAAAGTACAGTTGAGTCTATTTTCTTTATTAATGTCATCTGTTGGTAGTAAATACTGCCTATATTGAAACCCTACAGAAGAATGCTGAAGATTAGATGGGTAGATCATATAACTAATGAGGAGGTATTGAATAGAATTGGGGAGAAGAGAAGTTTGTGGCACAACTTGACTAGAAGAAGGGATCGGTTGGTAGGACATATTCTGAGGCATGAAGGGATCACCAATTTAGTATTGGAGGGCAGCGTGGAGGGTAAAAATCTTAGAGGGAGACCAAGAGATGAATACACTAAACAGATTCAGAAGGATGTAGGTTGCAGTAGTTACTGGGAGATGAAGAAGCTTGCACAGGATAGAGTAGCATGGAGAGCTGCATCAAACCAGTCTCAGGACTGAAGACCACAACAACAACAACAACAACATATTGAAACCCCTAATAAACAGAATGGTAATGAGCAGAAATTAAAGTAGCGTTAAACAAATTATGGGGTTAGCATTCAGAGTATAATAAGCAGGCAAAGATTCATATATACTGAAAAATTTAACTCTGTCTCTGTTTCACTACCCCAGTTTCTGTGGTCATGTTTGAGTTAGTTGATTTGTTTGTGTCTTCATTTTGTTTGGTTTATTGCAACTGACCATTGTTTAACCAAACATGATTTCTACTGTTGGACTTAATGTTAGTTCTCACAACTTATCGGTATGATATATTCTGGCAACATATTTTGTGTAAGCAAAACATATCTTGAACGGTACCAGCACCATGGCAATTTTATTTGTGCCTAATAATTTAACATAGAAAACAGTATTACCAAAATACTTAGTACATGTTACTCCATGTTAGGACAAAATCTTTGCAGATTAAATTATCAATACTGACTATTGTTCTTTTATCTTTAGATTGACTTCAGCGAGTATACAAAGAGGGCTGTAAGTTTCCTTGCACGCAACTTCTACAACTTGAAATATGTTGCTTTAGTGCTTGCCTTCTGCATCAACTTCATGCTGTTATTTTATAAAGTGAGTACAGTAGCTTTAAATTTGTTTTTAAGAAACTTCTGAAAGTATATTAAGAGTGGTATTGTATGCATTGTTCTTCATGGTAAAGCAAGCTTATACTAGACACTGTGAATTTATCTGAAGAGGGCAGACATTCTGTATCGAAACAAAAATGATCATCACTGTGTAAAAAGTGCATCAGCAGATTGTAATAAAAGACGTTTAATAGTTTTACTGTTTGTTAATGTAATGAAGACTAATCTGAGATGAGAAATCAGTAATAACCTAATCAGTTGCAATAATAGCTTAGAAACTTCTTATTTTGAAACACCATACGTTGTCCATAGGCTAAAGTTTTGTTGCTCATGATATTGTAAACTGCATTAAAATTATCAAATAACTCTTCTAGGTCACAACTCTTGGTGGTGATGATGACGAAAATGGCGATGGCTCAGGAGAAGAAGTGGCTGATTTAATGGAAGAACTCTCAATCGAAGTGAATTCTACAGAAGTGGGAAGTGCAGAAAATGGAAGTGGTGAAGAAGAAGAACCTTTAGAGCTAGTCCATGTAGATGAAGACTTTTTCTACATGGAACACGTGTTACGATTAATGGCGTTATTGCATTCCATAGTCTCATTAGCAATGCTCATTGCATATTACCACTTGAAGGTAAAAATCATTACAGTTACTACATTTTTCTTATTACTGAGGCAAGGGAGCCTATAAGGTTTGAAAATATGATAGAATGGATAGAGTGGATAAAATTATATTTTTTCAATGATAAGTATATGTAAAAATTCAACACAGTGGGTAAATATTCAGGTAATAGGTGGGAAGACTACATGTTAGTAAGTTTTTGTATAGAACAATGAGGAAAGGGTACTATCTCATAGTGAATATTTTTATACTACGAAGTTAACGTTCAATCTGTAACTATTTTCTAGTTTGGCATAAGCAAACTTGTCAGCAACAGTCCCTTTTTTTAATTTTTAGTCATCTGTTAATTATTTAATGTAGATACAGACTGAAATATAAGAAGATATTAGGCTAGAATAGGTTTATCATTCACAAGTATAGCTAAAGGCACCCGTAATTGAATGACTGCACAATACTAACATCTTGTAATGTGGGTCCCCAGCCTATATTAATTGTTTGCAGGATGTCATTTTCCACTTGTAGTGGTAGAAGTTTTTATTCTGTTATTGCAATATAGGCATTACTCCATTTTTAAGCATAAATATTTAATGCTCTGTCACAGTGCACATATAAGTTACAAGTAATGATAAACTTGTAGGGTTGCATCTCACTTACAGCAATGGACATAACGTCTGTGATCACTGATACAAGTAACATAGTGCTTAAACTTGTGCTATTCACATGCAGGTTGGAAAACAGGCTATTTTTCAGGCAGCATGTGAATAACAAGTAACTTTGCTTA